>NC_134130.1:20091110-20441943 GCF_040939455.1 Microcebus murinus
GGTGGGGGTCACCCCCACCCTCAGCGCGCGCGCGGTGCCTGGCGCCCCAGCCCGCACCGTGGGGCCTCCTCTTGTCCCAAGCCGCGACACCGCCGCCACGCGGCAGCATGCGTGGCATCTGGACTGTCAGGTCTCAGACCAAAGGTCTGCTCTGTGGGAACCGACACGCTGGAGGAAACCTTGAGAGTCTGAGAGGGGAGGGAGTTCCAGAAGAAGGCCAGGATGTCATTTTGAGGGAGTATGTGACCAGAACTCGTCCCGTTGCTTTTGGGGTTCTATGGGCTACACGCAGGAATCTTTGGTGGTGGCACCTGATGTTGGGGGATCCGGAGTCACACCCAGACCTGCTCCACAGGCCTCCTTTTACTTTTCTCTTCGGATTCATTATTTTTAAAAAGTGTCTCTTACCTCTAGGATTGCATTTTCTTTTCTCTCTCTTTTCAAGCAGATGATGGGAGTACAAGTATTCAGGTGACATGTGTTGCCCGTGCCGCCCTCCCCCCTGTGTTCTTTTTTTTTTTTTTTTTTTTGAGACAGAGTCTCGTTTTGCTGCCCAGGCTAGAGTGAGTGCCATGGCGTCAGCCTAGCTCACAGCAACCTCAATCTCCGGGCTCAAGCAATCCTGCTGCCTCAGCCTCCCGAGTAGTTGGGACTACAGGCATGCACCACCACGCCCGGCTGTGTTTTTCTATATATATTAGTTGGCCAATTAATTTCTCTCTATTTTTAGTAGAGACGGGGTCTCGCTCTTGCTCAGGCTGGTTTCGAACTCCTGACCTGGAGCAATCCGCCCGCCTCGGCCTCCCAGAGAGCTAGGATTACAGGCGTGAGCCACCGCGCCCGGCCCCCCCTGTGTTCTTATTCATATACCTCTCATGTTGTTCCAGCGTATTGTGGGGGTACCAATGTTAAGGTCGGGTGCCTTGCCCTCTCCAAGCCTCCCCCCTCGGGTCAGAGCTTCAAGTGCGCCCATCCCCCAGTCGGTGCGCACCCACCCCATGCCTAATGGATGTGTATGCCCCTCCCCTCCCCCCACCCGCCCGACACCCACCCGATGAAGGTGATTCCTCTCTGTCCACTTAGGCGTCCATCCGTTCGTACCAATTTGCTGGTGAGCGCGCTCACGTGGTGCTCGTGTGTCCATTCTTGGGATACTTGGCCTACTGGAACGGGTTCCAGCTCTGGCCAGGAGAACACGAGAGGCGCCCTCTCACCGCTGCTCCTCACAGCCGAATGGCACTCCGTGGTGTCCACGTGCCACATTTTATTGATGCACTCCTGGATGGATGGGCACTCGGGTCGCTTCCACGTCTTTGGGATTGTGAATTGTGCCCTAACTGTAACCCTAACCCTTACCCAGCCCGTCTCCTCTGCCCCTGCCTGACGCACTCCTCCCCGGCCAGGCCCGTCACTGTCCTGGGCCCCCGCCTGACCGGCTCCTCCCCGCCCGGCCTGTCACCGTCCTCTGCCCCTGTCTGACACGCTCCTTCCCGCCCGGCCTCTCACCGTCCTCGGCCCCTGCCTGACCGGCTCCTCCGTCGCCTGGGCCTTCCAAGGGCTTGGTGTGGATGCTGCTTCCAGGAAGCCCTCCAGAAACCCGGCAGCAGGGTGGCCGCAGCAGTCTCCAGCAGCCGTCCCTAAGTCGCGTGAGTGCGGGGGACGTGCCCCCGCTGTGCCGCGGGGGCCCAGCCTGGTGTCTTCCCTGAGGCCCTGCGGCTGCCGGCTGGGCTGCCGCTCCCCGCAAGGGGAGAGCCGCGGAGGTGGGGACCGCCTCCTGATGGGGACGTACACGCAGCTCTCCACGTCGGATTCCGGGGCTCTCTGTCCTGCCCGAAGGCCCAGCTGGCCTGCGGGTCCTTAGAGTGGCAAAAACCTCCGAAAACTGAGACTGAGGGTCCGGTGGGTGTCTGCACTTTTGTGCTGGGCACCCCAGGGAGGCCCGGGGGCTGGCTGGACAACGTGGTCTGCTGGGCGGGGGGGGGGGTGTTGGAGGAGCAACTGATGCCCTTTGCACTTTGGGTAGCAAGAGTCTGAGGTGTCTCTGAGCCCTGTGCCCTGTGGGGGCGGGGCGGGGGGGAGGAGGAGGAGGAGGAGGAGGAGGTGGGAAGGGCCGGGGCCTGCAGTCCTGTTCCCGGGGGTGGCACGGCAAGTGGCTTCTTCCACAGGCTGCTTGGCCTGGGCTCCCTGCACCTGGGCCTTTGGAGGACCGGCCCTGTGCTTGCCAACACTTCCTGCAGGGACCCAGAGCTGGGAGGTGGCATCTCTCAGCCCTGCGTCGGGCAGAGCCCCAGCGGGCCATGCCCACAACCTCTCTCAGCACCGGTCCCCCAGAAGGCTCCTTTGGGACCAGGATTCTCTTGCGGTGACTCTTTAAGGTCTGGCCCCTGGATGGAGGGGCACCAGGAGTAGAGGAGCAGGAAGGGGAAGGGGGTGGCCATGCGAGGGGACACTTTGAGGCCAAGTCCCAGCTTCAGCCTGATCCTCCTGGGAACCCCGCTCTGAGACAAGGAGCCGGGCTTCGCATTCCCACAGCAGCCAGTCGTGGGCTGAGGACACCTGGGGCGTTGGGAACTCCCTGGCTTCTCCTTGGTTTAACGTCTAGAGCTGCTTGGGAATCGCGCCGCCACACACACCCGAGCGCAGGTGTCTTCCGCACAGACTGCGGGCCTCGCTCTTCTGAATGCCGCTAGCTCGCCACCCACCCACGGGTGAACCTGGTCAGGGTGCTTTCTCTCAGGGGCAGACTCTTTTCCGGGCGGGCTACCGGTGTCTCTGTTTGCTCGTTTCTTTCTTCCATTTCGGGAAAGTCTTCCTTGCTGGCTGTGGAAATCTCCTATGCCTTCCCTCGCCTATTCTGTCAGCTTTAAAATTCTCTTTCAGTTGCCACCCTCACAGATGGATTAGGAAACTCTTTCCGGTGCACTCATTAGTGAAATGACCTCCAGGAAGCTGGAATCCAATATCTAATGGCCGATTTTTAGCGAGTCCACACGCCAGGGTGGTCGGGGTCCAATGCAGCCCCGGCCAGGCCCAGGCCCCTTGGACTGGGCCACAGGAGGACACGGAGGAGGGTCCCGGCCCCCACGAAGCGGTGCCGGCAGTTCTCCACGGGCTTGGGCGTTTTCCAGAGGTAGGAGATGGAGGGGACTGATTTCTTCAGCGCCCCCCAAACCACGCCACCCCACCCCACCCATGGGACACATCCCCAGAGAGAGACGCCCCATACACTGGCTGTGCCCCAGCCCTGGCCCGGGGGAATAGGCGGCAGCCCACCCACAGGGCCAGGGGGGGGCGCAGCTGAAAGGGGTTGTGGGGGAGGGCGGCCCCTGGCTGGGGTCAAAGGGCGAGCGTCCCGCGCGTGCGCAGTCAGCGGCAGCGACGCGCTGGGGGTGGGCAGCGGGTAGGTGAAGGAGGCCGGGCGAGGAGACGAGGGGGGCTGGGAGGGCTCCACCTTGGCGAGTCCAGCCGTGGAGGCGCATCTTGTGTGAGTGTGAGTGAGTGTGAGTGTGTGTGTGTGTGTATAGAGAGACAGCCCCCCACCCCGCCCCGCCCCGCCCATCACCCCCGACCCTGGGAGCCCGCGGGACCCGGCCGGCCCGGCCCGGCCCGGCGCGGGGCCTGGGGCGGGAGGCGGCGGCGGGGAAGCCCAGAGAGGCTCGGCTTCTCGAGCGGGGCAGGGGCGCCCTCCGCCGCCGTCTAGGGCCACACCACCCTGAACGCCCCCGATCTCGTCTGGTCTCGGAAGCTAAGCAGGGTCGGGCCTGGTTAGTACTTGGATGGGAGACCGCCTGGGAATACCGGGTGCCACAGGCTGCTGCTTTTTTTTTTTTTTTTTTTTTTTTTTGCCTCTTGTTCTGTCCCCTTTCTGGGAGCGCGGCGGCGGCCCGGGGTGGGGGTCACCCCCACCCTCAGCGCGCGCGCGGTGCCTGGCGCCCCAGCCCGCACCGTGGGGCCTCCTCTTGTCCCAAGCCGCGACACCGCCGCCACGCGGCAGCATGCGTGGCATCTGGACTGTCAGGTCTCAGACCAAAGGTCTGCTCTGTGGGAACCGACACGCTGGAGGAAACCTTGAGAGTCTGAGAGGGGAGGGAGTTCCAGAAGAAGGCCAGGATGTCATTTTGAGGGAGTATGTGACCAGAACTCGTCCCGTTGCTTTTGGGGTTCTATGGGCTACACGCAGGAATCTTTGGTGGTGGCACCTGATGTTGGGGGATCCGGAGTCACACCCAGACCTGCTCCACAGGCCTCCTTTTACTTTTCTCTTCGGATTCATTATTTTTAAAAAGTGTCTCTTACCTCTAGGATTGCATTTTCTTTTCTCTCTCTTTTCAAGCAGATGATGGGAGTACAAGTATTCAGGTGACATGTGTTGCCCGTGCCGCCCTCCCCCCTGTGTTCTTTTTTTTTTTTTTTTTTTTGAGACAGAGTCTCGTTTTGCTGCCCAGGCTAGAGTGAGTGCCATGGCGTCAGCCTAGCTCACAGCAACCTCAATCTCCGGGCTCAAGCAATCCTGCTGCCTCAGCCTCCCGAGTAGTTGGGACTACAGGCATGCACCACCACGCCCGGCTGTGTTTTTCTATATATATTAGTTGGCCAATTAATTTCTCTCTATTTTTAGTAGAGACGGGGTCTCGCTCTTGCTCAGGCTGGTTTCGAACTCCTGACCTGGAGCAATCCGCCCGCCTCGGCCTCCCAGAGAGCTAGGATTACAGGCGTGAGCCACCGCGCCCGGCCCCCCCTGTGTTCTTATTCATATACCTCTCATGTTGTTCCAGCGTATTGTGGGGGTACCAATGTTAAGGTCGGGTGCCTTGCCCTCTCCAAGCCTCCCCCCTCGGGTCAGAGCTTCAAGTGCGCCCATCCCCCAGTCGGTGCGCACCCACCCCATGCCTAATGGATGTGTATGCCCCTCCCCTCCCCCCACCCGCCCGACACCCACCCGATGAAGGTGATTCCTCTCTGTCCACTTAGGCGTCCATCCGTTCGTACCAATTTGCTGGTGAGCGCGCTCACGTGGTGCTCGTGTGTCCATTCTTGGGATACTTGGCCTACTGGAACGGGTTCCAGCTCTGGCCAGGAGAACACGAGAGGCGCCCTCTCACCGCTGCTCCTCACAGCCGAATGGCACTCCGTGGTGTCCACGTGCCACATTTTATTGATGCACTCCTGGATGGATGGGCACTCGGGTCGCTTCCACGTCTTTGGGATTGTGAATTGTGCCCTAACTGTAACCCTAACCCTTACCCAGCCCGTCTCCTCTGCCCCTGCCTGACGCACTCCTCCCCGGCCAGGCCCGTCACTGTCCTGGGCCCCCGCCTGACCGGCTCCTCCCCGCCCGGCCTGTCACCGTCCTCTGCCCCTGTCTGACACGCTCCTTCCCGCCCGGCCTCTCACCGTCCTCGGCCCCTGCCTGACCGGCTCCTCCGTCGCCTGGGCCTTCCAAGGGCTTGGTGTGGATGCTGCTTCCAGGAAGCCCTCCAGAAACCCGGCAGCAGGGTGGCCGCAGCAGTCTCCAGCAGCCGTCCCTAAGTCGCGTGAGTGCGGGGGACGTGCCCCCGCTGTGCCGCGGGGGCCCAGCCTGGTGTCTTCCCTGAGGCCCTGCGGCTGCCGGCTGGGCTGCCGCTCCCCGCAAGGGGAGAGCCGCGGAGGTGGGGACCGCCTCCTGATGGGGACGTACACGCAGCTCTCCACGTCGGATTCCGGGGCTCTCTGTCCTGCCCGAAGGCCCAGCTGGCCTGCGGGTCCTTAGAGTGGCAAAAACCTCCGAAAACTGAGACTGAGGGTCCGGTGGGTGTCTGCACTTTTGTGCTGGGCACCCCAGGGAGGCCCGGGGGCTGGCTGGACAACGTGGTCTGCTGGGCGGGGGGGGGGGTGTTGGAGGAGCAACTGATGCCCTTTGCACTTTGGGTAGCAAGAGTCTGAGGTGTCTCTGAGCCCTGTGCCCTGTGGGGGCGGGGCGGGGGGGAGGAGGAGGAGGAGGAGGAGGAGGTGGGAAGGGCGGGGCCTGCAGTCCTGTTCCCGGGGTGGCACGGCAAGTGGCTTCTTCCACAGGCTGCTTGGCCTGGGCTCCCTGCACCTGGGCCTTTGGAGGACCGGCCCTGTGCTTGCCAACACTTCCTGCAGGGACCCAGAGCTGGGAGGTGGCATCTCTCAGCCCTGGGTCGGGCAGAGCCCCAGCGGGCCATGCCCACAACCTCTCTCAGCACCGGTCCCCCAGAAGGCTCCTTTGGGACCAGGATTCTCTTGCGGTGACTCTTTAAGGTCTGGCCCCTGGATGGAGGGGCACCAGGAGTAGAGGAGCAGGAAGGGGAAGGGGGTGGCCATGCGAGGGGACACTTTGAGGCCAAGTCCCAGCTTCAGCCTGATCCTCCTGGGAACCCCGCTCTGAGACAAGGAGCCGGGCTTCGCATTCCCACAGCAGCCAGTCGTGGGCTGAGGACACCTGGGGCGTTGGGAACTCCCTGGCTTCTCCTTGGTTTAACATCTAGAGCTGCTTGTGAATCGCGCCGCCACACACACCCGAGCGCAGGTGTCTTCCGCACAGACTGCGGGCCTCGCTCTTCTGAATGCCGCTAGCTCGCCACCCACCCACGGGTGAACCTGGTCAGGGTGCTTTCTCTCAGGGGCAGACTCTTTTCCGGGCGGGCTACCGGTGTCTCTGTTTGCTCGTTTCTTTCTTCCATTTCGGGAAAGTCTTCCTTGCTGGCTGTGGAAATCTCCTATGCCTTCCCTCGCCTATTCTGTCAGCTTTAAAATTCTCTTTCAGTTGCCACCCTCACAGATGGATTAGGAAACTCTTTCCGGTGCACTCATTAGTGAAATGACCTCCAGGAAGCTGGAATCCAATATCTAATGGCCGATTTTTAGCGAGTCCACACGCCAGGGTGGTCGGGGTCCAATGCAGCCCCGGCCAGGCCCAGGCCCCTTGGACTGGGCCACAGGAGGACACTGAGGAGGGTCCCGGCCCCCACGAAGCGGTGCCGGCAGTTCTCCACGGGCTTGGGCGTTTTCCAGAGGTAGGAGATGGAGGGGACTGATTTCTTCAGCGCCCCCCAAACCACGCCACCCCACCAAACCCATGGGACACATCCCCAGAGAGAGACGCCCCATACACTGGCTGTGCCCCAGCCCTGGCCCGGGGGAATAGGCGGCAGCCCACACACAGGGCGAGGGGGGGGGCGCAGCTGAAAGGGGTTGTGGGGGAGGGCGGCCCCTGGCTGGGGTCAAAGGGCGAGCGTCCCGCGCGTGCGCAGTCAGCGGCAGCGACGCGCTGGGGGTGGGCAGCGGGTAGGTGAAGGAGGCCGGGCGAGGAGACGAGGGGGGCTGGGAGGGCTCCACCTTGGCGAGTCCAGCCGTGGAGGCGCATCTTGTGTGAGTGTGAGTGAGTGTGAGTGTGTGTGTGTGTGTGTAGAGAGAGACAGCCCCCCACCCCGCCCCGCCCCGCCCCGCCCCGCCCATCACCCCGGACCCTGGGAGCCCGCGGGACCAGGCCGGCCCGGCCCGGCCCGGCGTGGGGCCTGGGGCGGGAGGCGGCGGCGGGGAAGCCCAGAGAGGCTCGGCTTCTCGAGCGGGGCAGGGGCGCCCTCCGCCGCCGTCTAGGGCCACACCACCCTGAACGCCCCCGATCTCGTCTGGTCTCGGAAGCTAAGCAGGGTCGGGCCTGGTTAGTACTTGGATGGGAGACCGCCTGGGAATACCGGGTGCCACAGGCTGCTGCTTTTTTTTTTTTTTTTTTTTTTTTTTTGCCTCTTGTTCTGTCCCCTTTCTGGGAGCGCGGCGGCGGCCCGGGGTGGGGGTCACCCCCACCCTCAGCGCGCGCGCGGTGCCTGGCGCCCCAGCCCGCACCGTGGGGCCTCCTCTTGTCCCAAGCCGCGACACCGCCGCCACGCGGCAGCATGCGTGGCATCTGGACTGTCAGGTCTCAGACCAAAGGTCTGCTCTGTGGGAACCGACACGCTGGAGGAAACCTTGAGAGTCTGAGAGGGGAGGGAGTTCCAGAAGAAGGCCAGGATGTCATTTTGAGGGAGTATGTGACCAGAACTCGTCCCGTTGCTTTTGGGGTTCTATGGGCTACACGCAGGAATCTTTGGTGGTGGCACCTGATGTTGGGGGATCCGGAGTCACACCCAGACCTGCTCCACAGGCCTCCTTTTACTTTTCTCTTCGGATTCATTATTTTTAAAAAGTGTCTCTTACCTCTAGGATTGCATTTTCTTTTCTCTCTCTTTTCAAGCAGATGATGGGAGTACAAGTATTCAGGTGACATGTGTTGCCCGTGCCGCCCTCCCCCCTGTGTTCTTTTTTTTTTTTTTTTTTTTGAGACAGAGTCTCGTTTTGCTGCCCAGGCTAGAGTGAGTGCCATGGCGTCAGCCTAGCTCACAGCAACCTCAATCTCCGGGCTCAAGCAATCCTGCTGCCTCAGCCTCCCGAGTAGTTGGGACTACAGGCATGCACCACCACGCCCGGCTGTGTTTTTCTATATATATTAGTTGGCCAATTAATTTCTCTCTATTTTTAGTAGAGACGGGGTCTCGCTCTTGCTCAGGCTGGTTTCGAACTCCTGACCTGGAGCAATCCGCCCGCCTCGGCCTCCCAGAGAGCTAGGATTACAGGCGTGAGCCACCGCGCCCGGCCCCCCCTGTGTTCTTATTCATATACCTCTCATGTTGTTCCAGCGTATTGTGGGGGTACCAATGTTAAGGTCGGGTGCCTTGCCCTCTCCAAGCCTCCCCCCTCGGGTCAGAGCTTCAAGTGCGCCCATCCCCCAGTCGGTGCGCACCCACCCCATGCCTAATGGATGTGTATGCCCCTCCCCTCCCCCCACCCGCCCGACACCCACCCGATGAAGGTGATTCCTCTCTGTCCACTTAGGCGTCCATCCGTTCGTACCAATTTGCTGGTGAGCGCGCTCACGTGGTGCTCGTGTGTCCATTCTTGGGATACTTGGCCTACTGGAACGGGTTCCAGCTCTGGCCAGGAGAACACGAGAGGCGCCCTCTCACCGCTGCTCCTCACAGCCGAATGGCACTCCGTGGTGTCCACGTGCCACATTTTATTGATGCACTCCTGGATGGATGGGCACTCGGGTCGCTTCCACGTCTTTGGGATTGTGAATTGTGCCCTAACTGTAACCCTAACCCTTACCCAGCCCGTCTCCTCTGCCCCTGCCTGACGCACTCCTCCCCGGCCAGGCCCGTCACTGTCCTGGGCCCCCGCCTGACCGGCTCCTCCCCGCCCGGCCTGTCACCGTCCTCTGCCCCTGTCTGACACGCTCCTTCCCGCCCGGCCTCTCACCGTCCTCGGCCCCTGCCTGACCGGCTCCTCCGTCGCCTGGGCCTTCCAAGGGCTTGGTGTGGATGCTGCTTCCAGGAAGCCCTCCAGAAACCCGGCAGCAGGGTGGCCGCAGCAGTCTCCAGCAGCCGTCCCTAAGTCGCGTGAGTGCGGGGGACGTGCCCCCGCTGTGCCGCGGGGGCCCAGCCTGGTGTCTTCCCTGAGGCCCTGCGGCTGCCGGCTGGGCTGCCGCTCCCCGCAAGGGGAGAGCCGCGGAGGTGGGGACCGCCTCCTGATGGGGACGTACACGCAGCTCTCCACGTCGGATTCCGGGGCTCTCTGTCCTGCCCGAAGGCCCAGCTGGCCTGCGGGTCCTTAGAGTGGCAAAAACCTCCGAAAACTGAGACTGAGGGTCCGGTGGGTGTCTGCACTTTTGTGCTGGGCACCCCAGGGAGGCCCGGGGGCTGGCTGGACAACGTGGTCTGCTGGGCGGGGGGGGGGTGTTGGAGGAGCAACTGATGCCCTTTGCACTTTGGGTAGCAAGAGTCTGAGGTGTCTCTGAGCCCTGTGCCCTGTGGGGGCGGGGCGGGGGGGAGGAGGAGGAGGAGGAGGAGGAGGTGGGAAGGGCCGGGGCCTGCAGTCCTGTTCCCGGGGGTGGCACGGCAAGTGGCTTCTTCCACAGGCTGCTTGGCCTGGGCTCCCTGCACCTGGGCCTTTGGAGGACCGGCCCTGTGCTTGCCAACACTTCCTGCAGGGACCCAGAGCTGGGAGGTGGCATCTCTCAGCCCTGCGTCGGGCAGAGCCCCAGCGGGCCATGCCCACAACCTCTCTCAGCACCGGTCCCCCAGAAGGCTCCTTTGGGACCAGGATTCTCTTGCGGTGACTCTTTAAGGTCTGGCCCCTGGATGGAGGGGCACCAGGAGTAGAGGAGCAGGAAGGGGAAGGGGGTGGCCATGCGAGGGGACACTTTGAGGCCAAGTCCCAGCTTCAGCCTGATCCTCCTGGGAACCCCGCTCTGAGACAAGGAGCCGGGCTTCGCATTCCCACAGCAGCCAGTCGTGGGCTGAGGACACCTGGGGCGTTGGGAACTCCCTGGCTTCTCCTTGGTTTAACGTCTAGAGCTGCTTGGGAATCGCGCCGCCACACACACCCGAGCGCAGGTGTCTTCCGCACAGACTGCGGGCCTCGCTCTTCTGAATGCCGCTAGCTCGCCACCCACCCACGGGTGAACCTGGTCAGGGTGCTTTCTCTCAGGGGCAGACTCTTTTCCGGGCGGGCTACCGGTGTCTCTGTTTGCTCGTTTCTTTCTTCCATTTCGGGAAAGTCTTCCTTGCTGGCTGTGGAAATCTCCTATGCCTTCCCTCGCCTATTCTGTCAGCTTTAAAATTCTCTTTCAGTTGCCACCCTCACAGATGGATTAGGAAACTCTTTCCGGTGCACTCATTAGTGAAATGACCTCCAGGAAGCTGGAATCCAATATCTAATGGCCGATTTTTAGCGAGTCCACACGCCAGGGTGGTCGGGGTCCAATGCAGCCCCGGCCAGGCCCAGGCCCCTTGGACTGGGCCACAGGAGGACACGGAGGAGGGTCCCGGCCCCCACGAAGCGGTGCCGGCAGTTCTCCACGGGCTTGGGCGTTTTCCAGAGGTAGGAGATGGAGGGGACTGATTTCTTCAGCGCCCCCCAAACCACGCCACCCCACCCCACCCATGGGACACATCCCCAGAGAGAGACGCCCCATACACTGGCTGTGCCCCAGCCCTGGCCCGGGGGAATAGGCGGCAGCCCACCCACAGGGCCAGGGGGGGGCGCAGCTGAAAGGGGTTGTGGGGGAGGGCGGCCCCTGGCTGGGGTCAAAGGGCGAGCGTCCCGCGCGTGCGCAGTCAGCGGCAGCGACGCGCTGGGGGTGGGCAGCGGGTAGGTGAAGGAGGCCGGGCGAGGAGACGAGGGGGGCTGGGAGGGCTCCACCTTGGCGAGTCCAGCCGTGGAGGCGCATCTTGTGTGAGTGTGAGTGAGTGTGAGTGTGTGTGTGTGTGTATAGAGAGACAGCCCCCCACCCCGCCCCGCCCCGCCCATCACCCCCGACCCTGGGAGCCCGCGGGACCCGGCCGGCCCGGCCCGGCCCGGCGCGGGGCCTGGGGCGGGAGGCGGCGGCGGGGAAGCCCAGAGAGGCTCGGCTTCTCGAGCGGGGCAGGGGCGCCCTCCGCCGCCGTCTAGGGCCACACCACCCTGAACGCCCCCGATCTCGTCTGGTCTCGGAAGCTAAGCAGGGTCGGGCCTGGTTAGTACTTGGATGGGAGACCGCCTGGGAATACCGGGTGCCACAGGCTGCTGCTTTTTTTTTTTTTTTTTTTTTTTTTGCCTCTTGTTCTGTCCCCTTTCTGGGAGCGCGGCGGCGGCCCGGGGTGGGGGTCACCCCCACCCTCAGCGCGCGCGCGGTGCCTGGCGCCCCAGCCCGCACCGTGGGGCCTCCTCTTGTCCCAAGCCGCGACACCGCCGCCACGCGGCAGCATGCGTGGCATCTGGACTGTCAGGTCTCAGACCAAAGGTCTGCTCTGTGGGAACCGACACGCTGGAGGAAACCTTGAGAGTCTGAGAGGGGAGGGAGTTCCAGAAGAAGGCCAGGATGTCATTTTGAGGGAGTATGTGACCAGAACTCGTCCCGTTGCTTTTGGGGTTCTATGGGCTACACGCAGGAATCTTTGGTGGTGGCACCTGATGTTGGGGGATCCGGAGTCACACCCAGACCTGCTCCACAGGCCTCCTTTTACTTTTCTCTTCGGATTCATTATTTTTAAAAAGTGTCTCTTACCTCTAGGATTGCATTTTCTTTTCTCTCTCTTTTCAAGCAGATGATGGGAGTACAAGTATTCAGGTGACATGTGTTGCCCGTGCCGCCCTCCCCCCTGTGTTCTTTTTTTTTTTTTTTTTTTTGAGACAGAGTCTCGTTTTGCTGCCCAGGCTAGAGTGAGTGCCATGGCGTCAGCCTAGCTCACAGCAACCTCAATCTCCGGGCTCAAGCAATCCTGCTGCCTCAGCCTCCCGAGTAGTTGGGACTACAGGCATGCACCACCACGCCCGGCTGTGTTTTTCTATATATATTAGTTGGCCAATTAATTTCTCTCTATTTTTAGTAGAGACGGGGTCTCGCTCTTGCTCAGGCTGGTTTCGAACTCCTGACCTGGAGCAATCCGCCCGCCTCGGCCTCCCAGAGAGCTAGGATTACAGGCGTGAGCCACCGCGCCCGGCCCCCCCTGTGTTCTTATTCATATACCTCTCATGTTGTTCCAGCGTATTGTGGGGGTACCAATGTTAAGGTCGGGTGCCTTGCCCTCTCCAAGCCTCCCCCCTCGGGTCAGAGCTTCAAGTGCGCCCATCCCCCAGTCGGTGCGCACCCACCCCATGCCTAATGGATGTGTATGCCCCTCCCCTCCCCCCACCCGCCCGACACCCACCCGATGAAGGTGATTCCTCTCTGTCCACTTAGGCGTCCATCCGTTCGTACCAATTTGCTGGTGAGCGCGCTCACGTGGTGCTCGTGTGTCCATTCTTGGGATACTTGGCCTACTGGAACGGGTTCCAGCTCTGGCCAGGAGAACACGAGAGGCGCCCTCTCACCGCTGCTCCTCACAGCCGAATGGCACTCCGTGGTGTCCACGTGCCACATTTTATTGATGCACTCCTGGATGGATGGGCACTCGGGTCGCTTCCACGTCTTTGGGATTGTGAATTGTGCCCTAACTGTAACCCTAACCCTTACCCAGCCCGTCTCCTCTGCCCCTGCCTGACGCACTCCTCCCCGGCCAGGCCCGTCACTGTCCTGGGCCCCCGCCTGACCGGCTCCTCCCCGCCCGGCCTGTCACCGTCCTCTGCCCCTGTCTGACACGCTCCTTCCCGCCCGGCCTCTCACCGTCCTCGGCCCCTGCCTGACCGGCTCCTCCGTCGCCTGGGCCTTCCAAGGGCTTGGTGTGGATGCTGCTTCCAGGAAGCCCTCCAGAAACCCGGCAGCAGGGTGGCCGCAGCAGTCTCCAGCAGCCGTCCCTAAGTCGCGTGAGTGCGGGGGACGTGCCCCCGCTGTGCCGCGGGGGCCCAGCCTGGTGTCTTCCCTGAGGCCCTGCGGCTGCCGGCTGGGCTGCCGCTCCCCGCAAGGGGAGAGCCGCGGAGGTGGGGACCGCCTCCTGATGGGGACGTACACGCAGCTCTCCACGTCGGATTCCGGGGCTCTCTGTCCTGCCCGAAGGCCCAGCTGGCCTGCGGGTCCTTAGAGTGGCAAAAACCTCCGAAAACTGAGACTGAGGGTCCGGTGGGTGTCTGCACTTTTGTGCTGGGCACCCCAGGGAGGCCCGGGGGCTGGCTGGACAACGTGGTCTGCTGGGCGGGGGGGGGGGTGTTGGAGGAGCAACTGATGCCCTTTGCACTTTGGGTAGCAAGAGTCTGAGGTGTCTCTGAGCCCTGTGCCCTGTGGGGGCGGGGCGGGGGGGAGGAGGAGGAGGAGGAGGAGGAGGTGGGAAGGGCGGGGCCTGCAGTCCTGTTCCCGGGGTGGCACGGCAAGTGGCTTCTTCCACAGGCTGCTTGGCCTGGGCTCCCTGCACCTGGGCCTTTGGAGGACCGGCCCTGTGCTTGCCAACACTTCCTGCAGGGACCCAGAGCTGGGAGGTGGCATCTCTCAGCCCTGGGTCGGGCAGAGCCCCAGCGGGCCATGCCCACAACCTCTCTCAGCACCGGTCCCCCAGAAGGCTCCTTTGGGACCAGGATTCTCTTGCGGTGACTCTTTAAGGTCTGGCCCCTGGATGGAGGGGCACCAGGAGTAGAGGAGCAGGAAGGGGAAGGGGGTGGCCATGCGAGGGGACACTTTGAGGCCAAGTCCCAGCTTCAGCCTGATCCTCCTGGGAACCCCGCTCTGAGACAAGGAGCCGGGCTTCGCATTCCCACAGCAGCCAGTCGTGGGCTGAGGACACCTGGGGCGTTGGGAACTCCCTGGCTTCTCCTTGGTTTAACATCTAGAGCTGCTTGTGAATCGCGCCGCCACACACACCCGAGCGCAGGTGTCTTCCGCACAGACTGCGGGCCTCGCTCTTCTGAATGCCGCTAGCTCGCCACCCACCCACGGGTGAACCTGGTCAGGGTGCTTTCTCTCAGGGGCAGACTCTTTTCCGGGCGGGCTACCGGTGTCTCTGTTTGCTCGTTTCTTTCTTCCATTTCGGGAAAGTCTTCCTTGCTGGCTGTGGAAATCTCCTATGCCTTCCCTCGCCTATTCTGTCAGCTTTAAAATTCTCTTTCAGTTGCCACCCTCACAGATGGATTAGGAAACTCTTTCCGGTGCACTCATTAGTGAAATGACCTCCAGGAAGCTGGAATCCAATATCTAATGGCCGATTTTTAGCGAGTCCACACGCCAGGGTGGTCGGGGTCCAATGCAGCCCCGGCCAGGCCCAGGCCCCTTGGACTGGGCCACAGGAGGACACTGAGGAGGGTCCCGGCCCCCACGAAGCGGTGCCGGCAGTTCTCCACGGGCTTGGGCGTTTTCCAGAGGTAGGAGATGGAGGGGACTGATTTCTTCAGCGCCCCCCAAACCACGCCACCCCACCAAACCCATGGGACACATCCCCAGAGAGAGACGCCCCATACACTGGCTGTGCCCCAGCCCTGGCCCGGGGGAATAGGCGGCAGCCCACACACAGGGCGAGGGGGGGGGCGCAGCTGAAAGGGGTTGTGGGGGAGGGCGGCCCCTGGCTGGGGTCAAAGGGCGAGCGTCCCGCGCGTGCGCAGTCAGCGGCAGCGACGCGCTGGGGGTGGGCAGCAGGTAGGTGAAGGAGGCCGGGCGAGGAGACGAGGGGGGCTGGGAGGGCTCCACCTTGGCGAGTCCAGCCGTGGAGGCGCATCTTGTGTGAGTGTGAGTGAGTGTGAGTGTGTGTGTGTGTGTGTAGAGAGAGACAGCCCCCCACCCCGCCCCGCCCCGCCCCGCCCCGCCCATCACCCCGGACCCTGGGAGCCCGCGGGACCAGGCCGGCCCGGCCCGGCCCGGCGTGGGGCCTGGGGCGGGAGGCGGCGGCGGGGAAGCCCAGAGAGGCTCGGCTTCTCGAGCGGGGCAGGGGCGCCCTCCGCCGCCATCTAGGGCCACACCACCCTGAACGCCCCCGATCTCGTCTGGTCTCGGAAGCTAAGCAGGGTCGGGCCTGGTTAGTACTTGGATGGGAGACCGCCTGGGAATACCGGGTGCCACAGGCTGCTGCTTTTTTTTTTTTTTTTTTTTTTTTTTGCCTCTTGTTCTGTCCCCTTTCTGGGAGCGCGGCGGCGGCCCGGGGTGGGGGTCACCCCCACCCTCAGCGCGCGCGCGGTGCCTGGCGCCCCAGCCCGCACCGTGGGGCCTCCTCTTGTCCCAAGCCGCGACACCGCCGCCACGCGGCAGCATGCGTGGCATCTGGACTGTCAGGTCTCAGACCAAAGGTCTGCTCTGTGGGAACCGACACGCTGGAGGAAACCTTGAGAGTCTGAGAGGGGAGGGAGTTCCAGAAGAAGGCCAGGATGTCATTTTGAGGGAGTATGTGACCAGAACTCGTCCCGTTGCTTTTGGGGTTCTATGGGCTACACGCAGGAATCTTTGGTGGTGGCACCTGATGTTGGGGGATCCGGAGTCACACCCAGACCTGCTCCACAGGCCTCCTTTTACTTTTCTCTTCGGATTCATTATTTTTAAAAAGTGTCTCTTACCTCTAGGATTGCATTTTCTTTTCTCTCTCTTTTCAAGCAGATGATGGGAGTACAAGTATTCAGGTGACATGTGTTGCCCGTGCCGCCCTCCCCCCTGTGTTCTTTTTTTTTTTTTTTTTTTTGAGACAGAGTCTCGTTTTGCTGCCCAGGCTAGAGTGAGTGCCATGGCGTCAGCCTAGCTCACAGCAACCTCAATCTCCGGGCTCAAGCAATCCTGCTGCCTCAGCCTCCCGAGTAGTTGGGACTACAGGCATGCACCACCACGCCCGGCTGTGTTTTTCTATATATATTAGTTGGCCAATTAATTTCTCTCTATTTTTAGTAGAGACGGGGTCTCGCTCTTGCTCAGGCTGGTTTCGAACTCCTGACCTGGAGCAATCCGCCCGCCTCGGCCTCCCAGAGAGCTAGGATTACAGGCGTGAGCCACCGCGCCCGGCCCCCCCTGTGTTCTTATTCATATACCTCTCATGTTGTTCCAGCGTATTGTGGGGGTACCAATGTTAAGGTCGGGTGCCTTGCCCTCTCCAAGCCTCCCCCCTCGGGTCAGAGCTTCAAGTGCGCCCATCCCCCAGTCGGTGCGCACCCACCCCATGCCTAATGGATGTGTATGCCCCTCCCCTCCCCCCACCCGCCCGACACCCACCCGATGAAGGTGATTCCTCTCTGTCCACTTAGGCGTCCATCCGTTCGTACCAATTTGCTGGTGAGCGCGCTCACGTGGTGCTCGTGTGTCCATTCTTGGGATACTTGGCCTACTGGAACGGGTTCCAGCTCTGGCCAGGAGAACACGAGAGGCGCCCTCTCACCGCTGCTCCTCACAGCCGAATGGCACTCCGTGGTGTCCACGTGCCACATTTTATTGATGCACTCCTGGATGGATGGGCACTCGGGTCGCTTCCACGTCTTTGGGATTGTGAATTGTGCCCTAACTGTAACCCTAACCCTTACCCAGCCCGTCTCCTCTGCCCCTGCCTGACGCACTCCTCCCCGGCCAGGCCCGTCACTGTCCTGGGCCCCCGCCTGACCGGCTCCTCCCCGCCCGCCCTGTCACCGTCCTCTGCCCCTGTCTGACACGCTCCTTCCCGCCCGGCCTCTCACCGTCCTCGGCCCCTGCCTGACCGGCTCCTCCGTCGCCTGGGCCTTCCAAGGGCTTGGTGTGGATGCTGCTTCCAGGAAGCCCTCCAGAAACCCGGCAGCAGGGTGGCCGCAGCAGTCTCCAGCAGCCGTCCCTAAGTCGCGTGAGTGCGGGGGACGTGCCCCCGCTGTGCCGCGGGGGCCCAGCCTGGTGTCTTCCCTGAGGCCCTGCGGCTGCCGGCTGGGCTGCCGCTCCCCGCAAGGGGAGAGCCGCGGAGGTGGGGACCGCCTCCTGATGGGGACGTACACGCAGCTCTCCACGTCGGATTCCGGGGCTCTCTGTCCTGCCCGAAGGCCCAGCTGGCCTGCGGGTCCTTAGAGTGGCAAAAACCTCCGAAAACTGAGACTGAGGGTCCGGTGGGTGTCTGCACTTTTGTGCTGGGCACCCCAGGGAGGCCCGGGGGCTGGCTGGACAACGTGGTCTGCTGGGCGGGGGGGGGGGTGTTGGAGGAGCAACTGATGCCCTTTGCACTTTGGGTAGCAAGAGTCTGAGGTGTCTCTGAGCCCTGTGCCCTGTGGGGGCGGGGCGGGGGGGAGGAGGAGGAGGAGGAGGAGGAGGTGGGAAGGGCGGGGCCTGCAGTCCTGTTCCCGGGGTGGCACGGCAAGTGGCTTCTTCCACAGGCTGCTTGGCCTGGGCTCCCTGCACCTGGGCCTTTGGAGGACCGGCCCTGTGCTTGCCAACACTTCCTGCAGGGACCCAGAGCTGGGAGGTGGCATCTCTCAGCCCTGGGTCGGGCAGAGCCCCAGCGGGCCATGCCCACAACCTCTCTCAGCACCGGTCCCCCAGAAGGCTCCTTTGGGACCAGGATTCTCTTGCGGTGACTCTTTAAGGTCTGGCCCCTGGATGGAGGGGCACCAGGAGTAGAGGAGCAGGAAGGGGAAGGGGGTGGCCATGCGAGGGGACACTTTGAGGCCAAGTCCCAGCTTCAGCCTGATCCTCCTGGGAACCCCGCTCTGAGACAAGGAGCCGGGCTTCGCATTCCCACAGCAGCCAGTCGTGGGCTGAGGACACCTGGGGCGTTGGGAACTCCCTGGCTTCTCCTTGGTTTAACATCTAGAGCTGCTTGTGAATCGCGCCGCCACACACACCCGAGCGCAGGTGTCTTCCGCACAGACTGCGGGCCTCGCTCTTCTGAATGCCGCTAGCTCGCCACCCACCCACGGGTGAACCTGGTCAGGGTGCTTTCTCTCAGGGGCAGACTCTTTTCCGGGCGGGCTACCGGTGTCTCTGTTTGCTCGTTTCTTTCTTCCATTTCGGGAAAGTCTTCCTTGCTGGCTGTGGAAATCTCCTATGCCTTCCCTCGCCTATTCTGTCAGCTTTAAAATTCTCTTTCAGTTGCCACCCTCACAGATGGATTAGGAAACTCTTTCCGGTGCACTCATTAGTGAAATGACCTCCAGGAAGCTGGAATCCAATATCTAATGGCCGATTTTTAGCGAGTCCACACGCCAGGGTGGTCGGGGTCCAATGCAGCCCCGGCCAGGCCCAGGCCCCTTGGACTGGGCCACAGGAGGACACTGAGGAGGGTCCCGGCCCCCACGAAGCGGTGCCGGCAGTTCTCCACGGGCTTGGGCGTTTTCCAGAGGTAGGAGATGGAGGGGACTGATTTCTTCAGCGCCCCCCAAACCACGCCACCCCACCAAACCCATGGGACACATCCCCAGAGAGAGACGCCCCATACACTGGCTGTGCCCCAGCCCTGGCCCGGGGGAATAGGCGGCAGCCCACACACAGGGCGAGGGGGGGGGCGCAGCTGAAAGGGGTTGTGGGGGAGGGCGGCCCCTGGCTGGGGTCAAAGGGCGAGCGTCCCGCGCGTGCGCAGTCAGCGGCAGCGACGCGCTGGGGGTGGGCAGCGGGTAGGTGAAGGAGGCCGGGCGAGGAGACGAGGGGGGCTGGGAGGGCTCCACCTTGGCGAGTCCAGCCGTGGAGGCGCATCTTGTGTGAGTGTGAGTGAGTGTGAGTGTGTGTGTGTGTGTGTAGAGAGAGACAGCCCCCCACCCCGCCCCGCCCCGCCCCGCCCCGCCCATCACCCCGGACCCTGGGAGCCCGCGGGACCAGGCCGGCCCGGCCCGGCCCGGCGCGGGGCCTGGGGCGGGAGGCGGCGGCGGGGAAGCCCAGAGAGGCTCGGCTTCTCGAGCGGGGCAGGGGCGCCCTCCGCCGCCGTCTAGGGCCACACCACCCTGAACGCCCCCGATCTCGTCTGGTCTCGGAAGCTAAGCAGGGTCGGGCCTGGTTAGTACTTGGATGGGAGACCGCCTGGGAATACCGGGTGCCACAGGCTGCTGCTTTTTTTTTTTTTTTTTTTTTTTTTTTGCCTCTTGTTCTGTCCCCTTTCTGGGAGCGCGGCGGCGGCCCGGGGTGGGGGTCACCCCCACCCTCAGCGCGCGCGCGGTGCCTGGCGCCCCAGCCCGCACCGTGGGGCCTCCTCTTGTCCCAAGCCGCGACACCGCCGCCACGCGGCAGCATGCGTGGCATCTGGACTGTCAGGTCTCAGACCAAAGGTCTGCTCTGTGGGAACCGACACGCTGGAGGAAACCTTGAGAGTCTGAGAGGGGAGGGAGTTCCAGAAGAAGGCCAGGATGTCATTTTGAGGGAGTATGTGACCAGAACTCGTCCCGTTGCTTTTGGGGTTCTATGGGCTACACGCAGGAATCTTTGGTGGTGGCACCTGATGTTGGGGGATCCGGAGTCACACCCAGACCTGCTCCACAGGCCTCCTTTTACTTTTCTCTTCGGATTCATTATTTTTAAAAAGTGTCTCTTACCTCTAGGATTGCATTTTCTTTTCTCTCTCTTTTCAAGCAGATGATGGGAGTACAAGTATTCAGGTGACATGTGTTGCCCGTGCCGCCCTCCCCCCTGTGTTCTTTTTTTTTTTTTTTTTTTTTGAGACAGAGTCTCGTTTTGCTGCCCAGGCTAGAGTGAGTGCCATGGCGTCAGCCTAGCTCACAGCAACCTCAATCTCCGGGCTCAAGCAATCCTGCTGCCTCAGCCTCCCGAGTAGTTGGGACTACAGGCATGCACCACCACGCCCGGCTGTGTTTTTCTATATATATTAGTTGGCCAATTAATTTCTCTCTATTTTTAGTAGAGACGGGGTCTCGCTCTTGCTCAGGCTGGTTTCGAACTCCTGACCTGGAGCAATCCGCCCGCCTCGGCCTCCCAGAGAGCTAGGATTACAGGCGTGAGCCACCGCGCCCGGCCCCCCCTGTGTTCTTATTCATATACCTCTCATGTTGTTCCAGCGTATTGTGGGGGTACCAATGTTAAGGTCGGGTGCCTTGCCCTCTCCAAGCCTCCCCCCTCGGGTCAGAGCTTCAAGTGCGCCCATCCCCCAGTCGGTGCGCACCCACCCCATGCCTAATGGATGTGTATGCCCCTCCCCTCCCCCCACCCGCCCGACACCCACCCGATGAAGGTGATTCCTCTCTGTCCACTTAGGCGTCCATCCGTTCGTACCAATTTGCTGGTGAGCGCGCTCACGTGGTGCTCGTGTGTCCATTCTTGGGATACTTGGCTTACTGGAACGGGTTCCAGCTCTGGCCAGGAGAACACGAGAGGCGCCCTCTCACCGCTGCTCCTCACAGCCGAATGGCACTCCGTGGTGTCCACGTGCCACATTTTATTGATGCACTCCTGGATGGATGGGCACTCGGGTCGCTTCCACGTCTTTGGGATTGTGAATTGTGCCCTAACTGTAACCCTAACCCTTACCCAGCCCGTCTCCTCTGCCCCTGCCTGACGCACTCCTCCCCGGCCAGGCCCGTCACTGTCCTGGGCCCCCGCCTGACCGGCTCCTCCCCGCCCGGCCTGTCACCGTCCTCTGCCCCTGTCTGACACGCTCCTTCCCGCCCGGCCTCTCACCGTCCTCGGCCCCTGCCTGACCGGCTCCTCCGTCGCCTGGGCCTTCCAAGGGCTTGGTGTGGATGCTGCTTCCAGGAAGCCCTCCAGAAACCCGGCAGCAGGGTGGCCGCAGCAGTCTCCAGCAGCCGTCCCTAAGTCGCGTGAGTGCGGGGGACGTGCCCCCGCTGTGCCGCGGGGGCCCAGCCTGGTGTCTTCCCTGAGGCCCTGCGGCTGCCGGCTGGGCTGCCGCTCCCCGCAAGGGGAGAGCCGCGGAGGTGGGGACCGCCTCCTGATGGGGACGTACACGCAGCTCTCCACGTCGGATTCCGGGGCTCTCTGTCCTGCCCGAAGGCCCAGCTGGCCTGCGGGTCCTTAGAGTGGCAAAAACCTCCGAAAACTGAGACTGAGGGTCCGGTGGGTGTCTGCACTTTTGTGCTGGGCACCCCAGGGAGGCCCGGGGGCTGGCTGGACAACGTGGTCTGCTGGGCGGGGGGGGGGGTGTTGGAGGAGCAACTGATGCCCTTTGCACTTTGGGTAGCAAGAGTCTGAGGTGTCTCTGAGCCCTGTGCCCTGTGGGGGCGGGGCGGGGGGGAGGAGGAGGAGGAGGAGGAGGAGGTGGGAAGGGCCGGGGCCTGCAGTCCTGTTCCCGGGGGTGGCACGGCAAGTGGCTTCTTCCACAGGCTGCTTGGCCTGGGCTCCCTGCACCTGGGCCTTTGGAGGACCGGCCCTGTGCTTGCCAACACTTCCTGCAGGGACCCAGAGCTGGGAGGTGGCATCTCTCAGCCCTGCGTCGGGCAGAGCCCCAGCGGGCCATGCCCACAACCTCTCTCAGCACCGGTCCCCCAGAAGGCTCCTTTGGGACCAGGATTCTCTTGCGGTGACTCTTTAAGGTCTGGCCCCTGGATGGAGGGGCACCAGGAGTAGAGGAGCAGGAAGGGGAAGGGGGTGGCCATGCGAGGGGACACTTTGAGGCCAAGTCCCAGCTTCAGCCTGATCCTCCTGGGAACCCCGCTCTGAGACAAGGAGCCGGGCTTCGCATTCCCACAGCAGCCAGTCGTGGGCTGAGGACACCTGGGGCGTTGGGAACTCCCTGGCTTCTCCTTGGTTTAACGTCTAGAGCTGCTTGGGAATCGCGCCGCCACACACACCCGAGCGCAGGTGTCTTCCGCACAGACTGCGGGCCTCGCTCTTCTGAATGCCGCTAGCTCGCCACCCACCCACGGGTGAACCTGGTCAGGGTGCTTTCTCTCAGGGGCAGACTCTTTTCCGGGCGGGCTACCGGTGTCTCTGTTTGCTCGTTTCTTTCTTCCATTTCGGGAAAGTCTTCCTTGCTGGCTGTGGAAATCTCCTATGCCTTCCCTCGCCTATTCTGTCAGCTTTAAAATTCTCTTTCAGTTGCCACCCTCACAGATGGATTAGGAAACTCTTTCCGGTGCACTCATTAGTGAAATGACCTCCAGGAAGCTGGAATCCAATATCTAATGGCCGATTTTTAGCGAGTCCACACGCCAGGGTGGTCGGGGTCCAATGCAGCCCCGGCCAGGCCCAGGCCCCTTGGACTGGGCCACAGGAGGACACGGAGGAGGGTCCCGGCCCCCACGAAGCGGTGCCGGCAGTTCTCCACGGGCTTGGGCGTTTTCCAGAGGTAGGAGATGGAGGGGACTGATTTCTTCAGCGCCCCCCAAACCACGCCACCCCACCCCACCCATGGGACACATCCCCAGAGAGAGACGCCCCATACACTGGCTGTGCCCCAGCCCTGGCCCGGGGGAATAGGCGGCAGCCCACCCACAGGGCCAGGGGGGGGCGCAGCTGAAAGGGGTTGTGGGGGAGGGCGGCCCCTGGCTGGGGTCAAAGGGCGAGCGTCCCGCGCGTGCGCAGTCAGCGGCAGCGACGCGCTGGGGGTGGGCAGCGGGTAGGTGAAGGAGGCCGGGCGAGGAGACGAGGGGGGCTGGGAGGGCTCCACCTTGGCGAGTCCAGCCGTGGAGGCGCATCTTGTGTGAGTGTGAGTGAGTGTGAGTGTGTGTGTGTGTGTATAGAGAGACAGCCCCCCACCCCGCCCCGCCCCGCCCATCACCCCCGACCCTGGGAGCCCGCGGGACCCGGCCGGCCCGGCCCGGCCCGGCGCGGGGCCTGGGGCGGGAGGCGGCGGCGGGGAAGCCCAGAGAGGCTCGGCTTCTCGAGCGGGGCAGGGGCGCCCTCCGCCGCCGTCTAGGGCCACACCACCCTGAACGCCCCCGATCTCGTCTGGTCTCGGAAGCTAAGCAGGGTCGGGCCTGGTTAGTACTTGGATGGGAGACCGCCTGGGAATACCGGGTGCCACAGGCTGCTGCTTTTTTTTTTTTTTTTTTTTTTTTTTGCCTCTTGTTCTGTCCCCTTTCTGGGAGCGCGGCGGCGGCCCGGGGTGGGGGTCACCCCCACCCTCAGCGCGCGCGCGGTGCCTGGCGCCCCAGCCCGCACCGTGGGGCCTCCTCTTGTCCCAAGCCGCGACACCGCCGCCACGCGGCAGCATGCGTGGCATCTGGACTGTCAGGTCTCAGACCAAAGGTCTGCTCTGTGGGAACCGACACGCTGGAGGAAACCTTGAGAGTCTGAGAGGGGAGGGAGTTCCAGAAGAAGGCCAGGATGTCATTTTGAGGGAGTATGTGACCAGAACTCGTCCCGTTGCTTTTGGGGTTCTATGGGCTACACGCAGGAATCTTTGGTGGTGGCACCTGATGTTGGGGGATCCGGAGTCACACCCAGACCTGCTCCACAGGCCTCCTTTTACTTTTCTCTTCGGATTCATTATTTTTAAAAAGTGTCTCTTACCTCTAGGATTGCATTTTCTTTTCTCTCTCTTTTCAAGCAGATGATGGGAGTACAAGTATTCAGGTGACATGTGTTGCCCGTGCCGCCCTCCCCCCTGTGTTCTTTTTTTTTTTTTTTTTTTTGAGACAGAGTCTCGTTTTGCTGCCCAGGCTAGAGTGAGTGCCATGGCGTCAGCCTAGCTCACAGCAACCTCAATCTCCGGGCTCAAGCAATCCTGCTGCCTCAGCCTCCCGAGTAGTTGGGACTACAGGCATGCACCACCACGCCCGGCTGTGTTTTTCTATATATATTAGTTGGCCAATTAATTTCTCTCTATTTTTAGTAGAGACGGGGTCTCGCTCTTGCTCAGGCTGGTTTCGAACTCCTGACCTGGAGCAATCCGCCCGCCTCGGCCTCCCAGAGAGCTAGGATTACAGGCGTGAGCCACCGCGCCCGGCCCCCCCTGTGTTCTTATTCATATACCTCTCATGTTGTTCCAGCGTATTGTGGGGGTACCAATGTTAAGGTCGGGTGCCTTGCCCTCTCCAAGCCTCCCCCCTCGGGTCAGAGCTTCAAGTGCGCCCATCCCCCAGTCGGTGCGCACCCACCCCATGCCTAATGGATGTGTATGCCCCTCCCCTCCCCCCACCCGCCCGACACCCACCCGATGAAGGTGATTCCTCTCTGTCCACTTAGGCGTCCATCCGTTCGTACCAATTTGCTGGTGAGCGCGCTCACGTGGTGCTCGTGTGTCCATTCTTGGGATACTTGGCCTACTGGAACGGGTTCCAGCTCTGGCCAGGAGAACACGAGAGGCGCCCTCTCACCGCTGCTCCTCACAGCCGAATGGCACTCCGTGGTGTCCACGTGCCACATTTTATTGATGCACTCCTGGATGGATGGGCACTCGGGTCGCTTCCACGTCTTTGGGATTGTGAATTGTGCCCTAACTGTAACCCTAACCCTTACCCAGCCCGTCTCCTCTGCCCCTGCCTGACGCACTCCTCCCCGGCCAGGCCCGTCACTGTCCTGGGCCCCCGCCTGACCGGCTCCTCCCCGCCCGGCCTGTCACCGTCCTCTGCCCCTGTCTGACACGCTCCTTCCCGCCCGGCCTCTCACCGTCCTCGGCCCCTGCCTGACCGGCTCCTCCGTCGCCTGGGCCTTCCAAGGGCTTGGTGTGGATGCTGCTTCCAGGAAGCCCTCCAGAAACCCGGCAGCAGGGTGGCCGCAGCAGTCTCCAGCAGCCGTCCCTAAGTCGCGTGAGTGCGGGGGACGTGCCCCCGCTGTGCCGCGGGGGCCCAGCCTGGTGTCTTCCCTGAGGCCCTGCGGCTGCCGGCTGGGCTGCCGCTCCCCGCAAGGGGAGAGCCGCGGAGGTGGGGACCGCCTCCTGATGGGGACGTACACGCAGCTCTCCACGTCGGATTCCGGGGCTCTCTGTCCTGCCCGAAGGCCCAGCTGGCCTGCGGGTCCTTAGAGTGGCAAAAACCTCCGAAAACTGAGACTGAGGGTCCGGTGGGTGTCTGCACTTTTGTGCTGGGCACCCCAGGGAGGCCCGGGGGCTGGCTGGACAACGTGGTCTGCTGGGCGGGGGGGGGGGGTGTTGGAGGAGCAACTGATGCCCTTTGCACTTTGGGTAGCAAGAGTCTGAGGTGTCTCTGAGCCCTGTGCCCTGTGGGGGCGGGGCGGGGGGGAGGAGGAGGAGGAGGAGGAGGAGGTGGGAAGGGCGGGGCCTGCAGTCCTGTTCCCGGGGTGGCACGGCAAGTGGCTTCTTCCACAGGCTGCTTGGCCTGGGCTCCCTGCACCTGGGCCTTTGGAGGACCGGCCCTGTGCTTGCCAACACTTCCTGCAGGGACCCAGAGCTGGGAGGTGGCATCTCTCAGCCCTGGGTCGGGCAGAGCCCCAGCGGGCCATGCCCACAACCTCTCTCAGCACCGGTCCCCCAGAAGGCTCCTTTGGGACCAGGATTCTCTTGCGGTGACTCTTTAAGGTCTGGCCCCTGGATGGAGGGGCACCAGGAGTAGAGGAGCAGGAAGGGGAAGGGGGTGGCCATGCGAGGGGACACTTTGAGGCCAAGTCCCAGCTTCAGCCTGATCCTCCTGGGAACCCCGCTCTGAGACAAGGAGCCGGGCTTCGCATTCCCACAGCAGCCAGTCGTGGGCTGAGGACACCTGGGGCGTTGGGAACTCCCTGGCTTCTCCTTGGTTTAACATCTAGAGCTGCTTGTGAATCGCGCCGCCACACACACCCGAGCGCAGGTGTCTTCCGCACAGACTGCGGGCCTCGCTCTTCTGAATGCCGCTAGCTCGCCACCCACCCACGGGTGAACCTGGTCAGGGTGCTTTCTCTCAGGGGCAGACTCTTTTCCGGGCGGGCTACCGGTGTCTCTGTTTGCTCGTTTCTTTCTTCCATTTCGGGAAAGTCTTCCTTGCTGGCTGTGGAAATCTCCTATGCCTTCCCTCGCCTATTCTGTCAGCTTTAAAATTCTCTTTCAGTTGCCACCCTCACAGATGGATTAGGAAACTCTTTCCGGTGCACTCATTAGTGAAATGACCTCCAGGAAGCTGGAATCCAATATCTAATGGCCGATTTTTAGCGAGTCCACACGCCAGGGTGGTCGGGGTCCAATGCAGCCCCGGCCAGGCCCAGGCCCCTTGGACTGGGCCACAGGAGGACACTGAGGAGGGTCCCGGCCCCCACGAAGCGGTGCCGGCAGTTCTCCACGGGCTTGGGCGTTTTCCAGAGGTAGGAGATGGAGGGGACTGATTTCTTCAGCGCCCCCCAAACCACGCCACCCCACCAAACCCATGGGACACATCCCCAGAGAGAGACGCCCCATACACTGGCTGTGCCCCAGCCCTGGCCCGGGGGAATAGGCGGCAGCCCACACACAGGGCGAGGGGGGGGGCGCAGCTGAAAGGGGTTGTGGGGGAGGGCGGCCCCTGGCTGGGGTCAAAGGGCGAGCGTCCCGCGCGTGCGCAGTCAGCGGCAGCGACGCGCTGGGGGTGGGCAGCGGGTAGGTGAAGGAGGCCGGGCGAGGAGACGAGGGGGGCTGGGAGGGCTCCACCTTGGCGAGTCCAGCCGTGGAGGCGCATCTTGTGTGAGTGTGAGTGAGTGTGAGTGTGTGTGTGTGTGTGTAGAGAGAGACAGCCCCCCACCCCGCCCCGCCCCGCCCCGCCCCGCCCATCACCCCGGACCCTGGGAGCCCGCGGGACCAGGCCGGCCCGGCCCGGCCCGGCGTGGGGCCTGGGGCGGGAGGCGGCGGCGGGGAAGCCCAGAGAGGCTCGGCTTCTCGAGCGGGGCAGGGGCGCCCTCCGCCGCCGTCTAGGGCCACACCACCCTGAACGCCCCCGATCTCGTCTGGTCTCGGAAGCTAAGCAGGGTCGGGCCTGGTTAGTACTTGGATGGGAGACCGCCTGGGAATACCGGGTGCCACAGGCTGCTGCTTTTTTTTTTTTTTTTTTTTTTTTTTTGCCTCTTGTTCTGTCCCCTTTCTGGGAGCGCGGCGGCGGCCCGGGGTGGGGGTCACCCCCACCCTCAGCGCGCGCGCGGTGCCTGGCGCCCCAGCCCGCACCGTGGGGCCTCCTCTTGTCCCAAGCCGCGACACCGCCGCCACGCGGCAGCATGCGTGGCATCTGGACTGTCAGGTCTCAGACCAAAGGTCTGCTCTGTGGGAACCGACACGCTGGAGGAAACCTTGAGAGTCTGAGAGGGGAGGGAGTTCCAGAAGAAGGCCAGGATGTCATTTTGAGGGAGTATGTGACCAGAACTCGTCCCGTTGCTTTTGGGGTTCTATGGGCTACACGCAGGAATCTTTGGTGGTGGCACCTGATGTTGGGGGATCCGGAGTCACACCCAGACCTGCTCCACAGGCCTCCTTTTACTTTTCTCTTCGGATTCATTATTTTTAAAAAGTGTCTCTTACCTCTAGGATTGCATTTTCTTTTCTCTCTCTTTTCAAGCAGATGATGGGAGTACAAGTATTCAGGTGACATGTGTTGCCCGTGCCGCCCTCCCCCCTGTGTTCTTTTTTTTTTTTTTTTTTTTGAGACAGAGTCTCGTTTTGCTGCCCAGGCTAGAGTGAGTGCCATGGCGTCAGCCTAGCTCACAGCAACCTCAATCTCCGGGCTCAAGCAATCCTGCTGCCTCAGCCTCCCGAGTAGTTGGGACTACAGGCATGCACCACCACGCCCGGCTGTGTTTTTCTATATATATTAGTTGGCCAATTAATTTCTCTCTATTTTTAGTAGAGACGGGGTCTCGCTCTTGCTCAGGCTGGTTTCGAACTCCTGACCTGGAGCAATCCGCCCGCCTCGGCCTCCCAGAGAGCTAGGATTACAGGCGTGAGCCACCGCGCCCGGCCCCCCCTGTGTTCTTATTCATATACCTCTCATGTTGTTCCAGCGTATTGTGGGGGTACCAATGTTAAGGTCGGGTGCCTTGCCCTCTCCAAGCCTCCCCCCTCGGGTCAGAGCTTCAAGTGCGCCCATCCCCCAGTCGGTGCGCACCCACCCCATGCCTAATGGATGTGTATGCCCCTCCCCTCCCCCCACCCGCCCGACACCCACCCGATGAAGGTGATTCCTCTCTGTCCACTTAGGCGTCCATCCGTTCGTACCAATTTGCTGGTGAGCGCGCTCACGTGGTGCTCGTGTGTCCATTCTTGGGATACTTGGCCTACTGGAACGGGTTCCAGCTCTGGCCAGGAGAACACGAGAGGCGCCCTCTCACCGCTGCTCCTCACAGCCGAATGGCACTCCGTGGTGTCCACGTGCCACATTTTATTGATGCACTCCTGGATGGATGGGCACTCGGGTCGCTTCCACGTCTTTGGGATTGTGAATTGTGCCCTAACTGTAACCCTAACCCTTACCCAGCCCGTCTCCTCTGCCCCTGCCTGACGCACTCCTCCCCGGCCAGGCCCGTCACTGTCCTGGGCCCCCGCCTGACCGGCTCCTCCCCGCCCGGCCTGTCACCGTCCTCTGCCCCTGTCTGACACGCTCCTTCCCGCCCGGCCTCTCACCGTCCTCGGCCCCTGCCTGACCGGCTCCTCCGTCGCCTGGGCCTTCCAAGGGCTTGGTGTGGATGCTGCTTCCAGGAAGCCCTCCAGAAACCCGGCAGCAGGGTGGCCGCAGCAGTCTCCAGCAGCCGTCCCTAAGTCGCGTGAGTGCGGGGGACGTGCCCCCGCTGTGCCGCGGGGGCCCAGCCTGGTGTCTTCCCTGAGGCCCTGCGGCTGCCGGCTGGGCTGCCGCTCCCCGCAAGGGGAGAGCCGCGGAGGTGGGGACCGCCTCCTGATGGGGACGTACACGCAGCTCTCCACGTCGGATTCCGGGGCTCTCTGTCCTGCCCGAAGGCCCAGCTGGCCTGCGGGTCCTTAGAGTGGCAAAAACCTCCGAAAACTGAGACTGAGGGTCCGGTGGGTGTCTGCACTTTTGTGCTGGGCACCCCAGGGAGGCCCGGGGGCTGGCTGGACAACGTGGTCTGCTGGGCGGGGGGGGGGGTGTTGGAGGAGCAACTGATGCCCTTTGCACTTTGGGTAGCAAGAGTCTGAGGTGTCTCTGAGCCCTGTGCCCTGTGGGGGCGGGGCGGGGGGGAGGAGGAGGAGGAGGAGGAGGAGGTGGGAAGGGCGGGGCCTGCAGTCCTGTTCCCGGGGTGGCACGGCAAGTGGCTTCTTCCACAGGCTGCTTGGCCTGGGCTCCCTGCACCTGGGCCTTTGGAGGACCGGCCCTGTGCTTGCCAACACTTCCTGCAGGGACCCAGAGCTGGGAGGTGGCATCTCTCAGCCCTGGGTCGGGCAGAGCCCCAGCGGGCCATGCCCACAACCTCTCTCAGCACCGGTCCCCCAGAAGGCTCCTTTGGGACCAGGATTCTCTTGCGGTGACTCTTTAAGGTCTGGCCCCTGGATGGAGGGGCACCAGGAGTAGAGGAGCAGGAAGGGGAAGGGGGTGGCCGTGCGAGGGGACACTTTGAGGCCAAGTCCCAGCTTCAGCCTGATCCTCCTGGGAACCCCGCTCTGAGACAAGGAGCCGGGCTTCGCATTCCCACAGCAGCCAGTCGTGGGCTGAGGACACCTGGGGCGTTGGGAACTCCCTGGCTTCTCCTTGGTTTAACATCTAGAGCTGCTTGTGAATCGCGCCGCCACACACACCCGAGCGCAGGTGTCTTCCGCACAGACTGCGGGCCTCGCTCTTCTGAATGCCGCTAGCTCGCCACCCACCCACGGGTGAACCTGGTCAGGGTGCTTTCTCTCAGGGGCAGACTCTTTTCCGGGCGGGCTACCGGTGTCTCTGTTTGCTCGTTTCTTTCTTCCATTTCGGGAAAGTCTTCCTTGCTGGCTGTGGAAATCTCCTATGCCTTCCCTCGCCTATTCTGTCAGCTTTAAAATTCTCTTTCAGTTGCCACCCTCACAGATGGATTAGGAAACTCTTTCCGGTGCACTCATTAGTGAAATGACCTCCAGGAAGCTGGAATCCAATATCTAATGGCCGATTTTTAGCGAGTCCACACGCCAGGGTGGTCGGGGTCCAATGCAGCCCCGGCCAGGCCCAGGCCCCTTGGACTGGGCCACAGGAGGACACTGAGGAGGGTCCCGGCCCCCACGAAGCGGTGCCGGCAGTTCTCCACGGGCTTGGGCGTTTTCCAGAGGTAGGAGATGGAGGGGACTGATTTCTTCAGCGCCCCCCAAACCACGCCACCCCACCCCACCCATGGGACACATCCCCAGAGAGAGACGCCCCATACACTGGCTGTGCCCCAGCCCTGGCCCGGGGGAATAGGCGGCAGCCCACACACAGGGCGAGGGGAGGGGCGCAGCTGAAAGGGGTTGTGGGGGAGGGCGGCCCCTGGCTGGGGTCAAAGGGCGAGCGTCCCGCGCGTGCGCAGTCAGCGGCAGCGACGCGCTGGGGGTGGGCAGCGGGTAGGTGAAGGAGGCCGGGCGAGGAGACGAGGGGGGCTGGGAGGGCTCCACCTTGGCGAGTCCAGCCGTGGAGGCGCATCTTGTGTGAGTGTGAGTGTGAGTGTGTGTGTGTGTGTGTAGAGAGAGACAGCCCCCCACCCCGCCCCGCCCCGCCCCGCCCCGCCCATCACCCCGGACCCTGGGAGCCCGCGGGACCAGGCCGGCCCGGCCCGGCCCGGCGTGGGGCCTGGGGCGGGAGGCGGCGGCGGGGAAGCCCAGAGAGGCTCGGCTTCTCGAGCGGGGCAGGGGCGCCCTCCGCCGCCGTCTAGGGCCACACCACCCTGAACGCCCCCGATCTCGTCTGGTCTCGGAAGCTAAGCAGGGTCGGGCCTGGTTAGTACTTGGATGGGAGACCGCCTGGGAATACCGGGTGCCACAGGCTGCTGCTTTTTTTTTTTTTTTTTTTTTTTTTTGCCTCTTGTTCTGTCCCCTTTCTGGGAGCGCGGCGGCGGCCCGGGGTGGGGGTCACCCCCACCCTCAGCGCGCGCGCGGTGCCTGGCGCCCCAGCCCGCACCGTGGGGCCTCCTCTTGTCCCAAGCCGCGACACCGCCGCCACGCGGCAGCATGCGTGGCATCTGGACTGTCAGGTCTCAGACCAAAGGTCTGCTCTGTGGGAACCGACACGCTGGAGGAAACCTTGAGAGTCTGAGAGGGGAGGGAGTTCCAGAAGAAGGCCAGGATGTCATTTTGAGGGAGTATGTGACCAGAACTCGTCCCGTTGCTTTTGGGGTTCTATGGGCTACACGCAGGAATCTTTGGTGGTGGCACCTGATGTTGGGGGATCCGGAGTCACACCCAGACCTGCTCCACAGGCCTCCTTTTACTTTTCTCTTCGGATTCATTATTTTTAAAAAGTGTCTCTTACCTCTAGGATTGCATTTTCTTTTCTCTCTCTTTTCAAGCAGATGATGGGAGTACAAGTATTCAGGTGACATGTGTTGCCCGTGCCGCCCTCCCCCCTGTGTTCTTTTTTTTTTTTTTTTTTTTGAGACAGAGTCTCGTTTTGCTGCCCAGGCTAGAGTGAGTGCCATGGCGTCAGCCTAGCTCACAGCAACCTCAATCTCCGGGCTCAAGCAATCCTGCTGCCTCAGCCTCCCGAGTAGTTGGGACTACAGGCATGCACCACCACGCCCGGCTGTGTTTTTCTATATATATTAGTTGGCCAATTAATTTCTCTCTATTTTTAGTAGAGACGGGGTCTCGCTCTTGCTCAGGCTGGTTTCGAACTCCTGACCTGGAGCAATCCGCCCGCCTCGGCCTCCCAGAGAGCTAGGATTACAGGCGTGAGCCACCGCGCCCGGCCCCCCCTGTGTTCTTATTCATATACCTCTCATGTTGTTCCAGCGTATTGTGGGGGTACCAATGTTAAGGTCGGGTGCCTTGCCCTCTCCAAGCCTCCCCCCTCGGGTCAGAGCTTCAAGTGCGCCCATCCCCCAGTCGGTGCGCACCCACCCCATGCCTAATGGATGTGTATGCCCCTCCCCTCCCCCCACCCGCCCGACACCCACCCGATGAAGGTGATTCCTCTCTGTCCACTTAGGCGTCCATCCGTTCGTACCAATTTGCTGGTGAGCGCGCTCACGTGGTGCTCGTGTGTCCATTCTTGGGATACTTGGCCTACTGGAACGGGTTCCAGCTCTGGCCAGGAGAACACGAGAGGCGCCCTCTCACCGCTGCTCCTCACAGCCGAATGGCACTCCGTGGTGTCCACGTGCCACATTTTATTGATGCACTCCTGGATGGATGGGCACTCGGGTCGCTTCCACGTCTTTGGGATTGTGAATTGTGCCCTAACTGTAACCCTAACCCTTACCCAGCCCGTCTCCTCTGCCCCTGCCTGACGCACTCCTCCCCGGCCAGGCCCGTCACTGTCCTGGGCCCCCGCCTGACCGGCTCCTCCCCGCCCGGCCTGTCACCGTCCTCTGCCCCTGTCTGACACGCTCCTTCCCGCCCGGCCTCTCACCGTCCTCGGCCCCTGCCTGACCGGCTCCTCCGTCGCCTGGGCCTTCCAAGGGCTTGGTGTGGATGCTGCTTCCAGGAAGCCCTCCAGAAACCCGGCAGCAGGGTGGCCGCAGCAGTCTCCAGCAGCCGTCCCTAAGTCGCGTGAGTGCGGGGGACGTGCCCCCGCTGTGCCGCGGGGGCCCAGCCTGGTGTCTTCCCTGAGGCCCTGCGGCTGCCGGCTGGGCTGCCGCTCCCCGCAAGGGGAGAGCCGCGGAGGTGGGGACCGCCTCCTGATGGGGACGTACACGCAGCTCTCCACGTCGGATTCCGGGGCTCTCTGTCCTGCCCGAAGGCCCAGCTGGCCTGCGGGTCCTTAGAGTGGCAAAAACCTCCGAAAACTGAGACTGAGGGTCCGGTGGGTGTCTGCACTTTTGTGCTGGGCACCCCAGGGAGGCCCGGGGGCTGGCTGGACAACGTGGTCTGCTGGGCGGGGGGGGGGGTGTTGGAGGAGCAACTGATGCCCTTTGCACTTTGGGTAGCAAGAGTCTGAGGTGTCTCTGAGCCCTGTGCCCTGTGGGGGCGGGGCGGGGGGGAGGAGGAGGAGGAGGAGGAGGAGGTGGGAAGGGCGGGGCCTGCAGTCCTGTTCCCGGGGTGGCACGGCAAGTGGCTTCTTCCACAGGCTGCTTGGCCTGGGCTCCCTGCACCTGGGCCTTTGGAGGACCGGCCCTGTGCTTGCCAACACTTCCTGCAGGGACCCAGAGCTGGGAGGTGGCATCTCTCAGCCCTGGGTCGGGCAGAGCCCCAGCGGGCCATGCCCACAACCTCTCTCAGCACCGGTCCCCCAGAAGGCTCCTTTGGGACCAGGATTCTCTTGCGGTGACTCTTTAAGGTCTGGCCCCTGGATGGAGGGGCACCAGGAGTAGAGGAGCAGGAAGGGGAAGGGGGTGGCCATGCGAGGGGACACTTTGAGGCCAAGTCCCAGCTTCAGCCTGATCCTCCTGGGAACCCCGCTCTGAGACAAGGAGCCGGGCTTCGCATTCCCACAGCAGCCAGTCGTGGGCTGAGGACACCTGGGGCGTTGGGAACTCCCTGGCTTCTCCTTGGTTTAACATCTAGAGCTGCTTGTGAATCGCGCCGCCACACACACCCGAGCGCAGGTGTCTTCCGCACAGACTGCGGGCCTCGCTCTTCTGAATGCCGCTAGCTCGCCACCCACCCACGGGTGAACCTGGTCAGGGTGCTTTCTCTCAGGGGCAGACTCTTTTCCGGGCGGGCTACCGGTGTCTCTGTTTGCTCGTTTCTTTCTTCCATTTCGGGAAAGTCTTCCTTGCTGGCTGTGGAAATCTCCTATGCCTTCCCTCGCCTATTCTGTCAGCTTTAAAATTCTCTTTCAGTTGCCACCCTCACAGATGGATTAGGAAACTCTTTCCGGTGCACTCATTAGTGAAATGACCTCCAGGAAGCTGGAATCCAATATCTAATGGCCGATTTTTAGCGAGTCCACACGCCAGGGTGGTCGGGGTCCAATGCAGCCCCGGCCAGGCCCAGGCCCCTTGGACTGGGCCACAGGAGGACACTGAGGAGGGTCCCGGCCCCCACGAAGCGGTGCCGGCAGTTCTCCACGGGCTTGGGCGTTTTCCAGAGGTAGGAGATGGAGGGGACTGATTTCTTCAGCGCCCCCCAAACCACGCCACCCCACCAAACCCATGGGACACATCCCCAGAGAGAGACGCCCCATACACTGGCTGTGCCCCAGCCCTGGCCCGGGGGAATAGGCGGCAGCCCACACACAGGGCGAGGGGGGGGGCGCAGCTGAAAGGGGTTGTGGGGGAGGGCGGCCCCTGGCTGGGGTCAAAGGGCGAGCGTCCCGCGCGTGCGCAGTCAGCGGCAGCGACGCGCTGGGGGTGGGCAGCGGGTAGGTGAAGGAGGCCGGGCGAGGAGACGAGGGGGGCTGGGAGGGCTCCACCTTGGCGAGTCCAGCCGTGGAGGCGCATCTTGTGTGAGTGTGAGTGAGTGTGAGTGTGTGTGTGTGTGTGTAGAGAGAGACAGCCCCCCACCCCGCCCCGCCCCGCCCCGCCCCGCCCATCACCCCGGACCCTGGGAGCCCGCGGGACCAGGCCGGCCCGGCCCGGCCCGGCGTGGGGCCTGGGGCGGGAGGCGGCGGCGGGGAAGCCCAGAGAGGCTGGGCTTCTCGAGCGGGGCAGGGGCGCCCTCCGCCGCCATCTAGGGCCACACCACCCTGAACGCCCCCGATCTCGTCTGGTCTCGGAAGCTAAGCAGGGTCGGGCCTGGTTAGTACTTGGATGGGAGACCGCCTGGGAATACCGGGTGCCACAGGCTGCTGCTTTTTTTTTTTTTTTTTTTTTTTTTTGCCTCTTGTTCTGTCCCCTTTCTGGGAGCGCGGCGGCGGCCCGGGGTGGGGGTCACCCCCACCCTCAGCGCGCGCGCGGTGCCTGGCGCCCCAGCCCGCACCGTGGGGCCTCCTCTTGTCCCAAGCCGCGACACCGCCGCCACGCGGCAGCATGCGTGGCATCTGGACTGTCAGGTCTCAGACCAAAGGTCTGCTCTGTGGGAACCGACACGCTGGAGGAAACCTTGAGAGTCTGAGAGGGGAGGGAGTTCCAGAAGAAGGCCAGGATGTCATTTTGAGGGAGTATGTGACCAGAACTCGTCCCGTTGCTTTTGGGGTTCTATGGGCTACACGCAGGAATCTTTGGTGGTGGCACCTGATGTTGGGGGATCCGGAGTCACACCCAGACCTGCTCCACAGGCCTCCTTTTACTTTTCTCTTCGGATTCATTATTTTTAAAAAGTGTCTCTTACCTCTAGGATTGCATTTTCTTTTCTCTCTCTTTTCAAGCAGATGATGGGAGTACAAGTATTCAGGTGACATGTGTTGCCCGTGCCGCCCTCCCCCCTGTGTTCTTTTTTTTTTTTTTTTTTTTGAGACAGAGTCTCGTTTTGCTGCCCAGGCTAGAGTGAGTGCCATGGCGTCAGCCTAGCTCACAGCAACCTCAATCTCCGGGCTCAAGCAATCCTGCTGCCTCAGCCTCCCGAGTAGTTGGGACTACAGGCATGCACCACCACGCCCGGCTGTGTTTTTCTATATATATTAGTTGGCCAATTAATTTCTCTCTATTTTTAGTAGAGACGGGGTCTCGCTCTTGCTCAGGCTGGTTTCGAACTCCTGACCTGGAGCAATCCGCCCGCCTCGGCCTCCCAGAGAGCTAGGATTACAGGCGTGAGCCACCGCGCCCGGCCCCCCCTGTGTTCTTATTCATATACCTCTCATGTTGTTCCAGCGTATTGTGGGGGTACCAATGTTAAGGTCGGGTGCCTTGCCCTCTCCAAGCCTCCCCCCTCGGGTCAGAGCTTCAAGTGCGCCCATCCCCCAGTCGGTGCGCACCCACCCCATGCCTAATGGATGTGTATGCCCCTCCCCTCCCCCCACCCGCCCGACACCCACCCGATGAAGGTGATTCCTCTCTGTCCACTTAGGCGTCCATCCGTTCGTACCAATTTGCTGGTGAGCGCGCTCACGTGGTGCTCGTGTGTCCATTCTTGGGATACTTGGCCTACTGGAACGGGTTCCAGCTCTGGCCAGGAGAACACGAGAGGCGCCCTCTCACCGCTGCTCCTCACAGCCGAATGGCACTCCGTGGTGTCCACGTGCCACATTTTATTGATGCACTCCTGGATGGATGGGCACTCGGGTCGCTTCCACGTCTTTGGGATTGTGAATTGTGCCCTAACTGTAACCCTAACCCTTACCCAGCCCGTCTCCTCTGCCCCTGCCTGACGCACTCCTCCCCGGCCAGGCCCGTCACTGTCCTGGGCCCCCGCCTGACCGGCTCCTCCCCGCCCGGCCTGTCACCGTCCTCTGCCCCTGTCTGACACGCTCCTTCCCGCCCGGCCTCTCACCGTCCTCGGCCCCTGCCTGACCGGCTCCTCCGTCGCCTGGGCCTTCCAAGGGCTTGGTGTGGATGCTGCTTCCAGGAAGCCCTCCAGAAACCCGGCAGCAGGGTGGCCGCAGCAGTCTCCAGCAGCCGTCCCTAAGTCGCGTGAGTGCGGGGGACGTGCCCCCGCTGTGCCGCGGGGGCCCAGCCTGGTGTCTTCCCTGAGGCCCTGCGGCTGCCGGCTGGGCTGCCGCTCCCCGCAAGGGGAGAGCCGCGGAGGTGGGGACCGCCTCCTGATGGGGACGTACACGCAGCTCTCCACGTCGGATTCCGGGGCTCTCTGTCCTGCCCGAAGGCCCAGCTGGCCTGCGGGTCCTTAGAGTGGCAAAAACCTCCGAAAACTGAGACTGAGGGTCCGGTGGGTGTCTGCACTTTTGTGCTGGGCACCCCAGGGAGGCCCGGGGGCTGGCTGGACAACGTGGTCTGCTGGGCGGGGGGGGGGGTGTTGGAGGAGCAACTGATGCCCTTTGCACTTTGGGTAGCAAGAGTCTGAGGTGTCTCTGAGCCCTGTGCCCTGTGGGGGCGGGGCGGGGGGGAGGAGGAGGAGGAGGAGGAGGAGGTGGGAAGGGCGGGGCCTGCAGTCCTGTTCCCGGGGTGGCACGGCAAGTGGCTTCTTCCACAGGCTGCTTGGCCTGGGCTCCCTGCACCTGGGCCTTTGGAGGACCGGCCCTGTGCTTGCCAACACTTCCTGCAGGGACCCAGAGCTGGGAGGTGGCATCTCTCAGCCCTGGGTCGGGCAGAGCCCCAGCGGGCCATGCCCACAACCTCTCTCAGCACCGGTCCCCCAGAAGGCTCCTTTGGGACCAGGATTCTCTTGCGGTGACTCTTTAAGGTCTGGCCCCTGGATGGAGGGGCACCAGGAGTAGAGGAGCAGGAAGGGGAAGGGGGTGGCCATGCGAGGGGACACTTTGAGGCCAAGTCCCAGCTTCAGCCTGATCCTCCTGGGAACCCCGCTCTGAGACAAGGAGCCGGGCTTCGCATTCCCACAGCAGCCAGTCGTGGGCTGAGGACACCTGGGGCGTTGGGAACTCCCTGGCTTCTCCTTGGTTTAACATCTAGAGCTGCTTGTGAATCGCGCCGCCACACACACCCGAGCGCAGGTGTCTTCCGCACAGACTGCGGGCCTCGCTCTTCTGAATGCCGCTAGCTCGCCACCCACCCACGGGTGAACCTGGTCAGGGTGCTTTCTCTCAGGGGCAGACTCTTTTCCGGGCGGGCTACCGGTGTCTCTGTTTGCTCGTTTCTTTCTTCCATTTCGGGAAAGTCTTCCTTGCTGGCTGTGGAAATCTCCTATGCCTTCCCTCGCCTATTCTGTCAGCTTTAAAATTCTCTTTCAGTTGCCACCCTCACAGATGGATTAGGAAACTCTTTCCGGTGCACTCATTAGTGAAATGACCTCCAGGAAGCTGGAATCCAATATCTAATGGCCGATTTTTAGCGAGTCCACACGCCAGGGTGGTCGGGGTCCAATGCAGCCCCGGCCAGGCCCAGGCCCCTTGGACTGGGCCACAGGAGGACACTGAGGAGGGTCCCGGCCCCCACGAAGCGGTGCCGGCAGTTCTCCACGGGCTTGGGCGTTTTCCAGAGGTAGGAGATGGAGGGGACTGATTTCTTCAGCGCCCCCCAAACCACGCCACCCCACCAAACCCATGGGACACATCCCCAGAGAGAGACGCCCCATACACTGGCTGTGCCCCAGCCCTGGCCCGGGGGAATAGGCGGCAGCCCACACACAGGGCGAGGGGGGGGGCGCAGCTGAAAGGGGTTGTGGGGGAGGGCGGCCCCTGGCTGGGGTCAAAGGGCGAGCGTCCCGCGCGTGCGCAGTCAGCGGCAGCGACGCGCTGGGGGTGGGCAGCGGGTAGGTGAAGGAGGCCGGGCGAGGAGACGAGGGGGGCTGGGAGGGCTCCACCTTGGCGAGTCCAGCCGTGGAGGCGCATCTTGTGTGAGTGTGAGTGAGTGTGAGTGTGTGTGTGTGTGTGTAGAGAGAGACAGCCCCCCACCCCGCCCCGCCCCGCCCCGCCCCGCCCATCACCCCGGACCCTGGGAGCCCGCGGGACCAGGCCGGCCCGGCCCGGCCCGGCGCGGGGCCTGGGGCGGGAGGCGGCGGCGGGGAAGCCCAGAGAGGCTCGGCTTCTCGAGCGGGGCAGGGGCGCCCTCCGCCGCCGTCTAGGGCCACACCACCCTGAACGCCCCCGATCTCGTCTGGTCTCGGAAGCTAAGCAGGGTCGGGCCTGGTTAGTACTTGGATGGGAGACCGCCTGGGAATACCGGGTGCCACAGGCTGCTGCTTTTTTTTTTTTTTTTTTTTTTTTTTTGCCTCTTGTTCTGTCCCCTTTCTGGGAGCGCGGCGGCGGCCCGGGGTGGGGGTCACCCCCACCCTCAGCGCGCGCGCGGTGCCTGGCGCCCCAGCCCGCACCGTGGGGCCTCCTCTTGTCCCAAGCCGCGACACCGCCGCCACGCGGCAGCATGCGTGGCATCTGGACTGTCAGGTCTCAGACCAAAGGTCTGCTCTGTGGGAACCGACACGCTGGAGGAAACCTTGAGAGTCTGAGAGGGGAGGGAGTTCCAGAAGAAGGCCAGGATGTCATTTTGAGGGAGTATGTGACCAGAACTCGTCCCGTTGCTTTTGGGGTTCTATGGGCTACACGCAGGAATCTTTGGTGGTGGCACCTGATGTTGGGGGATCCGGAGTCACACCCAGACCTGCTCCACAGGCCTCCTTTTACTTTTCTCTTCGGATTCATTATTTTTAAAAAGTGTCTCTTACCTCTAGGATTGCATTTTCTTTTCTCTCTCTTTTCAAGCAGATGATGGGAGTACAAGTATTCAGGTGACATGTGTTGCCCGTGCCGCCCTCCCCCCTGTGTTCTTTTTTTTTTTTTTTTTTTTGAGACAGAGTCTCGTTTTGCTGCCCAGGCTAGAGTGAGTGCCATGGCGTCAGCCTAGCTCACAGCAACCTCAATCTCCGGGCTCAAGCAATCCTGCTGCCTCAGCCTCCCGAGTAGTTGGGACTACAGGCATGCACCACCACGCCCGGCTGTGTTTTTCTATATATATTAGTTGGCCAATTAATTTCTCTCTATTTTTAGTAGAGACGGGGTCTCGCTCTTGCTCAGGCTGGTTTCGAACTCCTGACCTGGAGCAATCCGCCCGCCTCGGCCTCCCAGAGAGCTAGGATTACAGGCGTGAGCCACCGCGCCCGGCCCCCCCTGTGTTCTTATTCATATACCTCTCATGTTGTTCCAGCGTATTGTGGGGGTACCAATGTTAAGGTCGGGTGCCTTGCCCTCTCCAAGCCTCCCCCCTCGGGTCAGAGCTTCAAGTGCGCCCATCCCCCAGTCGGTGCGCACCCACCCCATGCCTAATGGATGTGTATGCCCCTCCCCTCCCCCCACCCGCCCGACACCCACCCGATGAAGGTGATTCCTCTCTGTCCACTTAGGCGTCCATCCGTTCGTACCAATTTGCTGGTGAGCGCGCTCACGTGGTGCTCGTGTGTCCATTCTTGGGATACTTGGCCTACTGGAACGGGTTCCAGCTCTGGCCAGGAGAACACGAGAGGCGCCCTCTCACCGCTGCTCCTCACAGCCGAATGGCACTCCGTGGTGTCCACGTGCCACATTTTATTGATGCACTCCTGGATGGATGGGCACTCGGGTCGCTTCCACGTCTTTGGGATTGTGAATTGTGCCCTAACTGTAACCCTAACCCTTACCCAGCCCGTCTCCTCTGCCCCTGCCTGACGCACTCCTCCCCGGCCAGGCCCGTCACTGTCCTGGGCCCCCGCCTGACCGGCTCCTCCCCGCCCGGCCTGTCACCGTCCTCTGCCCCTGTCTGACACGCTCCTTCCCGCCCGGCCTCTCACCGTCCTCGGCCCCTGCCTGACCGGCTCCTCCGTCGCCTGGGCCTTCCAAGGGCTTGGTGTGGATGCTGCTTCCAGGAAGCCCTCCAGAAACCCGGCAGCAGGGTGGCCGCAGCAGTCTCCAGCAGCCGTCCCTAAGTCGCGTGAGTGCGGGGGACGTGCCCCCGCTGTGCCGCGGGGGCCCAGCCTGGTGTCTTCCCTGAGGCCCTGCGGCTGCCGGCTGGGCTGCCGCTCCCCGCAAGGGGAGAGCCGCGGAGGTGGGGACCGCCTCCTGATGGGGACGTACACGCAGCTCTCCACGTCGGATTCCGGGGCTCTCTGTCCTGCCCGAAGGCCCAGCTGGCCTGCGGGTCCTTAGAGTGGCAAAAACCTCCGAAAACTGAGACTGAGGGTCCGGTGGGTGTCTGCACTTTTGTGCTGGGCACCCCAGGGAGGCCCGGGGGCTGGCTGGACAACGTGGTCTGCTGGGCGGGGGGGGGGGTGTTGGAGGAGCAACTGATGCCCTTTGCACTTTGGGTAGCAAGAGTCTGAGGTGTCTCTGAGCCCTGTGCCCTGTGGGGGCGGGGCGGGGGGGAGGAGGAGGAGGAGGAGGAGGAGGTGGGAAGGGCCGGGGCCTGCAGTCCTGTTCCCGGGGGTGGCACGGCAAGTGGCTTCTTCCACAGGCTGCTTGGCCTGGGCTCCCTGCACCTGGGCCTTTGGAGGACCGGCCCTGTGCTTGCCAACACTTCCTGCAGGGACCCAGAGCTGGGAGGTGGCATCTCTCAGCCCTGCGTCGGGCAGAGCCCCAGCGGGCCATGCCCACAACCTCTCTCAGCACCGGTCCCCCAGAAGGCTCCTTTGGGACCAGGATTCTCTTGCGGTGACTCTTTAAGGTCTGGCCCCTGGATGGAGGGGCACCAGGAGTAGAGGAGCAGGAAGGGGAAGGGGGTGGCCATGCGAGGGGACACTTTGAGGCCAAGTCCCAGCTTCAGCCTGATCCTCCTGGGAACCCCGCTCTGAGACAAGGAGCCGGGCTTCGCATTCCCACAGCAGCCAGTCGTGGGCTGAGGACACCTGGGGCGTTGGGAACTCCCTGGCTTCTCCTTGGTTTAACGTCTAGAGCTGCTTGGGAATCGCGCCGCCACACACACCCGAGCGCAGGTGTCTTCCGCACAGACTGCGGGCCTCGCTCTTCTGAATGCCGCTAGCTCGCCACCCACCCACGGGTGAACCTGGTCAGGGTGCTTTCTCTCAGGGGCAGACTCTTTTCCGGGCGGGCTACCGGTGTCTCTGTTTGCTCGTTTCTTTCTTCCATTTCGGGAAAGTCTTCCTTGCTGGCTGTGGAAATCTCCTATGCCTTCCCTCGCCTATTCTGTCAGCTTTAAAATTCTCTTTCAGTTGCCACCCTCACAGATGGATTAGGAAACTCTTTCCGGTGCACTCATTAGTGAAATGACCTCCAGGAAGCTGGAATCCAATATCTAATGGCCGATTTTTAGCGAGTCCACACGCCAGGGTGGTCGGGGTCCAATGCAGCCCCGGCCAGGCCCAGGCCCCTTGGACTGGGCCACAGGAGGACACGGAGGAGGGTCCCGGCCCCCACGAAGCGGTGCCGGCAGTTCTCCACGGGCTTGGGCGTTTTCCAGAGGTAGGAGATGGAGGGGACTGATTTCTTCAGCGCCCCCCAAACCACGCCACCCCACCCCACCCATGGGACACATCCCCAGAGAGAGACGCCCCATACACTGGCTGTGCCCCAGCCCTGGCCCGGGGGAATAGGCGGCAGCCCACCCACAGGGCCAGGGGGGGGCGCAGCTGAAAGGGGTTGTGGGGGAGGGCGGCCCCTGGCTGGGGTCAAAGGGCGAGCGTCCCGCGCGTGCGCAGTCAGCGGCAGCGACGCGCTGGGGGTGGGCAGCGGGTAGGTGAAGGAGGCCGGGCGAGGAGACGAGGGGGGCTGGGAGGGCTCCACCTTGGCGAGTCCAGCCGTGGAGGCGCATCTTGTGTGAGTGTGAGTGAGTGTGAGTGTGTGTGTGTGTGTATAGAGAGACAGCCCCCCACCCCGCCCCGCCCCGCCCATCACCCCCGACCCTGGGAGCCCGCGGGACCCGGCCGGCCCGGCCCGGCCCGGCGCGGGGCCTGGGGCGGGAGGCGGCGGCGGGGAAGCCCAGAGAGGCTCGGCTTCTCGAGCGGGGCAGGGGCGCCCTCCGCCGCCGTCTAGGGCCACACCACCCTGAACGCCCCCGATCTCGTCTGGTCTCGGAAGCTAAGCAGGGTCGGGCCTGGTTAGTACTTGGATGGGAGACCGCCTGGGAATACCGGGTGCCACAGGCTGCTGCTTTTTTTTTTTTTTTTTTTTTTTTTTGCCTCTTGTTCTGTCCCCTTTCTGGGAGCGCGGCGGCGGCCCGGGGTGGGGGTCACCCCCACCCTCAGCGCGCGCGCGGTGCCTGGCGCCCCAGCCCGCACCGTGGGGCCTCCTCTTGTCCCAAGCCGCGACACCGCCGCCACGCGGCAGCATGCGTGGCATCTGGACTGTCAGGTCTCAGACCAAAGGTCTGCTCTGTGGGAACCGACACGCTGGAGGAAACCTTGAGAGTCTGAGAGGGGAGGGAGTTCCAGAAGAAGGCCAGGATGTCATTTTGAGGGAGTATGTGACCAGAACTCGTCCCGTTGCTTTTGGGGTTCTATGGGCTACACGCAGGAATCTTTGGTGGTGGCACCTGATGTTGGGGGATCCGGAGTCACACCCAGACCTGCTCCACAGGCCTCCTTTTACTTTTCTCTTCGGATTCATTATTTTTAAAAAGTGTCTCTTACCTCTAGGATTGCATTTTCTTTTCTCTCTCTTTTCAAGCAGATGATGGGAGTACAAGTATTCAGGTGACATGTGTTGCCCGTGCCGCCCTCCCCCCTGTGTTCTTTTTTTTTTTTTTTTTTTTGAGACAGAGTCTCGTTTTGCTGCCCAGGCTAGAGTGAGTGCCATGGCGTCAGCCTAGCTCACAGCAACCTCAATCTCCGGGCTCAAGCAATCCTGCTGCCTCAGCCTCCCGAGTAGTTGGGACTACAGGCATGCACCACCACGCCCGGCTGTGTTTTTCTATATATATTAGTTGGCCAATTAATTTCTCTCTATTTTTAGTAGAGACGGGGTCTCGCTCTTGCTCAGGCTGGTTTCGAACTCCTGACCTGGAGCAATCCGCCCGCCTCGGCCTCCCAGAGAGCTAGGATTACAGGCGTGAGCCACCGCGCCCGGCCCCCCCTGTGTTCTTATTCATATACCTCTCATGTTGTTCCAGCGTATTGTGGGGGTACCAATGTTAAGGTCGGGTGCCTTGCCCTCTCCAAGCCTCCCCCCTCGGGTCAGAGCTTCAAGTGCGCCCATCCCCCAGTCGGTGCGCACCCACCCCATGCCTAATGGATGTGTATGCCCCTCCCCTCCCCCCACCCGCCCGACACCCACCCGATGAAGGTGATTCCTCTCTGTCCACTTAGGCGTCCATCCGTTCGTACCAATTTGCTGGTGAGCGCGCTCACGTGGTGCTCGTGTGTCCATTCTTGGGATACTTGGCCTACTGGAACGGGTTCCAGCTCTGGCCAGGAGAACACGAGAGGCGCCCTCTCACCGCTGCTCCTCACAGCCGAATGGCACTCCGTGGTGTCCACGTGCCACATTTTATTGATGCACTCCTGGATGGATGGGCACTCGGGTCGCTTCCACGTCTTTGGGATTGTGAATTGTGCCCTAACTGTAACCCTAACCCTTACCCAGCCCGTCTCCTCTGCCCCTGCCTGACGCACTCCTCCCCGGCCAGGCCCGTCACTGTCCTGGGCCCCCGCCTGACCGGCTCCTCCCCGCCCGGCCTGTCACCGTCCTCTGCCCCTGTCTGACACGCTCCTTCCCGCCCGGCCTCTCACCGTCCTCGGCCCCTGCCTGACCGGCTCCTCCGTCGCCTGGGCCTTCCAAGGGCTTGGTGTGGATGCTGCTTCCAGGAAGCCCTCCAGAAACCCGGCAGCAGGGTGGCCGCAGCAGTCTCCAGCAGCCGTCCCTAAGTCGCGTGAGTGCGGGGGACGTGCCCCCGCTGTGCCGCGGGGGCCCAGCCTGGTGTCTTCCCTGAGGCCCTGCGGCTGCCGGCTGGGCTGCCGCTCCCCGCAAGGGGAGAGCCGCGGAGGTGGGGACCGCCTCCTGATGGGGACGTACACGCAGCTCTCCACGTCGGATTCCGGGGCTCTCTGTCCTGCCCGAAGGCCCAGCTGGCCTGCGGGTCCTTAGAGTGGCAAAAACCTCCGAAAACTGAGACTGAGGGTCCGGTGGGTGTCTGCACTTTTGTGCTGGGCACCCCAGGGAGGCCCGGGGGCTGGCTGGACAACGTGGTCTGCTGGGCGGGGGGGGGGGTGTTGGAGGAGCAACTGATGCCCTTTGCACTTTGGGTAGCAAGAGTCTGAGGTGTCTCTGAGCCCTGTGCCCTGTGGGGGCGGGGCGGGGGGGAGGAGGAGGAGGAGGAGGAGGAGGTGGGAAGGGCGGGGCCTGCAGTCCTGTTCCCGGGGTGGCACGGCAAGTGGCTTCTTCCACAGGCTGCTTGGCCTGGGCTCCCTGCACCTGGGCCTTTGGAGGACCGGCCCTGTGCTTGCCAACACTTCCTGCAGGGACCCAGAGCTGGGAGGTGGCATCTCTCAGCCCTGGGTCGGGCAGAGCCCCAGCGGGCCATGCCCACAACCTCTCTCAGCACCGGTCCCCCAGAAGGCTCCTTTGGGACCAGGATTCTCTTGCGGTGACTCTTTAAGGTCTGGCCCCTGGATGGAGGGGCACCAGGAGTAGAGGAGCAGGAAGGGGAAGGGGGTGGCCATGCGAGGGGACACTTTGAGGCCAAGTCCCAGCTTCAGCCTGATCCTCCTGGGAACCCCGCTCTGAGACAAGGAGCCGGGCTTCGCATTCCCACAGCAGCCAGTCGTGGGCTGAGGACACCTGGGGCGTTGGGAACTCCCTGGCTTCTCCTTGGTTTAACATCTAGAGCTGCTTGTGAATCGCGCCGCCACACACACCCGAGCGCAGGTGTCTTCCGCACAGACTGCGGGCCTCGCTCTTCTGAATGCCGCTAGCTCGCCACCCACCCACGGGTGAACCTGGTCAGGGTGCTTTCTCTCAGGGGCAGACTCTTTTCCGGGCGGGCTACCGGTGTCTCTGTTTGCTCGTTTCTTTCTTCCATTTCGGGAAAGTCTTCCTTGCTGGCTGTGGAAATCTCCTATGCCTTCCCTCGCCTATTCTGTCAGCTTTAAAATTCTCTTTCAGTTGCCACCCTCACAGATGGATTAGGAAACTCTTTCCGGTGCACTCATTAGTGAAATGACCTCCAGGAAGCTGGAATCCAATATCTAATGGCCGATTTTTAGCGAGTCCACACGCCAGGGTGGTCGGGGTCCAATGCAGCCCCGGCCAGGCCCAGGCCCCTTGGACTGGGCCACAGGAGGACACTGAGGAGGGTCCCGGCCCCCACGAAGCGGTGCCGGCAGTTCTCCACGGGCTTGGGCGTTTTCCAGAGGTAGGAGATGGAGGGGACTGATTTCTTCAGCGCCCCCCAAACCACGCCACCCCACCAAACCCATGGGACACATCCCCAGAGAGAGACGCCCCATACACTGGCTGTGCCCCAGCCCTGGCCCGGGGGAATAGGCGGCAGCCCACACACAGGGCGAGGGGGGGGGCGCAGCTGAAAGGGGTTGTGGGGGAGGGCGGCCCCTGGCTGGGGTCAAAGGGCGAGCGTCCCGCGCGTGCGCAGTCAGCGGCAGCGACGCGCTGGGGGTGGGCAGCGGGTAGGTGAAGGAGGCCGGGCGAGGAGACGAGGGGGGCTGGGAGGGCTCCACCTTGGCGAGTCCAGCCGTGGAGGCGCATCTTGTGTGAGTGTGAGTGAGTGTGAGTGTGTGTGTGTGTGTGTAGAGAGAGACAGCCCCCCACCCCGCCCCGCCCCGCCCCGCCCCGCCCATCACCCCGGACCCTGGGAGCCCGCGGGACCAGGCCGGCCCGGCCCGGCCCGGCGTGGGGCCTGGGGCGGGAGGCGGCGGCGGGGAAGCCCAGAGAGGCTCGGCTTCTCGAGCGGGGCAGGGGCGCCCTCCGCCGCCGTCTAGGGCCACACCACCCTGAACGCCCCCGATCTCGTCTGGTCTCGGAAGCTAAGCAGGGTCGGGCCTGGTTAGTACTTGGATGGGAGACCGCCTGGGAATACCGGGTGCCACAGGCTGCTGCTTTTTTTTTTTTTTTTTTTTTTTTTTTGCCTCTTGTTCTGTCCCCTTTCTGGGAGCGCGGCGGCGGCCCGGGGTGGGGGTCACCCCCACCCTCAGCGCGCGCGCGGTGCCTGGCGCCCCAGCCCGCACCGTGGGGCCTCCTCTTGTCCCAAGCCGCGACACCGCCGCCACGCGGCAGCATGCGTGGCATCTGGACTGTCAGGTCTCAGACCAAAGGTCTGCTCTGTGGGAACCGACACGCTGGAGGAAACCTTGAGAGTCTGAGAGGGGAGGGAGTTCCAGAAGAAGGCCAGGATGTCATTTTGAGGGAGTATGTGACCAGAACTCGTCCCGTTGCTTTTGGGGTTCTATGGGCTACACGCAGGAATCTTTGGTGGTGGCACCTGATGTTGGGGGATCCGGAGTCACACCCAGACCTGCTCCACAGGCCTCCTTTTACTTTTCTCTTCGGATTCATTATTTTTAAAAAGTGTCTCTTACCTCTAGGATTGCATTTTCTTTTCTCTCTCTTTTCAAGCAGATGATGGGAGTACAAGTATTCAGGTGACATGTGTTGCCCGTGCCGCCCTCCCCCCTGTGTTCTTTTTTTTTTTTTTTTTTTTGAGACAGAGTCTCGTTTTGCTGCCCAGGCTAGAGTGAGTGCCATGGCGTCAGCCTAGCTCACAGCAACCTCAATCTCCGGGCTCAAGCAATCCTGCTGCCTCAGCCTCCCGAGTAGTTGGGACTACAGGCATGCACCACCACGCCCGGCTGTGTTTTTCTATATATATTAGTTGGCCAATTAATTTCTCTCTATTTTTAGTAGAGACGGGGTCTCGCTCTTGCTCAGGCTGGTTTCGAACTCCTGACCTGGAGCAATCCGCCCGCCTCGGCCTCCCAGAGAGCTAGGATTACAGGCGTGAGCCACCGCGCCCGGCCCCCCCTGTGTTCTTATTCATATACCTCTCATGTTGTTCCAGCGTATTGTGGGGGTACCAATGTTAAGGTCGGGTGCCTTGCCCTCTCCAAGCCTCCCCCCTCGGGTCAGAGCTTCAAGTGCGCCCATCCCCCAGTCGGTGCGCACCCACCCCATGCCTAATGGATGTGTATGCCCCTCCCCTCCCCCCACCCGCCCGACACCCACCCGATGAAGGTGATTCCTCTCTGTCCACTTAGGCGTCCATCCGTTCGTACCAATTTGCTGGTGAGCGCGCTCACGTGGTGCTCGTGTGTCCATTCTTGGGATACTTGGCCTACTGGAACGGGTTCCAGCTCTGGCCAGGAGAACACGAGAGGCGCCCTCTCACCGCTGCTCCTCACAGCCGAATGGCACTCCGTGGTGTCCACGTGCCACATTTTATTGATGCACTCCTGGATGGATGGGCACTCGGGTCGCTTCCACGTCTTTGGGATTGTGAATTGTGCCCTAACTGTAACCCTAACCCTTACCCAGCCCGTCTCCTCTGCCCCTGCCTGACGCACTCCTCCCCGGCCAGGCCCGTCACTGTCCTGGGCCCCCGCCTGACCGGCTCCTCCCCGCCCGGCCTGTCACCGTCCTCTGCCCCTGTCTGACACGCTCCTTCCCGCCCGGCCTCTCACCGTCCTCGGCCCCTGCCTGACCGGCTCCTCCGTCGCCTGGGCCTTCCAAGGGCTTGGTGTGGATGCTGCTTCCAGGAAGCCCTCCAGAAACCCGGCAGCAGGGTGGCCGCAGCAGTCTCCAGCAGCCGTCCCTAAGTCGCGTGAGTGCGGGGGACGTGCCCCCGCTGTGCCGCGGGGGCCCAGCCTGGTGTCTTCCCTGAGGCCCTGCGGCTGCCGGCTGGGCTGCCGCTCCCCGCAAGGGGAGAGCCGCGGAGGTGGGGACCGCCTCCTGATGGGGACGTACACGCAGCTCTCCACGTCGGATTCCGGGGCTCTCTGTCCTGCCCGAAGGCCCAGCTGGCCTGCGGGTCCTTAGAGTGGCAAAAACCTCCGAAAACTGAGACTGAGGGTCCGGTGGGTGTCTGCACTTTTGTGCTGGGCACCCCAGGGAGGCCCGGGGGCTGGCTGGACAACGTGGTCTGCTGGGCGGGGGGGGGGGTGTTGGAGGAGCAACTGATGCCCTTTGCACTTTGGGTAGCAAGAGTCTGAGGTGTCTCTGAGCCCTGTGCCCTGTGGGGGCGGGGCGGGGGGGAGGAGGAGGAGGAGGAGGAGGAGGTGGGAAGGGCGGGGCCTGCAGTCCTGTTCCCGGGGTGGCACGGCAAGTGGCTTCTTCCACAGGCTGCTTGGCCTGGGCTCCCTGCACCTGGGCCTTTGGAGGACCGGCCCTGTGCTTGCCAACACTTCCTGCAGGGACCCAGAGCTGGGAGGTGGCATCTCTCAGCCCTGGGTCGGGCAGAGCCCCAGCGGGCCATGCCCACAACCTCTCTCAGCACCGGTCCCCCAGAAGGCTCCTTTGGGACCAGGATTCTCTTGCGGTGACTCTTTAAGGTCTGGCCCCTGGATGGAGGGGCACCAGGAGTAGAGGAGCAGGAAGGGGAAGGGGGTGGCCATGCGAGGGGACACTTTGAGGCCAAGTCCCAGCTTCAGCCTGATCCTCCTGGGAACCCCGCTCTGAGACAAGGAGCCGGGCTTCGCATTCCCACAGCAGCCAGTCGTGGGCTGAGGACACCTGGGGCGTTGGGAACTCCCTGGCTTCTCCTTGGTTTAACATCTAGAGCTGCTTGTGAATCGCGCCGCCACACACACCCGAGCGCAGGTGTCTTCCGCACAGACTGCGGGCCTCGCTCTTCTGAATGCCGCTAGCTCGCCACCCACCCACGGGTGAACCTGGTCAGGGTGCTTTCTCTCAGGGGCAGACTCTTTTCCGGGCGGGCTACCGGTGTCTCTGTTTGCTCGTTTCTTTCTTCCATTTCGGGAAAGTCTTCCTTGCTGGCTGTGGAAATCTCCTATGCCTTCCCTCGCCTATTCTGTCAGCTTTAAAATTCTCTTTCAGTTGCCACCCTCACAGATGGATTAGGAAACTCTTTCCGGTGCACTCATTAGTGAAATGACCTCCAGGAAGCTGGAATCCAATATCTAATGGCCGATTTTTAGCGAGTCCACACGCCAGGGTGGTCGGGGTCCAATGCAGCCCCGGCCAGGCCCAGGCCCCTTGGACTGGGCCACAGGAGGACACTGAGGAGGGTCCCGGCCCCCACGAAGCGGTGCCGGCAGTTCTCCACGGGCTTGGGCGTTTTCCAGAGGTAGGAGATGGAGGGGACTGATTTCTTCAGCGCCCCCCAAACCACGCCACCCCACCAAACCCATGGGACACATCCCCAGAGAGAGACGCCCCATACACTGGCTGTGCCCCAGCCCTGGCCCGGGGGAATAGGCGGCAGCCCACACACAGGGCGAGGGGGGGGGCGCAGCTGAAAGGGGTTGTGGGGGAGGGCGGCCCCTGGCTGGGGTCAAAGGGCGAGCGTCCCGCGCGTGCGCAGTCAGCGGCAGCGACGCGCTGGGGGTGGGCAGCGGGTAGGTGAAGGAGGCCGGGCGAGGAGACGAGGGGGGCTGGGAGGGCTCCACCTTGGCGAGTCCAGCCGTGGAGGCGCATCTTGTGTGAGTGTGAGTGAGTGTGAGTGTGTGTGTGTGTGTGTAGAGAGAGACAGCCCCCCACCCCGCCCCGCCCCGCCCCGCCCCGCCCATCACCCCGGACCCTGGGAGCCCGCGGGACCAGGCCGGCCCGGCCCGGCCCGGCGCGGGGCCTGGGGCGGGAGGCGGCGGCGGGGAAGCCCAGAGAGGCTCGGCTTCTCGAGCGGGGCAGGGGCGCCCTCCGCCGCCGTCTAGGGCCACACCACCCTGAACGCCCCCGATCTCGTCTGGTCTCGGAAGCTAAGCAGGGTCGGGCCTGGTTAGTACTTGGATGGGAGACCGCCTGGGAATACCGGGTGCCACAGGCTGCTGCTTTTTTTTTTTTTTTTTTTTTTTTTTTGCCTCTTGTTCTGTCCCCTTTCTGGGAGCGCGGCGGCGGCCCGGGGTGGGGGTCACCCCCACCCTCAGCGCGCGCGCGGTGCCTGGCGCCCCAGCCCGCACCGTGGGGCCTCCTCTTGTCCCAAGCCGCGACACCGCCGCCACGCGGCAGCATGCGTGGCATCTGGACTGTCAGGTCTCAGACCAAAGGTCTGCTCTGTGGGAACCGACACGCTGGAGGAAACCTTGAGAGTCTGAGAGGGGAGGGAGTTCCAGAAGAAGGCCAGGATGTCATTTTGAGGGAGTATGTGACCAGAACTCGTCCCGTTGCTTTTGGGGTTCTATGGGCTACACGCAGGAATCTTTGGTGGTGGCACCTGATGTTGGGGGATCCGGAGTCACACCCAGACCTGCTCCACAGGCCTCCTTTTACTTTTCTCTTCGGATTCATTATTTTTAAAAAGTGTCTCTTACCTCTAGGATTGCATTTTCTTTTCTCTCTCTTTTCAAGCAGATGATGGGAGTACAAGTATTCAGGTGACATGTGTTGCCCGTGCCGCCCTCCCCCCTGTGTTCTTTTTTTTTTTTTTTTTTTTGAGACAGAGTCTCGTTTTGCTGCCCAGGCTAGAGTGAGTGCCATGGCGTCAGCCTAGCTCACAGCAACCTCAATCTCCGGGCTCAAGCAATCCTGCTGCCTCAGCCTCCCGAGTAGTTGGGACTACAGGCATGCACCACCACGCCCGGCTGTGTTTTTCTATATATATTAGTTGGCCAATTAATTTCTCTCTATTTTTAGTAGAGACGGGGTCTCGCTCTTGCTCAGGCTGGTTTCGAACTCCTGACCTGGAGCAATCCGCCCGCCTCGGCCTCCCAGAGAGCTAGGATTACAGGCGTGAGCCACCGCGCCCGGCCCCCCCTGTGTTCTTATTCATATACCTCTCATGTTGTTCCAGCGTATTGTGGGGGTACCAATGTTAAGGTCGGGTGCCTTGCCCTCTCCAAGCCTCCCCCCTCGGGTCAGAGCTTCAAGTGCGCCCATCCCCCAGTCGGTGCGCACCCACCCCATGCCTAATGGATGTGTATGCCCCTCCCCTCCCCCCACCCGCCCGACACCCACCCGATGAAGGTGATTCCTCTCTGTCCACTTAGGCGTCCATCCGTTCGTACCAATTTGCTGGTGAGCGCGCTCACGTGGTGCTCGTGTGTCCATTCTTGGGATACTTGGCCTACTGGAACGGGTTCCAGCTCTGGCCAGGAGAACACGAGAGGCGCCCTCTCACCGCTGCTCCTCACAGCCGAATGGCACTCCGTGGTGTCCACGTGCCACATTTTATTGATGCACTCCTGGATGGATGGGCACTCGGGTCGCTTCCACGTCTTTGGGATTGTGAATTGTGCCCTAACTGTAACCCTAACCCTTACCCAGCCCGTCTCCTCTGCCCCTGCCTGACGCACTCCTCCCCGGCCAGGCCCGTCACTGTCCTGGGCCCCCGCCTGACCGGCTCCTCCCCGCCCGGCCTGTCACCGTCCTCTGCCCCTGTCTGACACGCTCCTTCCCGCCCGGCCTCTCACCGTCCTCGGCCCCTGCCTGACCGGCTCCTCCGTCGCCTGGGCCTTCCAAGGGCTTGGTGTGGATGCTGCTTCCAGGAAGCCCTCCAGAAACCCGGCAGCAGGGTGGCCGCAGCAGTCTCCAGCAGCCGTCCCTAAGTCGCGTGAGTGCGGGGGACGTGCCCCCGCTGTGCCGCGGGGGCCCAGCCTGGTGTCTTCCCTGAGGCCCTGCGGCTGCCGGCTGGGCTGCCGCTCCCCGCAAGGGGAGAGCCGCGGAGGTGGGGACCGCCTCCTGATGGGGACGTACACGCAGCTCTCCACGTCGGATTCCGGGGCTCTCTGTCCTGCCCGAAGGCCCAGCTGGCCTGCGGGTCCTTAGAGTGGCAAAAACCTCCGAAAACTGAGACTGAGGGTCCGGTGGGTGTCTGCACTTTTGTGCTGGGCACCCCAGGGAGGCCCGGGGGCTGGCTGGACAACGTGGTCTGCTGGGCGGGGGGGGGGGTGTTGGAGGAGCAACTGATGCCCTTTGCACTTTGGGTAGCAAGAGTCTGAGGTGTCTCTGAGCCCTGTGCCCTGTGGGGGCGGGGCGGGGGGGAGGAGGAGGAGGAGGAGGAGGAGGTGGGAAGGGCCGGGGCCTGCAGTCCTGTTCCCGGGGGTGGCACGGCAAGTGGCTTCTTCCACAGGCTGCTTGGCCTGGGCTCCCTGCACCTGGGCCTTTGGAGGACCGGCCCTGTGCTTGCCAACACTTCCTGCAGGGACCCAGAGCTGGGAGGTGGCATCTCTCAGCCCTGCGTCGGGCAGAGCCCCAGCGGGCCATGCCCACAACCTCTCTCAGCACCGGTCCCCCAGAAGGCTCCTTTGGGACCAGGATTCTCTTGCGGTGACTCTTTAAGGTCTGGCCCCTGGATGGAGGGGCACCAGGAGTAGAGGAGCAGGAAGGGGAAGGGGGTGGCCATGCGAGGGGACACTTTGAGGCCAAGTCCCAGCTTCAGCCTGATCCTCCTGGGAACCCCGCTCTGAGACAAGGAGCCGGGCTTCGCATTCCCACAGCAGCCAGTCGTGGGCTGAGGACACCTGGGGCGTTGGGAACTCCCTGGCTTCTCCTTGGTTTAACGTCTAGAGCTGCTTGGGAATCGCGCCGCCACACACACCCGAGCGCAGGTGTCTTCCGCACAGACTGCGGGCCTCGCTCTTCTGAATGCCGCTAGCTCGCCACCCACCCACGGGTGAACCTGGTCAGGGTGCTTTCTCTCAGGGGCAGACTCTTTTCCGGGCGGGCTACCGGTGTCTCTGTTTGCTCGTTTCTTTCTTCCATTTCGGGAAAGTCTTCCTTGCTGGCTGTGGAAATCTCCTATGCCTTCCCTCGCCTATTCTGTCAGCTTTAAAATTCTCTTTCAGTTGCCACCCTCACAGATGGATTAGGAAACTCTTTCCGGTGCACTCATTAGTGAAATGACCTCCAGGAAGCTGGAATCCAATATCTAATGGCCGATTTTTAGCGAGTCCACACGCCAGGGTGGTCGGGGTCCAATGCAGCCCCGGCCAGGCCCAGGCCCCTTGGACTGGGCCACAGGAGGACACGGAGGAGGGTCCCGGCCCCCACGAAGCGGTGCCGGCAGTTCTCCACGGGCTTGGGCGTTTTCCAGAGGTAGGAGATGGAGGGGACTGATTTCTTCAGCGCCCCCCAAACCACGCCACCCCACCCCACCCATGGGACACATCCCCAGAGAGAGACGCCCCATACACTGGCTGTGCCCCAGCCCTGGCCCGGGGGAATAGGCGGCAGCCCACCCACAGGGCCAGGGGGGGGCGCAGCTGAAAGGGGTTGTGGGGGAGGGCGGCCCCTGGCTGGGGTCAAAGGGCGAGCGTCCCGCGCGTGCGCAGTCAGCGGCAGCGACGCGCTGGGGGTGGGCAGCGGGTAGGTGAAGGAGGCCGGGCGAGGAGACGAGGGGGGCTGGGAGGGCTCCACCTTGGCGAGTCCAGCCGTGGAGGCGCATCTTGTGTGAGTGTGAGTGAGTGTGAGTGTGTGTGTGTGTGTATAGAGAGACAGCCCCCCACCCCGCCCCGCCCCGCCCATCACCCCCGACCCTGGGAGCCCGCGGGACCCGGCCGGCCCGGCCCGGCCCGGCGCGGGGCCTGGGGCGGGAGGCGGCGGCGGGGAAGCCCAGAGAGGCTCGGCTTCTCGAGCGGGGCAGGGGCGCCCTCCGCCGCCGTCTAGGGCCACACCACCCTGAACGCCCCCGATCTCGTCTGGTCTCGGAAGCTAAGCAGGGTCGGGCCTGGTTAGTACTTGGATGGGAGACCGCCTGGGAATACCGGGTGCCACAGGCTGCTGCTTTTTTTTTTTTTTTTTTTTTTTTTTGCCTCTTGTTCTGTCCCCTTTCTGGGAGCGCGGCGGCGGCCCGGGGTGGGGGTCACCCCCACCCTCAGCGCGCGCGCGGTGCCTGGCGCCCCAGCCCGCACCGTGGGGCCTCCTCTTGTCCCAAGCCGCGACACCGCCGCCACGCGGCAGCATGCGTGGCATCTGGACTGTCAGGTCTCAGACCAAAGGTCTGCTCTGTGGGAACCGACACGCTGGAGGAAACCTTGAGAGTCTGAGAGGGGAGGGAGTTCCAGAAGAAGGCCAGGATGTCATTTTGAGGGAGTATGTGACCAGAACTCGTCCCGTTGCTTTTGGGGTTCTATGGGCTACACGCAGGAATCTTTGGTGGTGGCACCTGATGTTGGGGGATCCGGAGTCACACCCAGACCTGCTCCACAGGCCTCCTTTTACTTTTCTCTTCGGATTCATTATTTTTAAAAAGTGTCTCTTACCTCTAGGATTGCATTTTCTTTTCTCTCTCTTTTCAAGCAGATGATGGGAGTACAAGTATTCAGGTGACATGTGTTGCCCGTGCCGCCCTCCCCCCTGTGTTCTTTTTTTTTTTTTTTTTTTTGAGACAGAGTCTCGTTTTGCTGCCCAGGCTAGAGTGAGTGCCATGGCGTCAGCCTAGCTCACAGCAACCTCAATCTCCGGGCTCAAGCAATCCTGCTGCCTCAGCCTCCCGAGTAGTTGGGACTACAGGCATGCACCACCACGCCCGGCTGTGTTTTTCTATATATATTAGTTGGCCAATTAATTTCTCTCTATTTTTAGTAGAGACGGGGTCTCGCTCTTGCTCAGGCTGGTTTCGAACTCCTGACCTGGAGCAATCCGCCCGCCTCGGCCTCCCAGAGAGCTAGGATTACAGGCGTGAGCCACCGCGCCCGGCCCCCCCTGTGTTCTTATTCATATACCTCTCATGTTGTTCCAGCGTATTGTGGGGGTACCAATGTTAAGGTCGGGTGCCTTGCCCTCTCCAAGCCTCCCCCCTCGGGTCAGAGCTTCAAGTGCGCCCATCCCCCAGTCGGTGCGCACCCACCCCATGCCTAATGGATGTGTATGCCCCTCCCCTCCCCCCACCCGCCCGACACCCACCCGATGAAGGTGATTCCTCTCTGTCCACTTAGGCGTCCATCCGTTCGTACCAATTTGCTGGTGAGCGCGCTCACGTGGTGCTCGTGTGTCCATTCTTGGGATACTTGGCCTACTGGAACGGGTTCCAGCTCTGGCCAGGAGAACACGAGAGGCGCCCTCTCACCGCTGCTCCTCACAGCCGAATGGCACTCCGTGGTGTCCACGTGCCACATTTTATTGATGCACTCCTGGATGGATGGGCACTCGGGTCGCTTCCACGTCTTTGGGATTGTGAATTGTGCCCTAACTGTAACCCTAACCCTTACCCAGCCCGTCTCCTCTGCCCCTGCCTGACGCACTCCTCCCCGGCCAGGCCCGTCACTGTCCTGGGCCCCCGCCTGACCGGCTCCTCCCCGCCCGGCCTGTCACCGTCCTCTGCCCCTGTCTGACACGCTCCTTCCCGCCCGGCCTCTCACCGTCCTCGGCCCCTGCCTGACCGGCTCCTCCGTCGCCTGGGCCTTCCAAGGGCTTGGTGTGGATGCTGCTTCCAGGAAGCCCTCCAGAAACCCGGCAGCAGGGTGGCCGCAGCAGTCTCCAGCAGCCGTCCCTAAGTCGCGTGAGTGCGGGGGACGTGCCCCCGCTGTGCCGCGGGGGCCCAGCCTGGTGTCTTCCCTGAGGCCCTGCGGCTGCCGGCTGGGCTGCCGCTCCCCGCAAGGGGAGAGCCGCGGAGGTGGGGACCGCCTCCTGATGGGGACGTACACGCAGCTCTCCACGTCGGATTCCGGGGCTCTCTGTCCTGCCCGAAGGCCCAGCTGGCCTGCGGGTCCTTAGAGTGGCAAAAACCTCCGAAAACTGAGACTGAGGGTCCGGTGGGTGTCTGCACTTTTGTGCTGGGCACCCCAGGGAGGCCCGGGGGCTGGCTGGACAACGTGGTCTGCTGGGCGGGGGGGGGGGTGTTGGAGGAGCAACTGATGCCCTTTGCACTTTGGGTAGCAAGAGTCTGAGGTGTCTCTGAGCCCTGTGCCCTGTGGGGGCGGGGCGGGGGGGAGGAGGAGGAGGAGGAGGAGGAGGTGGGAAGGGCGGGGCCTGCAGTCCTGTTCCCGGGGTGGCACGGCAAGTGGCTTCTTCCACAGGCTGCTTGGCCTGGGCTCCCTGCACCTGGGCCTTTGGAGGACCGGCCCTGTGCTTGCCAACACTTCCTGCAGGGACCCAGAGCTGGGAGGTGGCATCTCTCAGCCCTGGGTCGGGCAGAGCCCCAGCGGGCCATGCCCACAACCTCTCTCAGCACCGGTCCCCCAGAAGGCTCCTTTGGGACCAGGATTCTCTTGCGGTGACTCTTTAAGGTCTGGCCCCTGGATGGAGGGGCACCAGGAGTAGAGGAGCAGGAAGGGGAAGGGGGTGGCCATGCGAGGGGACACTTTGAGGCCAAGTCCCAGCTTCAGCCTGATCCTCCTGGGAACCCCGCTCTGAGACAAGGAGCCGGGCTTCGCATTCCCACAGCAGCCAGTCGTGGGCTGAGGACACCTGGGGCGTTGGGAACTCCCTGGCTTCTCCTTGGTTTAACATCTAGAGCTGCTTGTGAATCGCGCCGCCACACACACCCGAGCGCAGGTGTCTTCCGCACAGACTGCGGGCCTCGCTCTTCTGAATGCCGCTAGCTCGCCACCCACCCACGGGTGAACCTGGTCAGGGTGCTTTCTCTCAGGGGCAGACTCTTTTCCGGGCGGGCTACCGGTGTCTCTGTTTGCTCGTTTCTTTCTTCCATTTCGGGAAAGTCTTCCTTGCTGGCTGTGGAAATCTCCTATGCCTTCCCTCGCCTATTCTGTCAGCTTTAAAATTCTCTTTCAGTTGCCACCCTCACAGATGGATTAGGAAACTCTTTCCGGTGCACTCATTAGTGAAATGACCTCCAGGAAGCTGGAATCCAATATCTAATGGCCGATTTTTAGCGAGTCCACACGCCAGGGTGGTCGGGGTCCAATGCAGCCCCGGCCAGGCCCAGGCCCCTTGGACTGGGCCACAGGAGGACACTGAGGAGGGTCCCGGCCCCCACGAAGCGGTGCCGGCAGTTCTCCACGGGCTTGGGCGTTTTCCAGAGGTAGGAGATGGAGGGGACTGATTTCTTCAGCGCCCCCCAAACCACGCCACCCCACCAAACCCATGGGACACATCCCCAGAGAGAGACGCCCCATACACTGGCTGTGCCCCAGCCCTGGCCCGGGGGAATAGGCGGCAGCCCACACACAGGGCGAGGGGGGGGGCGCAGCTGAAAGGGGTTGTGGGGGAGGGCGGCCCCTGGCTGGGGTCAAAGGGCGAGCGTCCCGCGCGTGCGCAGTCAGCGGCAGCGACGCGCTGGGGGTGGGCAGCGGGTAGGTGAAGGAGGCCGGGCGAGGAGACGAGGGGGGCTGGGAGGGCTCCACCTTGGCGAGTCCAGCCGTGGAGGCGCATCTTGTGTGAGTGTGAGTGAGTGTGAGTGTGTGTGTGTGTGTGTAGAGAGAGACAGCCCCCCACCCCGCCCCGCCCCGCCCCGCCCCGCCCATCACCCCGGACCCTGGGAGCCCGCGGGACCAGGCCGGCCCGGCCCGGCCCGGCGCGGGGCCTGGGGCGGGAGGCGGCGGCGGGGAAGCCCAGAGAGGCTCGGCTTCTCGAGCGGGGCAGGGGCGCCCTCCGCCGCCGTCTAGGGCCACACCACCCTGAACGCCCCCGATCTCGTCTGGTCTCGGAAGCTAAGCAGGGTCGGGCCTGGTTAGTACTTGGATGGGAGACCGCCTGGGAATACCGGGTGCCACAGGCTGCTGCTTTTTTTTTTTTTTTTTTTTTTTTTTTGCCTCTTGTTCTGTCCCCTTTCTGGGAGCGCGGCGGCGGCCCGGGGTGGGGGTCACCCCCACCCTCAGCGCGCGCGCGGTGCCTGGCGCCCCAGCCCGCACCGTGGGGCCTCCTCTTGTCCCAAGCCGCGACACCGCCGCCACGCGGCAGCATGCGTGGCATCTGGACTGTCAGGTCTCAGACCAAAGGTCTGCTCTGTGGGAACCGACACGCTGGAGGAAACCTTGAGAGTCTGAGAGGGGAGGGAGTTCCAGAAGAAGGCCAGGATGTCATTTTGAGGGAGTATGTGACCAGAACTCGTCCCGTTGCTTTTGGGGTTCTATGGGCTACACGCAGGAATCTTTGGTGGTGGCACCTGATGTTGGGGGATCCGGAGTCACACCCAGACCTGCTCCACAGGCCTCCTTTTACTTTTCTCTTCGGATTCATTATTTTTAAAAAGTGTCTCTTACCTCTAGGATTGCATTTTCTTTTCTCTCTCTTTTCAAGCAGATGATGGGAGTACAAGTATTCAGGTGACATGTGTTGCCCGTGCCGCCCTCCCCCCTGTGTTCTTTTTTTTTTTTTTTTTTTTGAGACAGAGTCTCGTTTTGCTGCCCAGGCTAGAGTGAGTGCCATGGCGTCAGCCTAGCTCACAGCAACCTCAATCTCCGGGCTCAAGCAATCCTGCTGCCTCAGCCTCCCGAGTAGTTGGGACTACAGGCATGCACCACCACGCCCGGCTGTGTTTTTCTATATATATTAGTTGGCCAATTAATTTCTCTCTATTTTTAGTAGAGACGGGGTCTCGCTCTTGCTCAGGCTGGTTTCGAACTCCTGACCTGGAGCAATCCGCCCGCCTCGGCCTCCCAGAGAGCTAGGATTACAGGCGTGAGCCACCGCGCCCGGCCCCCCCTGTGTTCTTATTCATATACCTCTCATGTTGTTCCAGCGTATTGTGGGGGTACCAATGTTAAGGTCGGGTGCCTTGCCCTCTCCAAGCCTCCCCCCTCGGGTCAGAGCTTCAAGTGCGCCCATCCCCCAGTCGGTGCGCACCCACCCCATGCCTAATGGATGTGTATGCCCCTCCCCTCCCCCCACCCGCCCGACACCCACCCGATGAAGGTGATTCCTCTCTGTCCACTTAGGCGTCCATCCGTTCGTACCAATTTGCTGGTGAGCGCGCTCACGTGGTGCTCGTGTGTCCATTCTTGGGATACTTGGCCTACTGGAACGGGTTCCAGCTCTGGCCAGGAGAACACGAGAGGCGCCCTCTCACCGCTGCTCCTCACAGCCGAATGGCACTCCGTGGTGTCCACGTGCCACATTTTATTGATGCACTCCTGGATGGATGGGCACTCGGGTCGCTTCCACGTCTTTGGGATTGTGAATTGTGCCCTAACTGTAACCCTAACCCTTACCCAGCCCGTCTCCTCTGCCCCTGCCTGACGCACTCCTCCCCGGCCAGGCCCGTCACTGTCCTGGGCCCCCGCCTGACCGGCTCCTCCCCGCCCGGCCTGTCACCGTCCTCTGCCCCTGTCTGACACGCTCCTTCCCGCCCGGCCTCTCACCGTCCTCGGCCCCTGCCTGACCGGCTCCTCCGTCGCCTGGGCCTTCCAAGGGCTTGGTGTGGATGCTGCTTCCAGGAAGCCCTCCAGAAACCCGGCAGCAGGGTGGCCGCAGCAGTCTCCAGCAGCCGTCCCTAAGTCGCGTGAGTGCGGGGGACGTGCCCCCGCTGTGCCGCGGGGGCCCAGCCTGGTGTCTTCCCTGAGGCCCTGCGGCTGCCGGCTGGGCTGCCGCTCCCCGCAAGGGGAGAGCCGCGGAGGTGGGGACCGCCTCCTGATGGGGACGTACACGCAGCTCTCCACGTCGGATTCCGGGGCTCTCTGTCCTGCCCGAAGGCCCAGCTGGCCTGCGGGTCCTTAGAGTGGCAAAAACCTCCGAAAACTGAGACTGAGGGTCCGGTGGGTGTCTGCACTTTTGTGCTGGGCACCCCAGGGAGGCCCGGGGGCTGGCTGGACAACGTGGTCTGCTGGGCGGGGGGGGGGGTGTTGGAGGAGCAACTGATGCCCTTTGCACTTTGGGTAGCAAGAGTCTGAGGTGTCTCTGAGCCCTGTGCCCTGTGGGGGCGGGGCGGGGGGGAGGAGGAGGAGGAGGAGGAGGAGGTGGGAAGGGCCGGGGCCTGCAGTCCTGTTCCCGGGGGTGGCACGGCAAGTGGCTTCTTCCACAGGCTGCTTGGCCTGGGCTCCCTGCACCTGGGCCTTTGGAGGACCGGCCCTGTGCTTGCCAACACTTCCTGCAGGGACCCAGAGCTGGGAGGTGGCATCTCTCAGCCCTGCGTCGGGCAGAGCCCCAGCGGGCCATGCCCACAACCTCTCTCAGCACCGGTCCCCCAGAAGGCTCCTTTGGGACCAGGATTCTCTTGCGGTGACTCTTTAAGGTCTGGCCCCTGGATGGAGGGGCACCAGGAGTAGAGGAGCAGGAAGGGGAAGGGGGTGGCCATGCGAGGGGACACTTTGAGGCCAAGTCCCAGCTTCAGCCTGATCCTCCTGGGAACCCCGCTCTGAGACAAGGAGCCGGGCTTCGCATTCCCACAGCAGCCAGTCGTGGGCTGAGGACACCTGGGGCGTTGGGAACTCCCTGGCTTCTCCTTGGTTTAACGTCTAGAGCTGCTTGGGAATCGCGCCGCCACACACACCCGAGCGCAGGTGTCTTCCGCACAGACTGCGGGCCTCGCTCTTCTGAATGCCGCTAGCTCGCCACCCACCCACGGGTGAACCTGGTCAGGGTGCTTTCTCTCAGGGGCAGACTCTTTTCCGGGCGGGCTACCGGTGTCTCTGTTTGCTCGTTTCTTTCTTCCATTTCGGGAAAGTCTTCCTTGCTGGCTGTGGAAATCTCCTATGCCTTCCCTCGCCTATTCTGTCAGCTTTAAAATTCTCTTTCAGTTGCCACCCTCACAGATGGATTAGGAAACTCTTTCCGGTGCACTCATTAGTGAAATGACCTCCAGGAAGCTGGAATCCAATATCTAATGGCCGATTTTTAGCGAGTCCACACGCCAGGGTGGTCGGGGTCCAATGCAGCCCCGGCCAGGCCCAGGCCCCTTGGACTGGGCCACAGGAGGACACGGAGGAGGGTCCCGGCCCCCACGAAGCGGTGCCGGCAGTTCTCCACGGGCTTGGGCGTTTTCCAGAGGTAGGAGATGGAGGGGACTGATTTCTTCAGCGCCCCCCAAACCACGCCACCCCACCCCACCCATGGGACACATCCCCAGAGAGAGACGCCCCATACACTGGCTGTGCCCCAGCCCTGGCCCGGGGGAATAGGCGGCAGCCCACCCACAGGGCCAGGGGGGGGCGCAGCTGAAAGGGGTTGTGGGGGAGGGCGGCCCCTGGCTGGGGTCAAAGGGCGAGCGTCCCGCGCGTGCGCAGTCAGCGGCAGCGACGCGCTGGGGGTGGGCAGCGGGTAGGTGAAGGAGGCCGGGCGAGGAGACGAGGGGGGCTGGGAGGGCTCCACCTTGGCGAGTCCAGCCGTGGAGGCGCATCTTGTGTGAGTGTGAGTGAGTGTGAGTGTGTGTGTGTGTGTATAGAGAGACAGCCCCCCACCCCGCCCCGCCCCGCCCATCACCCCCGACCCTGGGAGCCCGCGGGACCCGGCCGGCCCGGCCCGGCCCGGCGCGGGGCCTGGGGCGGGAGGCGGCGGCGGGGAAGCCCAGAGAGGCTCGGCTTCTCGAGCGGGGCAGGGGCGCCCTCCGCCGCCGTCTAGGGCCACACCACCCTGAACGCCCCCGATCTCGTCTGGTCTCGGAAGCTAAGCAGGGTCGGGCCTGGTTAGTACTTGGATGGGAGACCGCCTGGGAATACCGGGTGCCACAGGCTGCTGCTTTTTTTTTTTTTTTTTTTTTTTTTTGCCTCTTGTTCTGTCCCCTTTCTGGGAGCGCGGCGGCGGCCCGGGGTGGGGGTCACCCCCACCCTCAGCGCGCGCGCGGTGCCTGGCGCCCCAGCCCGCACCGTGGGGCCTCCTCTTGTCCCAAGCCGCGACACCGCCGCCACGCGGCAGCATGCGTGGCATCTGGACTGTCAGGTCTCAGACCAAAGGTCTGCTCTGTGGGAACCGACACGCTGGAGGAAACCTTGAGAGTCTGAGAGGGGAGGGAGTTCCAGAAGAAGGCCAGGATGTCATTTTGAGGGAGTATGTGACCAGAACTCGTCCCGTTGCTTTTGGGGTTCTATGGGCTACACGCAGGAATCTTTGGTGGTGGCACCTGATGTTGGGGGATCCGGAGTCACACCCAGACCTGCTCCACAGGCCTCCTTTTACTTTTCTCTTCGGATTCATTATTTTTAAAAAGTGTCTCTTACCTCTAGGATTGCATTTTCTTTTCTCTCTCTTTTCAAGCAGATGATGGGAGTACAAGTATTCAGGTGACATGTGTTGCCCGTGCCGCCCTCCCCCCTGTGTTCTTTTTTTTTTTTTTTTTTTTGAGACAGAGTCTCGTTTTGCTGCCCAGGCTAGAGTGAGTGCCATGGCGTCAGCCTAGCTCACAGCAACCTCAATCTCCGGGCTCAAGCAATCCTGCTGCCTCAGCCTCCCGAGTAGTTGGGACTACAGGCATGCACCACCACGCCCGGCTGTGTTTTTCTATATATATTAGTTGGCCAATTAATTTCTCTCTATTTTTAGTAGAGACGGGGTCTCGCTCTTGCTCAGGCTGGTTTCGAACTCCTGACCTGGAGCAATCCGCCCGCCTCGGCCTCCCAGAGAGCTAGGATTACAGGCGTGAGCCACCGCGCCCGGCCCCCCCTGTGTTCTTATTCATATACCTCTCATGTTGTTCCAGCGTATTGTGGGGGTACCAATGTTAAGGTCGGGTGCCTTGCCCTCTCCAAGCCTCCCCCCTCGGGTCAGAGCTTCAAGTGCGCCCATCCCCCAGTCGGTGCGCACCCACCCCATGCCTAATGGATGTGTATGCCCCTCCCCTCCCCCCACCCGCCCGACACCCACCCGATGAAGGTGATTCCTCTCTGTCCACTTAGGCGTCCATCCGTTCGTACCAATTTGCTGGTGAGCGCGCTCACGTGGTGCTCGTGTGTCCATTCTTGGGATACTTGGCCTACTGGAACGGGTTCCAGCTCTGGCCAGGAGAACACGAGAGGCGCCCTCTCACCGCTGCTCCTCACAGCCGAATGGCACTCCGTGGTGTCCACGTGCCACATTTTATTGATGCACTCCTGGATGGATGGGCACTCGGGTCGCTTCCACGTCTTTGGGATTGTGAATTGTGCCCTAACTGTAACCCTAACCCTTACCCAGCCCGTCTCCTCTGCCCCTGCCTGACGCACTCCTCCCCGGCCAGGCCCGTCACTGTCCTGGGCCCCCGCCTGACCGGCTCCTCCCCGCCCGGCCTGTCACCGTCCTCTGCCCCTGTCTGACACGCTCCTTCCCGCCCGGCCTCTCACCGTCCTCGGCCCCTGCCTGACCGGCTCCTCCGTCGCCTGGGCCTTCCAAGGGCTTGGTGTGGATGCTGCTTCCAGGAAGCCCTCCAGAAACCCGGCAGCAGGGTGGCCGCAGCAGTCTCCAGCAGCCGTCCCTAAGTCGCGTGAGTGCGGGGGACGTGCCCCCGCTGTGCCGCGGGGGCCCAGCCTGGTGTCTTCCCTGAGGCCCTGCGGCTGCCGGCTGGGCTGCCGCTCCCCGCAAGGGGAGAGCCGCGGAGGTGGGGACCGCCTCCTGATGGGGACGTACACGCAGCTCTCCACGTCGGATTCCGGGGCTCTCTGTCCTGCCCGAAGGCCCAGCTGGCCTGCGGGTCCTTAGAGTGGCAAAAACCTCCGAAAACTGAGACTGAGGGTCCGGTGGGTGTCTGCACTTTTGTGCTGGGCACCCCAGGGAGGCCCGGGGGCTGGCTGGACAACGTGGTCTGCTGGGCGGGGGGGGGGGTGTTGGAGGAGCAACTGATGCCCTTTGCACTTTGGGTAGCAAGAGTCTGAGGTGTCTCTGAGCCCTGTGCCCTGTGGGGGCGGGGCGGGGGGGAGGAGGAGGAGGAGGAGGAGGAGGTGGGAAGGGCGGGGCCTGCAGTCCTGTTCCCGGGGTGGCACGGCAAGTGGCTTCTTCCACAGGCTGCTTGGCCTGGGCTCCCTGCACCTGGGCCTTTGGAGGACCGGCCCTGTGCTTGCCAACACTTCCTGCAGGGACCCAGAGCTGGGAGGTGGCATCTCTCAGCCCTGGGTCGGGCAGAGCCCCAGCGGGCCATGCCCACAACCTCTCTCAGCACCGGTCCCCCAGAAGGCTCCTTTGGGACCAGGATTCTCTTGCGGTGACTCTTTAAGGTCTGGCCCCTGGATGGAGGGGCACCAGGAGTAGAGGAGCAGGAAGGGGAAGGGGGTGGCCATGCGAGGGGACACTTTGAGGCCAAGTCCCAGCTTCAGCCTGATCCTCCTGGGAACCCCGCTCTGAGACAAGGAGCCGGGCTTCGCATTCCCACAGCAGCCAGTCGTGGGCTGAGGACACCTGGGGCGTTGGGAACTCCCTGGCTTCTCCTTGGTTTAACATCTAGAGCTGCTTGTGAATCGCGCCGCCACACACACCCGAGCGCAGGTGTCTTCCGCACAGACTGCGGGCCTCGCTCTTCTGAATGCCGCTAGCTCGCCACCCACCCACGGGTGAACCTGGTCAGGGTGCTTTCTCTCAGGGGCAGACTCTTTTCCGGGCGGGCTACCGGTGTCTCTGTTTGCTCGTTTCTTTCTTCCATTTCGGGAAAGTCTTCCTTGCTGGCTGTGGAAATCTCCTATGCCTTCCCTCGCCTATTCTGTCAGCTTTAAAATTCTCTTTCAGTTGCCACCCTCACAGATGGATTAGGAAACTCTTTCCGGTGCACTCATTAGTGAAATGACCTCCAGGAAGCTGGAATCCAATATCTAATGGCCGATTTTTAGCGAGTCCACACGCCAGGGTGGTCGGGGTCCAATGCAGCCCCGGCCAGGCCCAGGCCCCTTGGACTGGGCCACAGGAGGACACTGAGGAGGGTCCCGGCCCCCACGAAGCGGTGCCGGCAGTTCTCCACGGGCTTGGGCGTTTTCCAGAGGTAGGAGATGGAGGGGACTGATTTCTTCAGCGCCCCCCAAACCACGCCACCCCACCAAACCCATGGGACACATCCCCAGAGAGAGACGCCCCATACACTGGCTGTGCCCCAGCCCTGGCCCGGGGGAATAGGCGGCAGCCCACACACAGGGCGAGGGGGGGGGCGCAGCTGAAAGGGGTTGTGGGGGAGGGCGGCCCCTGGCTGGGGTCAAAGGGCGAGCGTCCCGCGCGTGCGCAGTCAGCGGCAGCGACGCGCTGGGGGTGGGCAGCGGGTAGGTGAAGGAGGCCGGGCGAGGAGACGAGGGGGGCTGGGAGGGCTCCACCTTGGCGAGTCCAGCCGTGGAGGCGCATCTTGTGTGAGTGTGAGTGAGTGTGAGTGTGTGTGTGTGTGTGTAGAGAGAGACAGCCCCCCACCCCGCCCCGCCCCGCCCCGCCCCGCCCATCACCCCGGACCCTGGGAGCCCGCGGGACCAGGCCGGCCCGGCCCGGCCCGGCGTGGGGCCTGGGGCGGGAGGCGGCGGCGGGGAAGCCCAGAGAGGCTCGGCTTCTCGAGCGGGGCAGGGGCGCCCTCCGCCGCCGTCTAGGGCCACACCACCCTGAACGCCCCCGATCTCGTCTGGTCTCGGAAGCTAAGCAGGGTCGGGCCTGGTTAGTACTTGGATGGGAGACCGCCTGGGAATACCGGGTGCCACAGGCTGCTGCTTTTTTTTTTTTTTTTTTTTTTTTTGCCTCTTGTTCTGTCCCCTTTCTGGGAGCGCGGCGGCGGCCCGGGGTGGGGGTCACCCCCACCCTCAGCGCGCGCGCGGTGCCTGGCGCCCCAGCCCGCACCGTGGGGCCTCCTCTTGTCCCAAGCCGCGACACCGCCGCCACGCGGCAGCATGCGTGGCATCTGGACTGTCAGGTCTCAGACCAAAGGTCTGCTCTGTGGGAACCGACACGCTGGAGGAAACCTTGAGAGTCTGAGAGGGGAGGGAGTTCCAGAAGAAGGCCAGGATGTCATTTTGAGGGAGTATGTGACCAGAACTCGTCCCGTTGCTTTTGGGGTTCTATGGGCTACACGCAGGAATCTTTGGTGGTGGCACCTGATGTTGGGGGATCCGGAGTCACACCCAGACCTGCTCCACAGGCCTCCTTTTACTTTTCTCTTCGGATTCATTATTTTTAAAAAGTGTCTCTTACCTCTAGGATTGCATTTTCTTTTCTCTCTCTTTTCAAGCAGATGATGGGAGTACAAGTATTCAGGTGACATGTGTTGCCCGTGCCGCCCTCCCCCCTGTGTTCTTTTTTTTTTTTTTTTTTTTGAGACAGAGTCTCGTTTTGCTGCCCAGGCTAGAGTGAGTGCCATGGCGTCAGCCTAGCTCACAGCAACCTCAATCTCCGGGCTCAAGCAATCCTGCTGCCTCAGCCTCCCGAGTAGTTGGGACTACAGGCATGCACCACCACGCCCGGCTGTGTTTTTCTATATATATTAGTTGGCCAATTAATTTCTCTCTATTTTTAGTAGAGACGGGGTCTCGCTCTTGCTCAGGCTGGTTTCGAACTCCTGACCTGGAGCAATCCGCCCGCCTCGGCCTCCCAGAGAGCTAGGATTACAGGCGTGAGCCACCGCGCCCGGCCCCCCCTGTGTTCTTATTCATATACCTCTCATGTTGTTCCAGCGTATTGTGGGGGTACCAATGTTAAGGTCGGGTGCCTTGCCCTCTCCAAGCCTCCCCCCTCGGGTCAGAGCTTCAAGTGCGCCCATCCCCCAGTCGGTGCGCACCCACCCCATGCCTAATGGATGTGTATGCCCCTCCCCTCCCCCCACCCGCCCGACACCCACCCGATGAAGGTGATTCCTCTCTGTCCACTTAGGCGTCCATCCGTTCGTACCAATTTGCTGGTGAGCGCGCTCACGTGGTGCTCGTGTGTCCATTCTTGGGATACTTGGCTTACTGGAACGGGTTCCAGCTCTGGCCAGGAGAGCACGAGAGGCGCCCTCTCACCGCTGCTCCTCATAGCCGAATGGCACTCCGTGGTGTCCACGTGCCACATTTTATTGATGCACTCCTGGATGGATGGGCACTCGGGTCGCTTCCACGTCTTTGGGATTGTGAATTGTGCCCTAACTGTAACCCTAACCCTTACCCAGCCCGTCTCCTCTGCCCCTGCCTGACGCACTCCTCCCCGGCCAGGCCCGTCACTGTCCTGGGCCCCCGCCTGACCGGCTCCTCCCCGCCCGGCCTGTCACCGTCCTCTGCCCCTGTCTGACACGCTCCTTCCCGCCCGGCCTCTCACCGTCCTCGGCCCCTACCTGACCGGCTCCTCCGTCGCCTGGGCCTTCCAAGGGCTTGGTGTGGATGCTGCTTCCAGGAAGCCCTCCAGAAACCCGGCAGCAGGGTGGCCGCAGCAGTCTCCAGCAGCCGTCCCTAAGTCGCGTGAGTGCGGGGGACGTGCCCCCGCTGTGCCGCGGGGGCCCAGCCTGGTGTCTTCCCTGAGGCCCTGCGGCTGCCGGCTGGGCTGCCGCTCCCCGCAAGGGGAGAGCCGCGGAGGTGGGGACCGCCTCCTGATGGGGACGTACACGCAGCTCTCCACGTCGGATTCCGGGGCTCTCTGTCCTGCCCGAAGGCCCAGCTGGCCTGCGGGTCCTTAGAGTGGCAAAAACCTCCGAAAACTGAGACTGAGGGTCCGGTGGGTGTCTGCACTTTTGTGCTGGGCACCCCAGGGAGGCCCGGGGGCTGGCTGGACAACGTGGTCTGCTGGGCGGGGGGGGGGGGTGTTGGAGGAGCAACTGATGCCCTTTGCACTTTGGGTAGCAAGAGTCTGAGGTGTCTCTGAGCCCTGTGCCCTGTGGGGGCGGGGCGGGGGGGAGGAGGAGGAGGAGGAGGAGGAGGTGGGAAGGGCGGGGCCTGCAGTCCTGTTCCCGGGGTGGCACGGCAAGTGGCTTCTTCCACAGGCTGCTTGGCCTGGGCTCCCTGCACCTGGGCCTTTGGAGGACCGGCCCTGTGCTTGCCAACACTTCCTGCAGGGACCCAGAGCTGGGAGGTGGCATCTCTCAGCCCTGGGTCGGGCAGAGCCCCAGCGGGCCATGCCCACAACCTCTCTCAGCACCGGTCCCCCAGAAGGCTCCTTTGGGACCAGGATTCTCTTGCGGTGACTCTTTAAGGTCTGGCCCCTGGATGGAGGGGCACCAGGAGTAGAGGAGCAGGAAGGGGAAGGGGGTGGCCGTGCGAGGGGACACTTTGAGGCCAAGTCCCAGCTTCAGCCTGATCCTCCTGGGAACCCCGCTCTGAGACAAGGAGCCGGGCTTCGCATTCCCACAGCAGCCAGTCGTGGGCTGAGGACACCTGGGGCGTTGGGAACTCCCTGGCTTCTCCTTGGTTTAACATCTAGAGCTGCTTGTGAATCGCGCCGCCACACACACCCGAGCGCAGGTGTCTTCCGCACAGACTGCGGGCCTCGCTCTTCTGAATGCCGCTAGCTCGCCACCCACCCACGGGTGAACCTGGTCAGGGTGCTTTCTCTCAGGGGCAGACTCTTTTCCGGGCGGGCTACCGGTGTCTCTGTTTGCTCGTTTCTTTCTTCCATTTCGGGAAAGTCTTCCTTGCTGGCTGTGGAAATCTCCTATGCCTTCCCTCGCCTATTCTGTCAGCTTTAAAATTCTCTTTCAGTTGCCACCCTCACAGATGGATTAGGAAACTCTTTCCGGTGCACTCATTAGTGAAATGACCTCCAGGAAGCTGGAATCCAATATCTAATGGCCGATTTTTAGCGAGTCCACACGCCAGGGTGGTCGGGGTCCAATGCAGCCCCGGCCAGGCCCAGGCCCCTTGGACTGGGCCACAGGAGGACACTGAGGAGGGTCCCGGCCCCCACGAAGCGGTGCCGGCAGTTCTCCACGGGCTTGGGCGTTTTCCAGAGGTAGGAGATGGAGGGGACTGATTTCTTCAGCGCCCCCCAAACCACGCCACCCCACCCCACCCATGGGACACATCCCCAGAGAGAGACGCCCCATACACTGGCTGTGCCCCAGCCCTGGCCCGGGGGAATAGGCGGCAGCCCACACACAGGGCGAGGGGGGGGGCGCAGCTGAAAGGGGTTGTGGGGGAGGGCGGCCCCTGGCTGGGGTCAAAGGGCGAGCGTCCCGCGCGTGCGCAGTCAGCGGCAGCGACGCGCTGGGGGTGGGCAGCGGGTAGGTGAAGGAGGCCGGGCGAGGAGACGAGGGGGGCTGGGAGGGCTCCACCTTGGCGAGTCCAGCCGTGGAGGCGCATCTTGTGTGAGTGTGAGTGTGAGTGTGTGTGTGTGTGTGTAGAGAGAGACAGCCCCCCACCCCGCCCCGCCCCGCCCCGCCCCGCCCATCACCCCGGACCCTGGGAGCCCGCGGGACCAGGCCGGCCCGGCCCGGCCCGGCGTGGGGCCTGGGGCGGGAGGCGGCGGCGGGGAAGCCCAGAGAGGCTCGGCTTCTCGAGCGGGGCAGGGGCGCCCTCCGCCGCCGTCTAGGGCCACACCACCCTGAACGCCCCCGATCTCGTCTGGTCTCGGAAGCTAAGCAGGGTCGGGCCTGGTTAGTACTTGGATGGGAGACCGCCTGGGAATACCGGGTGCCACAGGCTGCTGCTTTTTTTTTTTTTTTTTTTTTTTTTTGCCTCTTGTTCTGTCCCCTTTCTGGGAGCGCGGCGGCGGCCCGGGGTGGGGGTCACCCCCACCCTCAGCGCGCGCGCGGTGCCTGGCGCCCCAGCCCGCACCGTGGGGCCTCCTCTTGTCCCAAGCCGCGACACCGCCGCCACGCGGCAGCATGCGTGGCATCTGGACTGTCAGGTCTCAGACCAAAGGTCTGCTCTGTGGGAACCGACACGCTGGAGGAAACCTTGAGAGTCTGAGAGGGGAGGGAGTTCCAGAAGAAGGCCAGGATGTCATTTTGAGGGAGTATGTGACCAGAACTCGTCCCGTTGCTTTTGGGGTTCTATGGGCTACACGCAGGAATCTTTGGTGGTGGCACCTGATGTTGGGGGATCCGGAGTCACACCCAGACCTGCTCCACAGGCCTCCTTTTACTTTTCTCTTCGGATTCATTATTTTTAAAAAGTGTCTCTTACCTCTAGGATTGCATTTTCTTTTCTCTCTCTTTTCAAGCAGATGATGGGAGTACAAGTATTCAGGTGACATGTGTTGCCCGTGCCGCCCTCCCCCCTGTGTTCTTTTTTTTTTTTTTTTTTTTGAGACAGAGTCTCGTTTTGCTGCCCAGGCTAGAGTGAGTGCCATGGCGTCAGCCTAGCTCACAGCAACCTCAATCTCCGGGCTCAAGCAATCCTGCTGCCTCAGCCTCCCGAGTAGTTGGGACTACAGGCATGCACCACCACGCCCGGCTGTGTTTTTCTATATATATTAGTTGGCCAATTAATTTCTCTCTATTTTTAGTAGAGACGGGGTCTCGCTCTTGCTCAGGCTGGTTTCGAACTCCTGACCTGGAGCAATCCGCCCGCCTCGGCCTCCCAGAGAGCTAGGATTACAGGCGTGAGCCACCGCGCCCGGCCCCCCCTGTGTTCTTATTCATATACCTCTCATGTTGTTCCAGCGTATTGTGGGGGTACCAATGTTAAGGTCGGGTGCCTTGCCCTCTCCAAGCCTCCCCCCTCGGGTCAGAGCTTCAAGTGCGCCCATCCCCCAGTCGGTGCGCACCCACCCCATGCCTAATGGATGTGTATGCCCCTCCCCTCCCCCCACCCGCCCGACACCCACCCGATGAAGGTGATTCCTCTCTGTCCACTTAGGCGTCCATCCGTTCGTACCAATTTGCTGGTGAGCGCGCTCACGTGGTGCTCGTGTGTCCATTCTTGGGATACTTGGCCTACTGGAACGGGTTCCAGCTCTGGCCAGGAGAACACGAGAGGCGCCCTCTCACCGCTGCTCCTCACAGCCGAATGGCACTCCGTGGTGTCCACGTGCCACATTTTATTGATGCACTCCTGGATGGATGGGCACTCGGGTCGCTTCCACGTCTTTGGGATTGTGAATTGTGCCCTAACTGTAACCCTAACCCTTACCCAGCCCGTCTCCTCTGCCCCTGCCTGACGCACTCCTCCCCGGCCAGGCCCGTCACTGTCCTGGGCCCCCGCCTGACCGGCTCCTCCCCGCCCGGCCTGTCACCGTCCTCTGCCCCTGTCTGACACGCTCCTTCCCGCCCGGCCTCTCACCGTCCTCGGCCCCTGCCTGACCGGCTCCTCCGTCGCCTGGGCCTTCCAAGGGCTTGGTGTGGATGCTGCTTCCAGGAAGCCCTCCAGAAACCCGGCAGCAGGGTGGCCGCAGCAGTCTCCAGCAGCCGTCCCTAAGTCGCGTGAGTGCGGGGGACGTGCCCCCGCTGTGCCGCGGGGGCCCAGCCTGGTGTCTTCCCTGAGGCCCTGCGGCTGCCGGCTGGGCTGCCGCTCCCCGCAAGGGGAGAGCCGCGGAGGTGGGGACCGCCTCCTGATGGGGACGTACACGCAGCTCTCCACGTCGGATTCCGGGGCTCTCTGTCCTGCCCGAAGGCCCAGCTGGCCTGCGGGTCCTTAGAGTGGCAAAAACCTCCGAAAACTGAGACTGAGGGTCCGGTGGGTGTCTGCACTTTTGTGCTGGGCACCCCAGGGAGGCCCGGGGGCTGGCTGGACAACGTGGTCTGCTGGGCGGGGGGGGGGGTGTTGGAGGAGCAACTGATGCCCTTTGCACTTTGGGTAGCAAGAGTCTGAGGTGTCTCTGAGCCCTGTGCCCTGTGGGGGCGGGGCGGGGGGGAGGAGGAGGAGGAGGAGGAGGAGGTGGGAAGGGCGGGGCCTGCAGTCCTGTTCCCGGGGTGGCACGGCAAGTGGCTTCTTCCACAGGCTGCTTGGCCTGGGCTCCCTGCACCTGGGCCTTTGGAGGACCGGCCCTGTGCTTGCCAACACTTCCTGCAGGGACCCAGAGCTGGGAGGTGGCATCTCTCAGCCCTGGGTCGGGCAGAGCCCCAGCGGGCCATGCCCACAACCTCTCTCAGCACCGGTCCCCCAGAAGGCTCCTTTGGGACCAGGATTCTCTTGCGGTGACTCTTTAAGGTCTGGCCCCTGGATGGAGGGGCACCAGGAGTAGAGGAGCAGGAAGGGGAAGGGGGTGGCCATGCGAGGGGACACTTTGAGGCCAAGTCCCAGCTTCAGCCTGATCCTCCTGGGAACCCCGCTCTGAGACAAGGAGCCGGGCTTCGCATTCCCACAGCAGCCAGTCGTGGGCTGAGGACACCTGGGGCGTTGGGAACTCCCTGGCTTCTCCTTGGTTTAACATCTAGAGCTGCTTGTGAATCGCGCCGCCACACACACCCGAGCGCAGGTGTCTTCCGCACAGACTGCGGGCCTCGCTCTTCTGAATGCCGCTAGCTCGCCACCCACCCACGGGTGAACCTGGTCAGGGTGCTTTCTCTCAGGGGCAGACTCTTTTCCGGGCGGGCTACCGGTGTCTCTGTTTGCTCGTTTCTTTCTTCCATTTCGGGAAAGTCTTCCTTGCTGGCTGTGGAAATCTCCTATGCCTTCCCTCGCCTATTCTGTCAGCTTTAAAATTCTCTTTCAGTTGCCACCCTCACAGATGGATTAGGAAACTCTTTCCGGTGCACTCATTAGTGAAATGACCTCCAGGAAGCTGGAATCCAATATCTAATGGCCGATTTTTAGCGAGTCCACACGCCAGGGTGGTCGGGGTCCAATGCAGCCCCGGCCAGGCCCAGGCCCCTTGGACTGGGCCACAGGAGGACACTGAGGAGGGTCCCGGCCCCCACGAAGCGGTGCCGGCAGTTCTCCACGGGCTTGGGCGTTTTCCAGAGGTAGGAGATGGAGGGGACTGATTTCTTCAGCGCCCCCCAAACCACGCCACCCCACCAAACCCATGGGACACATCCCCAGAGAGAGACGCCCCATACACTGGCTGTGCCCCAGCCCTGGCCCGGGGGAATAGGCGGCAGCCCACACACAGGGCGAGGGGGGGGGCGCAGCTGAAAGGGGTTGTGGGGGAGGGCGGCCCCTGGCTGGGGTCAAAGGGCGAGCGTCCCGCGCGTGCGCAGTCAGCGGCAGCGACGCGCTGGGGGTGGGCAGCGGGTAGGTGAAGGAGGCCGGGCGAGGAGACGAGGGGGGCTGGGAGGGCTCCACCTTGGCGAGTCCAGCCGTGGAGGCGCATCTTGTGTGAGTGTGAGTGAGTGTGAGTGTGTGTGTGTGTGTGTAGAGAGAGACAGCCCCCCACCCCGCCCCGCCCCGCCCCGCCCCGCCCATCACCCCGGACCCTGGGAGCCCGCGGGACCAGGCCGGCCCGGCCCGGCCCGGCGCGGGGCCTGGGGCGGGAGGCGGCGGCGGGGAAGCCCAGAGAGGCTCGGCTTCTCGAGCGGGGCAGGGGCGCCCTCCGCCGCCGTCTAGGGCCACACCACCCTGAACGCCCCCGATCTCGTCTGGTCTCGGAAGCTAAGCAGGGTCGGGCCTGGTTAGTACTTGGATGGGAGACCGCCTGGGAATACCGGGTGCCACAGGCTGCTGCTTTTTTTTTTTTTTTTTTTTTTTTTTTGCCTCTTGTTCTGTCCCCTTTCTGGGAGCGCGGCGGCGGCCCGGGGTGGGGGTCACCCCCACCCTCAGCGCGCGCGCGGTGCCTGGCGCCCCAGCCCGCACCGTGGGGCCTCCTCTTGTCCCAAGCCGCGACACCGCCGCCACGCGGCAGCATGCGTGGCATCTGGACTGTCAGGTCTCAGACCAAAGGTCTGCTCTGTGGGAACCGACACGCTGGAGGAAACCTTGAGAGTCTGAGAGGGGAGGGAGTTCCAGAAGAAGGCCAGGATGTCATTTTGAGGGAGTATGTGACCAGAACTCGTCCCGTTGCTTTTGGGGTTCTATGGGCTACACGCAGGAATCTTTGGTGGTGGCACCTGATGTTGGGGGATCCGGAGTCACACCCAGACCTGCTCCACAGGCCTCCTTTTACTTTTCTCTTCGGATTCATTATTTTTAAAAAGTGTCTCTTACCTCTAGGATTGCATTTTCTTTTCTCTCTCTTTTCAAGCAGATGATGGGAGTACAAGTATTCAGGTGACATGTGTTGCCCGTGCCGCCCTCCCCCCTGTGTTCTTTTTTTTTTTTTTTTTTTGAGACAGAGTCTCGTTTTGCTGCCCAGGCTAGAGTGAGTGCCATGGCGTCAGCCTAGCTCACAGCAACCTCAATCTCCGGGCTCAAGCAATCCTGCTGCCTCAGCCTCCCGAGTAGTTGGGACTACAGGCATGCACCACCACGCCCGGCTGTGTTTTTCTATATATATTAGTTGGCCAATTAATTTCTCTCTATTTTTAGTAGAGACGGGGTCTCGCTCTTGCTCAGGCTGGTTTCGAACTCCTGACCTGGAGCAATCCGCCCGCCTCGGCCTCCCAGAGAGCTAGGATTACAGGCGTGAGCCACCGCGCCCGGCCCCCCCTGTGTTCTTATTCATATACCTCTCATGTTGTTCCAGCGTATTGTGGGGGTACCAATGTTAAGGTCGGGTGCCTTGCCCTCTCCAAGCCTCCCCCCTCGGGTCAGAGCTTCAAGTGCGCCCATCCCCCAGTCGGTGCGCACCCACCCCATGCCTAATGGATGTGTATGCCCCTCCCCTCCCCCCACCCGCCCGACACCCACCCGATGAAGGTGATTCCTCTCTGTCCACTTAGGCGTCCATCCGTTCGTACCAATTTGCTGGTGAGCGCGCTCACGTGGTGCTCGTGTGTCCATTCTTGGGATACTTGGCCTACTGGAACGGGTTCCAGCTCTGGCCAGGAGAACACGAGAGGCGCCCTCTCACCGCTGCTCCTCACAGCCGAATGGCACTCCGTGGTGTCCACGTGCCACCTTTTATTGATGCACTCCTGGATGGATGGGCACTCGGGTCGCTTCCACGTCTTTGGGATTGTGAATTGTGCCCTAACTGTAACCCTAACCCTTACCCAGCCCGTCTCCTCTGCCCCTGCCTGACGCACTCCTCCCCGGCCAGGCCCGTCACTGTCCTGGGCCCCCGCCTGACCGGCTCCTCCCCGCCCGGCCTGTCACCGTCCTCTGCCCCTGTCTGACACGCTCCTTCCCGCCCGGCCTCTCACCGTCCTCGGCCCCTGCCTGACCGGCTCCTCCGTCGCCTGGGCCTTCCAAGGGCTTGGTGTGGATGCTGCTTCCAGGAAGCCCTCCAGAAACCCGGCAGCAGGGTGGCCGCAGCAGTCTCCAGCAGCCGTCCCTAAGTCGCGTGAGTGCGGGGGACGTGCCCCCGCTGTGCCGCGGGGGCCCAGCCTGGTGTCTTCCCTGAGGCCCTGCGGCTGCCGGCTGGGCTGCCGCTCCCCGCAAGGGGAGAGCCGCGGAGGTGGGGACCGCCTCCTGATGGGGACGTACACGCAGCTCTCCACGTCGGATTCCGGGGCTCTCTGTCCTGCCCGAAGGCCCAGCTGGCCTGCGGGTCCTTAGAGTGGCAAAAACCTCCGAAAACTGAGACTGAGGGTCCGGTGGGTGTCTGCACTTTTGTGCTGGGCACCCCAGGGAGGCCCGGGGGCTGGCTGGACAACGTGGTCTGCTGGGCGGGGGGGGGGGTGTTGGAGGAGCAACTGATGCCCTTTGCACTTTGGGTAGCAAGAGTCTGAGGTGTCTCTGAGCCCTGTGCCCTGTGGGGGCGGGGCGGGGGGGAGGAGGAGGAGGAGGAGGAGGAGGTGGGAAGGGCCGGGGCCTGCAGTCCTGTTCCCGGGGGTGGCACGGCAAGTGGCTTCTTCCACAGGCTGCTTGGCCTGGGCTCCCTGCACCTGGGCCTTTGGAGGACCGGCCCTGTGCTTGCCAACACTTCCTGCAGGGACCCAGAGCTGGGAGGTGGCATCTCTCAGCCCTGCGTCGGGCAGAGCCCCAGCGGGCCATGCCCACAACCTCTCTCAGCACCGGTCCCCCAGAAGGCTCCTTTGGGACCAGGATTCTCTTGCGGTGACTCTTTAAGGTCTGGCCCCTGGATGGAGGGGCACCAGGAGTAGAGGAGCAGGAAGGGGAAGGGGGTGGCCATGCGAGGGGACACTTTGAGGCCAAGTCCCAGCTTCAGCCTGATCCTCCTGGGAACCCCGCTCTGAGACAAGGAGCCGGGCTTCGCATTCCCACAGCAGCCAGTCGTGGGCTGAGGACACCTGGGGCGTTGGGAACTCCCTGGCTTCTCCTTGGTTTAACGTCTAGAGCTGCTTGGGAATCGCGCCGCCACACACACCCGAGCGCAGGTGTCTTCCGCACAGACTGCGGGCCTCGCTCTTCTGAATGCCGCTAGCTCGCCACCCACCCACGGGTGAACCTGGTCAGGGTGCTTTCTCTCAGGGGCAGACTCTTTTCCGGGCGGGCTACCGGTGTCTCTGTTTGCTCGTTTCTTTCTTCCATTTCGGGAAAGTCTTCCTTGCTGGCTGTGGAAATCTCCTATGCCTTCCCTCGCCTATTCTGTCAGCTTTAAAATTCTCTTTCAGTTGCCACCCTCACAGATGGATTAGGAAACTCTTTCCGGTGCACTCATTAGTGAAATGACCTCCAGGAAGCTGGAATCCAATATCTAATGGCCGATTTTTAGCGAGTCCACACGCCAGGGTGGTCGGGGTCCAATGCAGCCCCGGCCAGGCCCAGGCCCCTTGGACTGGGCCACAGGAGGACACGGAGGAGGGTCCCGGCCCCCACGAAGCGGTGCCGGCAGTTCTCCACGGGCTTGGGCGTTTTCCAGAGGTAGGAGATGGAGGGGACTGATTTCTTCAGCGCCCCCCAAACCACGCCACCCCACCCCACCCATGGGACACATCCCCAGAGAGAGACGCCCCATACACTGGCTGTGCCCCAGCCCTGGCCCGGGGGAATAGGCGGCAGCCCACCCACAGGGCCAGGGGGGGGCGCAGCTGAAAGGGGTTGTGGGGGAGGGCGGCCCCTGGCTGGGGTCAAAGGGCGAGCGTCCCGCGCGTGCGCAGTCAGCGGCAGCGACGCGCTGGGGGTGGGCAGCGGGTAGGTGAAGGAGGCCGGGCGAGGAGACGAGGGGGGCTGGGAGGGCTCCACCTTGGCGAGTCCAGCCGTGGAGGCGCATCTTGTGTGAGTGTGAGTGAGTGTGAGTGTGTGTGTGTGTGTATAGAGAGACAGCCCCCCACCCCGCCCCGCCCCGCCCATCACCCCCGACCCTGGGAGCCCGCGGGACCCGGCCGGCCCGGCCCGGCCCGGCGCGGGGCCTGGGGCGGGAGGCGGCGGCGGGGAAGCCCAGAGAGGCTCGGCTTCTCGAGCGGGGCAGGGGCGCCCTCCGCCGCCGTCTAGGGCCACACCACCCTGAACGCCCCCGATCTCGTCTGGTCTCGGAAGCTAAGCAGGGTCGGGCCTGGTTAGTACTTGGATGGGAGACCGCCTGGGAATACCGGGTGCCACAGGCTGCTGCTTTTTTTTTTTTTTTTTTTTTTTTTTGCCTCTTGTTCTGTCCCCTTTCTGGGAGCGCGGCGGCGGCCCGGGGTGGGGGTCACCCCCACCCTCAGCGCGCGCGCGGTGCCTGGCGCCCCAGCCCGCACCGTGGGGCCTCCTCTTGTCCCAAGCCGCGACACCGCCGCCACGCGGCAGCATGCGTGGCATCTGGACTGTCAGGTCTCAGACCAAAGGTCTGCTCTGTGGGAACCGACACGCTGGAGGAAACCTTGAGAGTCTGAGAGGGGAGGGAGTTCCAGAAGAAGGCCAGGATGTCATTTTGAGGGAGTATGTGACCAGAACTCGTCCCGTTGCTTTTGGGGTTCTATGGGCTACACGCAGGAATCTTTGGTGGTGGCACCTGATGTTGGGGGATCCGGAGTCACACCCAGACCTGCTCCACAGGCCTCCTTTTACTTTTCTCTTCGGATTCATTATTTTTAAAAAGTGTCTCTTACCTCTAGGATTGCATTTTCTTTTCTCTCTCTTTTCAAGCAGATGATGGGAGTACAAGTATTCAGGTGACATGTGTTGCCCGTGCCGCCCTCCCCCCTGTGTTCTTTTTTTTTTTTTTTTTTTTGAGACAGAGTCTCGTTTTGCTGCCCAGGCTAGAGTGAGTGCCATGGCGTCAGCCTAGCTCACAGCAACCTCAATCTCCGGGCTCAAGCAATCCTGCTGCCTCAGCCTCCCGAGTAGTTGGGACTACAGGCATGCACCACCACGCCCGGCTGTGTTTTTCTATATATATTAGTTGGCCAATTAATTTCTCTCTATTTTTAGTAGAGACGGGGTCTCGCTCTTGCTCAGGCTGGTTTCGAACTCCTGACCTGGAGCAATCCGCCCGCCTCGGCCTCCCAGAGAGCTAGGATTACAGGCGTGAGCCACCGCGCCCGGCCCCCCCTGTGTTCTTATTCATATACCTCTCATGTTGTTCCAGCGTATTGTGGGGGTACCAATGTTAAGGTCGGGTGCCTTGCCCTCTCCAAGCCTCCCCCCTCGGGTCAGAGCTTCAAGTGCGCCCATCCCCCAGTCGGTGCGCACCCACCCCATGCCTAATGGATGTGTATGCCCCTCCCCTCCCCCCACCCGCCCGACACCCACCCGATGAAGGTGATTCCTCTCTGTCCACTTAGGCGTCCATCCGTTCGTACCAATTTGCTGGTGAGCGCGCTCACGTGGTGCTCGTGTGTCCATTCTTGGGATACTTGGCCTACTGGAACGGGTTCCAGCTCTGGCCAGGAGAACACGAGAGGCGCCCTCTCACCGCTGCTCCTCACAGCCGAATGGCACTCCGTGGTGTCCACGTGCCACATTTTATTGATGCACTCCTGGATGGATGGGCACTCGGGTCGCTTCCACGTCTTTGGGATTGTGAATTGTGCCCTAACTGTAACCCTAACCCTTACCCAGCCCGTCTCCTCTGCCCCTGCCTGACGCACTCCTCCCCGGCCAGGCCCGTCACTGTCCTGGGCCCCCGCCTGACCGGCTCCTCCCCGCCCGGCCTGTCACCGTCCTCTGCCCCTGTCTGACACGCTCCTTCCCGCCCGGCCTCTCACCGTCCTCGGCCCCTGCCTGACCGGCTCCTCCGTCGCCTGGGCCTTCCAAGGGCTTGGTGTGGATGCTGCTTCCAGGAAGCCCTCCAGAAACCCGGCAGCAGGGTGGCCGCAGCAGTCTCCAGCAGCCGTCCCTAAGTCGCGTGAGTGCGGGGGACGTGCCCCCGCTGTGCCGCGGGGGCCCAGCCTGGTGTCTTCCCTGAGGCCCTGCGGCTGCCGGCTGGGCTGCCGCTCCCCGCAAGGGGAGAGCCGCGGAGGTGGGGACCGCCTCCTGATGGGGACGTACACGCAGCTCTCCACGTCGGATTCCGGGGCTCTCTGTCCTGCCCGAAGGCCCAGCTGGCCTGCGGGTCCTTAGAGTGGCAAAAACCTCCGAAAACTGAGACTGAGGGTCCGGTGGGTGTCTGCACTTTTGTGCTGGGCACCCCAGGGAGGCCCGGGGGCTGGCTGGACAACGTGGTCTGCTGGGCGGGGGGGGGGGTGTTGGAGGAGCAACTGATGCCCTTTGCACTTTGGGTAGCAAGAGTCTGAGGTGTCTCTGAGCCCTGTGCCCTGTGGGGGCGGGGCGGGGGGGAGGAGGAGGAGGAGGAGGAGGAGGTGGGAAGGGCGGGGCCTGCAGTCCTGTTCCCGGGGTGGCACGGCAAGTGGCTTCTTCCACAGGCTGCTTGGCCTGGGCTCCCTGCACCTGGGCCTTTGGAGGACCGGCCCTGTGCTTGCCAACACTTCCTGCAGGGACCCAGAGCTGGGAGGTGGCATCTCTCAGCCCTGGGTCGGGCAGAGCCCCAGCGGGCCATGCCCACAACCTCTCTCAGCACCGGTCCCCCAGAAGGCTCCTTTGGGACCAGGATTCTCTTGCGGTGACTCTTTAAGGTCTGGCCCCTGGATGGAGGGGCACCAGGAGTAGAGGAGCAGGAAGGGGAAGGGGGTGGCCATGCGAGGGGACACTTTGAGGCCAAGTCCCAGCTTCAGCCTGATCCTCCTGGGAACCCCGCTCTGAGACAAGGAGCCGGGCTTCGCATTCCCACAGCAGCCAGTCGTGGGCTGAGGACACCTGGGGCGTTGGGAACTCCCTGGCTTCTCCTTGGTTTAACATCTAGAGCTGCTTGTGAATCGCGCCGCCACACACACCCGAGCGCAGGTGTCTTCCGCACAGACTGCGGGCCTCGCTCTTCTGAATGCCGCTAGCTCGCCACCCACCCACGGGTGAACCTGGTCAGGGTGCTTTCTCTCAGGGGCAGACTCTTTTCCGGGCGGGCTACCGGTGTCTCTGTTTGCTCGTTTCTTTCTTCCATTTCGGGAAAGTCTTCCTTGCTGGCTGTGGAAATCTCCTATGCCTTCCCTCGCCTATTCTGTCAGCTTTAAAATTCTCTTTCAGTTGCCACCCTCACAGATGGATTAGGAAACTCTTTCCGGTGCACTCATTAGTGAAATGACCTCCAGGAAGCTGGAATCCAATATCTAATGGCCGATTTTTAGCGAGTCCACACGCCAGGGTGGTCGGGGTCCAATGCAGCCCCGGCCAGGCCCAGGCCCCTTGGACTGGGCCACAGGAGGACACTGAGGAGGGTCCCGGCCCCCACGAAGCGGTGCCGGCAGTTCTCCACGGGCTTGGGCGTTTTCCAGAGGTAGGAGATGGAGGGGACTGATTTCTTCAGCGCCCCCCAAACCACGCCACCCCACCAAACCCATGGGACACATCCCCAGAGAGAGACGCCCCATACACTGGCTGTGCCCCAGCCCTGGCCCGGGGGAATAGGCGGCAGCCCACACACAGGGCGAGGGGGGGGGCGCAGCTGAAAGGGGTTGTGGGGGAGGGCGGCCCCTGGCTGGGGTCAAAGGGCGAGCGTCCCGCGCGTGCGCAGTCAGCGGCAGCGACGCGCTGGGGGTGGGCAGCGGGTAGGTGAAGGAGGCCGGGCGAGGAGACGAGGGGGGCTGGGAGGGCTCCACCTTGGCGAGTCCAGCCGTGGAGGCGCATCTTGTGTGAGTGTGAGTGAGTGTGAGTGTGTGTGTGTGTGTGTAGAGAGAGACAGCCCCCCACCCCGCCCCGCCCCGCCCCGCCCCGCCCATCACCCCGGACCCTGGGAGCCCGCGGGACCAGGCCGGCCCGGCCCGGCCCGGCGTGGGGCCTGGGGCGGGAGGCGGCGGCGGGGAAGCCCAGAGAGGCTCGGCTTCTCGAGCGGGGCAGGGGCGCCCTCCGCCGCCGTCTAGGGCCACACCACCCTGAACGCCCCCGATCTCGTCTGGTCTCGGAAGCTAAGCAGGGTCGGGCCTGGTTAGTACTTGGATGGGAGACCGCCTGGGAATACCGGGTGCCACAGGCTGCTGCTTTTTTTTTTTTTTTTTTTTTTTTTTTGCCTCTTGTTCTGTCCCCTTTCTGGGAGCGCGGCGGCGGCCCGGGGTGGGGGTCACCCCCACCCTCAGCGCGCGCGCGGTGCCTGGCGCCCCAGCCCGCACCGTGGGGCCTCCTCTTGTCCCAAGCCGCGACACCGCCGCCACGCGGCAGCATGCGTGGCATCTGGACTGTCAGGTCTCAGACCAAAGGTCTGCTCTGTGGGAACCGACACGCTGGAGGAAACCTTGAGAGTCTGAGAGGGGAGGGAGTTCCAGAAGAAGGCCAGGATGTCATTTTGAGGGAGTATGTGACCAGAACTCGTCCCGTTGCTTTTGGGGTTCTATGGGCTACACGCAGGAATCTTTGGTGGTGGCACCTGATGTTGGGGGATCCGGAGTCACACCCAGACCTGCTCCACAGGCCTCCTTTTACTTTTCTCTTCGGATTCATTATTTTTAAAAAGTGTCTCTTACCTCTAGGATTGCATTTTCTTTTCTCTCTCTTTTCAAGCAGATGATGGGAGTACAAGTATTCAGGTGACATGTGTTGCCCGTGCCGCCCTCCCCCCTGTGTTCTTTTTTTTTTTTTTTTTTTTGAGACAGAGTCTCGTTTTGCTGCCCAGGCTAGAGTGAGTGCCATGGCGTCAGCCTAGCTCACAGCAACCTCAATCTCCGGGCTCAAGCAATCCTGCTGCCTCAGCCTCCCGAGTAGTTGGGACTACAGGCATGCACCACCACGCCCGGCTGTGTTTTTCTATATATATTAGTTGGCCAATTAATTTCTCTCTATTTTTAGTAGAGACGGGGTCTCGCTCTTGCTCAGGCTGGTTTCGAACTCCTGACCTGGAGCAATCCGCCCGCCTCGGCCTCCCAGAGAGCTAGGATTACAGGCGTGAGCCACCGCGCCCGGCCCCCCCTGTGTTCTTATTCATATACCTCTCATGTTGTTCCAGCGTATTGTGGGGGTACCAATGTTAAGGTCGGGTGCCTTGCCCTCTCCAAGCCTCCCCCCTCGGGTCAGAGCTTCAAGTGCGCCCATCCCCCAGTCGGTGCGCACCCACCCCATGCCTAATGGATGTGTATGCCCCTCCCCTCCCCCCACCCGCCCGACACCCACCCGATGAAGGTGATTCCTCTCTGTCCACTTAGGCGTCCATCCGTTCGTACCAATTTGCTGGTGAGCGCGCTCACGTGGTGCTCGTGTGTCCATTCTTGGGATACTTGGCCTACTGGAACGGGTTCCAGCTCTGGCCAGGAGAACACGAGAGGCGCCCTCTCACCGCTGCTCCTCACAGCCGAATGGCACTCCGTGGTGTCCACGTGCCACATTTTATTGATGCACTCCTGGATGGATGGGCACTCGGGTCGCTTCCACGTCTTTGGGATTGTGAATTGTGCCCTAACTGTAACCCTAACCCTTACCCAGCCCGTCTCCTCTGCCCCTGCCTGACGCACTCCTCCCCGGCCAGGCCCGTCACTGTCCTGGGCCCCCGCCTGACCGGCTCCTCCCCGCCCGGCCTGTCACCGTCCTCTGCCCCTGTCTGACACGCTCCTTCCCGCCCGGCCTCTCACCGTCCTCGGCCCCTGCCTGACCGGCTCCTCCGTCGCCTGGGCCTTCCAAGGGCTTGGTGTGGATGCTGCTTCCAGGAAGCCCTCCAGAAACCCGGCAGCAGGGTGGCCGCAGCAGTCTCCAGCAGCCGTCCCTAAGTCGCGTGAGTGCGGGGGACGTGCCCCCGCTGTGCCGCGGGGGCCCAGCCTGGTGTCTTCCCTGAGGCCCTGCGGCTGCCGGCTGGGCTGCCGCTCCCCGCAAGGGGAGAGCCGCGGAGGTGGGGACCGCCTCCTGATGGGGACGTACACGCAGCTCTCCACGTCGGATTCCGGGGCTCTCTGTCCTGCCCGAAGGCCCAGCTGGCCTGCGGGTCCTTAGAGTGGCAAAAACCTCCGAAAACTGAGACTGAGGGTCCGGTGGGTGTCTGCACTTTTGTGCTGGGCACCCCAGGGAGGCCCGGGGGCTGGCTGGACAACGTGGTCTGCTGGGCGGGGGGGGGGGTGTTGGAGGAGCAACTGATGCCCTTTGCACTTTGGGTAGCAAGAGTCTGAGGTGTCTCTGAGCCCTGTGCCCTGTGGGGGCGGGGCGGGGGGGAGGAGGAGGAGGAGGAGGAGGAGGTGGGAAGGGCGGGGCCTGCAGTCCTGTTCCCGGGGTGGCACGGCAAGTGGCTTCTTCCACAGGCTGCTTGGCCTGGGCTCCCTGCACCTGGGCCTTTGGAGGACCGGCCCTGTGCTTGCCAACACTTCCTGCAGGGACCCAGAGCTGGGAGGTGGCATCTCTCAGCCCTGGGTCGGGCAGAGCCCCAGCGGGCCATGCCCACAACCTCTCTCAGCACCGGTCCCCCAGAAGGCTCCTTTGGGACCAGGATTCTCTTGCGGTGACTCTTTAAGGTCTGGCCCCTGGATGGAGGGGCACCAGGAGTAGAGGAGCAGGAAGGGGAAGGGGGTGGCCATGCGAGGGGACACTTTGAGGCCAAGTCCCAGCTTCAGCCTGATCCTCCTGGGAACCCCGCTCTGAGACAAGGAGCCGGGCTTCGCATTCCCACAGCAGCCAGTCGTGGGCTGAGGACACCTGGGGCGTTGGGAACTCCCTGGCTTCTCCTTGGTTTAACATCTAGAGCTGCTTGTGAATCGCGCCGCCACACACACCCGAGTGCAGGTGTCTTCCGCACAGACTGCGGGCCTCGCTCTTCTGAATGCCGCTAGCTCGCCACCCACCCACGGGTGAACCTGGTCAGGGTGCTTTCTCTCAGGGGCAGACTCTTTTCCGGGCGGGCTACCGGTGTCTCTGTTTGCTCGTTTCTTTCTTCCATTTCGGGAAAGTCTTCCTTGCTGGCTGTGGAAATCTCCTATGCCTTCCCTCGCCTATTCTGTCAGCTTTAAAATTCTCTTTCAGTTGCCACCCTCACAGATGGATTAGGAAACTCTTTCCGGTGCACTCATTAGTGAAATGACCTCCAGGAAGCTGGAATCCAATATCTAATGGCCGATTTTTAGCGAGTCCACACGCCAGGGTGGTCGGGGTCCAATGCAGCCCCGGCCAGGCCCAGGCCCCTTGGACTGGGCCACAGGAGGACACTGAGGAGGGTCCCGGCCCCCACGAAGCGGTGCCGGCAGTTCTCCACGGGCTTGGGCGTTTTCCAGAGGTAGGAGATGGAGGGGACTGATTTCTTCAGCGCCCCCCAAACCACGCCACCCCACCAAACCCATGGGACACATCCCCAGAGAGAGACGCCCCATACACTGGCTGTGCCCCAGCCCTGGCCCGGGGGAATAGGCGGCAGCCCACACACAGGGCGAGGGGGGGGGCGCAGCTGAAAGGGGTTGTGGGGGAGGGCGGCCCCTGGCTGGGGTCAAAGGGCGAGCGTCCCGCGCGTGCGCAGTCAGCGGCAGCGACGCGCTGGGGGTGGGCAGCGGGTAGGTGAAGGAGGCCGGGCGAGGAGACGAGGGGGGCTGGGAGGGCTCCACCTTGGCGAGTCCAGCCGTGGAGGCGCATCTTGTGTGAGTGTGAGTGAGTGTGAGTGTGTGTGTGTGTGTGTAGAGAGAGACAGCCCCCCACCCCGCCCCGCCCCGCCCCGCCCCGCCCATCACCCCGGACCCTGGGAGCCCGCGGGACCAGGCCGGCCCGGCCCGGCCCGGCGTGGGGCCTGGGGCGGGAGGCGGCGGCGGGGAAGCCCAGAGAGGCTCGGCTTCTCGAGCGGGGCAGGGGCGCCCTCCGCCGCCGTCTAGGGCCACACCACCCTGAACGCCCCCGATCTCGTCTGGTCTCGGAAGCTAAGCAGGGTCGGGCCTGGTTAGTACTTGGATGGGAGACCGCCTGGGAATACCGGGTGCCACAGGCTGCTGCTTTTTTTTTTTTTTTTTTTTTTTTTTTGCCTCTTGTTCTGTCCCCTTTCTGGGAGCGCGGCGGCGGCCCGGGGTGGGGGTCACCCCCACCCTCAGCGCGCGCGCGGTGCCTGGCGCCCCAGCCCGCACCGTGGGGCCTCCTCTTGTCCCAAGCCGCGACACCGCCGCCACGCGGCAGCATGCGTGGCATCTGGACTGTCAGGTCTCAGACCAAAGGTCTGCTCTGTGGGAACCGACACGCTGGAGGAAACCTTGAGAGTCTGAGAGGGGAGGGAGTTCCAGAAGAAGGCCAGGATGTCATTTTGAGGGAGTATGTGACCAGAACTCGTCCCGTTGCTTTTGGGGTTCTATGGGGTACACGCAGGAATCTTTGGTGGTGGCACCTGATGTTGGGGGATCCGGAGTCACACCCAGACCTGCTCCACAGGCCTCCTTTTACTTTTCTCTTCGGATTCATTATTTTTAAAAAGTGTCTCTTACCTCTAGGATTGCATTTTCTTTTCTCTCTCTTTTCAAGCAGATGATGGGAGTACAAGTATTCAGGTGACATGTGTTGCCCGTGCCGCCCTCCCCCCTGTGTTCTTTTTTTTTTTTTTTTTTTTGAGACAGAGTCTCGTTTTGCTGCCCAGGCTAGAGTGAGTGCCATGGCGTCAGCCTAGCTCACAGCAACCTCAATCTCCGGGCTCAAGCAATCCTGCTGCCTCAGCCTCCCGAGTAGTTGGGACTACAGGCATGCACCACCACGCCCGGCTGTGTTTTTCTATATATATTAGTTGGCCAATTAATTTCTCTCTATTTTTAGTAGAGACGGGGTCTCGCTCTTGCTCAGGCTGGTTTCGAACTCCTGACCTGGAGCAATCCGCCCGCCTCGGCCTCCCAGAGAGCTAGGATTACAGGCGTGAGCCACCGCGCCCGGCCCCCCCTGTGTTCTTATTCATATACCTCTCATGTTGTTCCAGCGTATTGTGGGGGTACCAATGTTAAGGTCGGGTGCCTTGCCCTCTCCAAGCCTCCCCCCTCGGGTCAGAGCTTCAAGTGCGCCCATCCCCCAGTCGGTGCGCACCCACCCCATGCCTAATGGATGTGTATGCCCCTCCCCTCCCCCCACCCGCCCGACACCCACCCGATGAAGGTGATTCCTCTCTGTCCACTTAGGCGTCCATCCGTTCGTACCAATTTGCTGGTGAGCGCGCTCACGTGGTGCTCGTGTGTCCATTCTTGGGATACTTGGCCTACTGGAACGGGTTCCAGCTCTGGCCAGGAGAACACGAGAGGCGCCCTCTCACCGCTGCTCCTCACAGCCGAATGGCACTCCGTGGTGTCCACGTGCCACATTTTATTGATGCACTCCTGGATGGATGGGCACTCGGGTCGCTTCCACGTCTTTGGGATTGTGAATTGTGCCCTAACTGTAACCCTAACCCTTACCCAGCCCGTCTCCTCTGCCCCTGCCTGACGCACTCCTCCCCGGCCAGGCCCGTCACTGTCCTGGGCCCCCGCCTGACCGGCTCCTCCCCGCCCGGCCTGTCACCGTCCTCTGCCCCTGTCTGACACGCTCCTTCCCGCCCGGCCTCTCACCGTCCTCGGCCCCTGCCTGACCGGCTCCTCCGTCGCCTGGGCCTTCCAAGGGCTTGGTGTGGATGCTGCTTCCAGGAAGCCCTCCAGAAACCCGGCAGCAGGGTGGCCGCAGCAGTCTCCAGCAGCCGTCCCTAAGTCGCGTGAGTGCGGGGGACGTGCCCCCGCTGTGCCGCGGGGGCCCAGCCTGGTGTCTTCCCTGAGGCCCTGCGGCTGCCGGCTGGGCTGCCGCTCCCCGCAAGGGGAGAGCCGCGGAGGTGGGGACCGCCTCCTGATGGGGACGTACACGCAGCTCTCCACGTCGGATTCCGGGGCTCTCTGTCCTGCCCGAAGGCCCAGCTGGCCTGCGGGTCCTTAGAGTGGCAAAAACCTCCGAAAACTGAGACTGAGGGTCCGGTGGGTGTCTGCACTTTTGTGCTGGGCACCCCAGGGAGGCCCGGGGGCTGGCTGGACAACGTGGTCTGCTGGGCGGGGGGGGGGTGTTGGAGGAGCAACTGATGCCCTTTGCACTTTGGGTAGCAAGAGTCTGAGGTGTCTCTGAGCCCTGTGCCCTGTGGGGGCGGGGCGGGGGGGAGGAGGAGGAGGAGGAGGAGGAGGTGGGAAGGGCGGGGCCTGCAGTCCTGTTCCCGGGGTGGCACGGCAAGTGGCTTCTTCCACAGGCTGCTTGGCCTGGGCTCCCTGCACCTGGGCCTTTGGAGGACCGGCCCTGTGCTTGCCAACACTTCCTGCAGGGACCCAGAGCTGGGAGGTGGCATCTCTCAGCCCTGGGTCGGGCAGAGCCCCAGCGGGCCATGCCCACAACCTCTCTCAGCACCGGTCCCCCAGAAGGCTCCTTTGGGACCAGGATTCTCTTGCGGTGACTCTTTAAGGTCTGGCCCCTGGATGGAGGGGCACCAGGAGTAGAGGAGCAGGAAGGGGAAGGGGGTGGCCATGCGAGGGGACACTTTGAGGCCAAGTCCCAGCTTCAGCCTGATCCTCCTGGGAACCCCGCTCTGAGACAAGGAGCCGGGCTTCGCATTCCCACAGCAGCCAGTCGTGGGCTGAGGACACCTGGGGCGTTGGGAACTCCCTGGCTTCTCCTGGGTTTAACGTCTAGAGCTGCTTGTGAATCGCGCCGCCACACACACCCGAGCGCAGGTGTCTTCCGCACAGACTGCGGGCCTCGCTCTTCTGAATGCCGCTAGCTCGCCACCCACCCACGGGTGAACCTGGTCAGGGTGCTTTCTCTCAGGGGCAGACTCTTTTCCGGGCGGGCTACCGGTGTCTCTGTTTGCTCGTTTCTTTCTTCCATTTCGGGAAAGTCTTCCTTGCTGGCTGTGGAAATCTCCTATGCCTTCCCTCGCCTATTCTGTCAGCTTTAAAATTCTCTTTCAGTTGCCACCCTCACAGATGGATTAGGAAACTCTTTCCGGTGCACTCATTAGTGAAATGACCTCCAGGAAGCTGGAATCCAATATCTAATGGCCGATTTTTAGCGAGTCCACACGCCAGGGTGGTCGGGGTCCAATGCAGCCCCGGCCAGGCCCAGGCCCCTTGGACTGGGCCACAGGAGGACACTGAGGAGGGTCCCGGCCCCCACGAAGCGGTGCCGGCAGTTCTCCACGGGCTTGGGCGTTTTCCAGAGGTAGGAGATGGAGGGGACTGATTTCTTCAGCGCCCCCCAAACCACGCCACCCCACCCCACCCATGGGACACATCCCCAGAGAGAGACGCCCCATACACTGGCTGTGCCCCAGCCCTGGCCCGGGGGAATAGGCGGCAGCCCACACACAGGGCGAGGGGGGGGGCGCAGCTGAAAGGGGTTGTGGGGGAGGGCGGCCCCTGGCTGGGGTCAAAGGGCGAGCGTCCCGCGCGTGCGCAGTCAGCGGCAGCGACGCGCTGGGGGTGGGCAGCGGGTAGGTGAAGGAGGCCGGGCGAGGAGACGAGGGGGGCTGGGAGGGCTCCACCTTGGCGAGTCCAGCCGTGGAGGCGCATCTTGTGTGAGTGTGAGTGTGAGTGTGTGTGTGTGTGTGTAGAGAGAGACAGCCCCCCACCCCGCCCCGCCCCGCCCCGCCCCGCCCATCACCCCGGACCCTGGGAGCCCGCGGGACCAGGCCGGCCCGGCCCGGCCCGGCGCGGGGCCTGGGGCGGGAGGCGGCGGCGGGGAAGCCCAGAGAGGCTCGGCTTCTCGAGCGGGGCAGGGGCGCCCTCCGCCGCCGTCTAGGGCCACACCACCCTGAACGCCCCCGATCTCGTCTGGTCTCGGAAGCTAAGCAGGGTCGGGCCTGGTTAGTACTTGGATGGGAGACCGCCTGGGAATACCGGGTGCCACAGGCTGCTGCTTTTTTTTTTTTTTTTTTTTTTTTTTTGCCTCTTGTTCTGTCCCCTTTCTGGGAGCGCGGCGGCGGCCCGGGGTGGGGGTCACCCCCACCCTCAGCGCGCGCGCGGTGCCTGGCGCCCCAGCCCGCACCGTGGGGCCTCCTCTTGTCCCAAGCCGCGACACCGCCGCCACGCGGCAGCATGCGTGGCATCTGGACTGTCAGGTCTCAGACCAAAGGTCTGCTCTGTGGGAACCGACACGCTGGAGGAAACCTTGAGAGTCTGAGAGGGGAGGGAGTTCCAGAAGAAGGCCAGGATGTCATTTTGAGGGAGTATGTGACCAGAACTCGTCCCGTTGCTTTTGGGGTTCTATGGGCTACACGCAGGAATCTTTGGTGGTGGCACCTGATGTTGGGGGATCCGGAGTCACACCCAGACCTGCTCCACAGGCCTCCTTTTACTTTTCTCTTCGGATTCATTATTTTTAAAAAGTGTCTCTTACCTCTAGGATTGCATTTTCTTTTCTCTCTCTTTTCAAGCAGATGATGGGAGTACAAGTATTCAGGTGACATGTGTTGCCCGTGCCGCCCTCCCCCCTGTGTTCTTTTTTTTTTTTTTTTTTTTGAGACAGAGTCTCGTTTTGCTGCCCAGGCTAGAGTGAGTGCCATGGCGTCAGCCTAGCTCACAGCAACCTCAATCTCCGGGCTCAAGCAATCCTGCTGCCTCAGCCTCCCGAGTAGTTGGGACTACAGGCATGCACCACCACGCCCGGCTGTGTTTTTCTATATATATTAGTTGGCCAATTAATTTCTCTCTATTTTTAGTAGAGACGGGGTCTCGCTCTTGCTCAGGCTGGTTTCGAACTCCTGACCTGGAGCAATCCGCCCGCCTCGGCCTCCCAGAGAGCTAGGATTACAGGCGTGAGCCACCGCGCCCGGCCCCCCCTGTGTTCTTATTCATATACCTCTCATGTTGTTCCAGCGTATTGTGGGGGTACCAATGTTAAGGTCGGGTGCCTTGCCCTCTCCAAGCCTCCCCCCTCGGGTCAGAGCTTCAAGTGCGCCCATCCCCCAGTCGGTGCGCACCCACCCCATGCCTAATGGATGTGTATGCCCCTCCCCTCCCCCCACCCGCCCGACACCCACCCGATGAAGGTGATTCCTCTCTGTCCACTTAGGCGTCCATCCGTTCGTACCAATTTGCTGGTGAGCGCGCTCACGTGGTGCTCGTGTGTCCATTCTTGGGATACTTGGCCTACTGGAACGGGTTCCAGCTCTGGCCAGGAGAACACGAGAGGCGCCCTCTCACCGCTGCTCCTCACAGCCGAATGGCACTCCGTGGTGTCCACGTGCCACATTTTATTGATGCACTCCTGGATGGATGGGCACTCGGGTCGCTTCCACGTCTTTGGGATTGTGAATTGTGCCCTAACTGTAACCCTAACCCTTACCCAGCCCGTCTCCTCTGCCCCTGCCTGACGCACTCCTCCCCGGCCAGGCCCGTCACTGTCCTGGGCCCCCGCCTGACCGGCTCCTCCCCGCCCGGCCTGTCACCGTCCTCTGCCCCTGTCTGACACGCTCCTTCCCGCCCGGCCTCTCACCGTCCTCGGCCCCTGCCTGACCGGCTCCTCCGTCGCCTGGGCCTTCCAAGGGCTTGGTGTGGATGCTGCTTCCAGGAAGCCCTCCAGAAACCCGGCAGCAGGGTGGCCGCAGCAGTCTCCAGCAGCCGTCCCTAAGTCGCGTGAGTGCGGGGGACGTGCCCCCGCTGTGCCGCGGGGGCCCAGCCTGGTGTCTTCCCTGAGGCCCTGCGGCTGCCGGCTGGGCTGCCGCTCCCCGCAAGGGGAGAGCCGCGGAGGTGGGGACCGCCTCCTGATGGGGACGTACACGCAGCTCTCCACGTCGGATTCCGGGGCTCTCTGTCCTGCCCGAAGGCCCAGCTGGCCTGCGGGTCCTTAGAGTGGCAAAAACCTCCGAAAACTGAGACTGAGGGTCCGGTGGGTGTCTGCACTTTTGTGCTGGGCACCCCAGGGAGGCCCGGGGGCTGGCTGGACAACGTGGTCTGCTGGGCGGGGGGGGGGGGTGTTGGAGGAGCAACTGATGCCCTTTGCACTTTGGGTAGCAAGAGTCTGAGGTGTCTCTGAGCCCTGTGCCCTGTGGGGGCGGGGCGGGGGGGAGGAGGAGGAGGAGGAGGAGGAGGTGGGAAGGGCGGGGCCTGCAGTCCTGTTCCCGGGGTGGCACGGCAAGTGGCTTCTTCCACAGGCTGCTTGGCCTGGGCTCCCTGCACCTGGGCCTTTGGAGGACCGGCCCTGTGCTTGCCAACACTTCCTGCAGGGACCCAGAGCTGGGAGGTGGCATCTCTCAGCCCTGGGTCGGGCAGAGCCCCAGCGGGCCATGCCCACAACCTCTCTCAGCACCGGTCCCCCAGAAGGCTCCTTTGGGACCAGGATTCTCTTGCGGTGACTCTTTAAGGTCTGGCCCCTGGATGGAGGGGCACCAGGAGTAGAGGAGCAGGAAGGGGAAGGGGGTGGCCGTGCGAGGGGACACTTTGAGGCCAAGTCCCAGCTTCAGCCTGATCCTCCTGGGAACCCCGCTCTGAGACAAGGAGCCGGGCTTCGCATTCCCACAGCAGCCAGTCGTGGGCTGAGGACACCTGGGGCGTTGGGAACTCCCTGGCTTCTCCTGGGTTTAACGTCTAGAGCTGCTTGTGAATCGCGCCGCCACACACACCCGAGCGCAGGTGTCTTCCGCACAGACTGCGGGCCTCGCTCTTCTGAATGCCGCTAGCTCGCCACCCACCCACGGGTGAACCTGGTCAGGGTGCTTTCTCTCAGGGGCAGACTCTTTTCCGGGCGGGCTACCGGTGTCTCTGTTTGCTCGTTTCTTTCTTCCATTTCGGGAAAGTCTTCCTTGCTGGCTGTGGAAATCTCCTATGCCTTCCCTCGCCTATTCTGTCAGCTTTAAAATTCTCTTTCAGTTGCCACCCTCACAGATGGATTAGGAAACTCTTTCCGGTGCACTCATTAGTGAAATGACCTCCAGGAAGCTGGAATCCAATATCTAATGGCCGATTTTTAGCGAGTCCACACGCCAGGGTGGTCGGGGTCCAATGCAGCCCCGGCCAGGCCCAGGCCCCTTGGACTGGGCCACAGGAGGACACTGAGGAGGGTCCCGGCCCCCACGAAGCGGTGCCGGCAGTTCTCCACGGGCTTGGGCGTTTTCCAGAGGTAGGAGATGGAGGGGACTGATTTCTTCAGCGCCCCCCAAACCACGCCACCCCACCAAACCCATGGGACACATCCCCAGAGAGAGACGCCCCATACACTGGCTGTGCCCCAGCCCTGGCCCGGGGGAATAGGCGGCAGCCCACACACAGGGCGAGGGGGGGGGCGCAGCTGAAAGGGGTTGTGGGGGAGGGCGGCCCCTGGCTGGGGTCAAAGGGCGAGCGTCCCGCGCGTGCGCAGTCAGCGGCAGCGACGCGCTGGGGGTGGGCAGCGGGTAGGTGAAGGAGGCCGGGCGAGGAGACGAGGGGGGCTGGGAGGGCTCCACCTTGGCGAGTCCAGCCGTGGAGGCGCATCTTGTGTGAGTGTGAGTGAGTGTGAGTGTGTGTGTGTGTGTGTAGAGAGAGACAGCCCCCCACCCCGCCCCGCCCCGCCCCGCCCCGCCCATCACCCCGGACCCTGGGAGCCCGCGGGACCAGGCCGGCCCGGCCCGGCCCGGCGCGGGGCCTGGGGCGGGAGGCGGCGGCGGGGAAGCCCAGAGAGGCTCGGCTTCTCGAGCGGGGCAGGGGCGCCCTCCGCCGCCGTCTAGGGCCACACCACCCTGAACGCCCCCGATCTCGTCTGGTCTCGGAAGCTAAGCAGGGTCGGGCCTGGTTAGTACTTGGATGGGAGACCGCCTGGGAATACCGGGTGCCACAGGCTGCTGCTTTTTTTTTTTTTTTTTTTTTTTTTTTGCCTCTTGTTCTGTCCCCTTTCTGGGAGCGCGGCGGCGGCCCGGGGTGGGGGTCACCCCCACCCTCAGCGCGCGCGCGGTGCCTGGCGCCCCAGCCCGCACCGTGGGGCCTCCTCTTGTCCCAAGCCGCGACACCGCCGCCACGCGGCAGCATGCGTGGCATCTGGACTGTCAGGTCTCAGACCAAAGGTCTGCTCTGTGGGAACCGACACGCTGGAGGAAACCTTGAGAGTCTGAGAGGGGAGGGAGTTCCAGAAGAAGGCCAGGATGTCATTTTGAGGGAGTATGTGACCAGAACTCGTCCCGTTGCTTTTGGGGTTCTATGGGCTACACGCAGGAATCTTTGGTGGTGGCACCTGATGTTGGGGGATCCGGAGTCACACCCAGACCTGCTCCACAGGCCTCCTTTTACTTTTCTCTTCGGATTCATTATTTTTAAAAAGTGTCTCTTACCTCTAGGATTGCATTTTCTTTTCTCTCTCTTTTCAAGCAGATGATGGGAGTACAAGTATTCAGGTGACATGTGTTGCCCGTGCCGCCCTCCCCCCTGTGTTCTTTTTTTTTTTTTTTTTTTTGAGACAGAGTCTCGTTTTGCTGCCCAGGCTAGAGTGAGTGCCATGGCGTCAGCCTAGCTCACAGCAACCTCAATCTCCGGGCTCAAGCAATCCTGCTGCCTCAGCCTCCCGAGTAGTTGGGACTACAGGCATGCACCACCACGCCCGGCTGTGTTTTTCTATATATATTAGTTGGCCAATTAATTTCTCTCTATTTTTAGTAGAGACGGGGTCTCGCTCTTGCTCAGGCTGGTTTCGAACTCCTGACCTGGAGCAATCCGCCCGCCTCGGCCTCCCAGAGAGCTAGGATTACAGGCGTGAGCCACCGCGCCCGGCCCCCCCTGTGTTCTTATTCATATACCTCTCATGTTGTTCCAGCGTATTGTGGGGGTACCAATGTTAAGGTCGGGTGCCTTGCCCTCTCCAAGCCTCCCCCCTCGGGTCAGAGCTTCAAGTGCGCCCATCCCCCAGTCGGTGCGCACCCACCCCATGCCTAATGGATGTGTATGCCCCTCCCCTCCCCCCACCCGCCCGACACCCACCCGATGAAGGTGATTCCTCTCTGTCCACTTAGGCGTCCATCCGTTCGTACCAATTTGCTGGTGAGCGCGCTCACGTGGTGCTCGTGTGTCCATTCTTGGGATACTTGGCCTACTGGAACGGGTTCCAGCTCTGGCCAGGAGAACACGAGAGGCGCCCTCTCACCGCTGCTCCTCACAGCCGAATGGCACTCCGTGGTGTCCACGTGCCACATTTTATTGATGCACTCCTGGATGGATGGGCACTCGGGTCGCTTCCACGTCTTTGGGATTGTGAATTGTGCCCTAACTGTAACCCTAACCCTTACCCAGCCCGTCTCCTCTGCCCCTGCCTGACGCACTCCTCCCCGGCCAGGCCCGTCACTGTCCTGGGCCCCCGCCTGACCGGCTCCTCCCCGCCCGGCCTGTCACCGTCCTCTGCCCCTGTCTGACACGCTCCTTCCCGCCCGGCCTCTCACCGTCCTCGGCCCCTGCCTGACCGGCTCCTCCGTCGCCTGGGCCTTCCAAGGGCTTGGTGTGGATGCTGCTTCCAGGAAGCCCTCCAGAAACCCGGCAGCAGGGTGGCCGCAGCAGTCTCCAGCAGCCGTCCCTAAGTCGCGTGAGTGCGGGGGACGTGCCCCCGCTGTGCCGCGGGGGCCCAGCCTGGTGTCTTCCCTGAGGCCCTGCGGCTGCCGGCTGGGCTGCCGCTCCCCGCAAGGGGAGAGCCGCGGAGGTGGGGACCGCCTCCTGATGGGGACGTACACGCAGCTCTCCACGTCGGATTCCGGGGCTCTCTGTCCTGCCCGAAGGCCCAGCTGGCCTGCGGGTCCTTAGAGTGGCAAAAACCTCCGAAAACTGAGACTGAGGGTCCGGTGGGTGTCTGCACTTTTGTGCTGGGCACCCCAGGGAGGCCCGGGGGCTGGCTGGACAACGTGGTCTGCTGGGCGGGGGGGGGGGGGTGTTGGAGGAGCAACTGATGCCCTTTGCACTTTGGGTAGCAAGAGTCTGAGGTGTCTCTGAGCCCTGTGCCCTGTGGGGGCGGGGCGGGGGGGAGGAGGAGGAGGAGGAGGAGGAGGTGGGAAGGGCGGGGCCTGCAGTCCTGTTCCCGGGGTGGCACGGCAAGTGGCTTCTTCCACAGGCTGCTTGGCCTGGGCTCCCTGCACCTGGGCCTTTGGAGGACCGGCCCTGTGCTTGCCAACACTTCCTGCAGGGACCCAGAGCTGGGAGGTGGCATCTCTCAGCCCTGGGTCGGGCAGAGCCCCAGCGGGCCATGCCCACAACCTCTCTCAGCACCGGTCCCCCAGAAGGCTCCTTTGGGACCAGGATTCTCTTGCGGTGACTCTTTAAGGTCTGGCCCCTGGATGGAGGGGCACCAGGAGTAGAGGAGCAGGAAGGGGAAGGGGGTGGCCGTGCGAGGGGACACTTTGAGGCCAAGTCCCAGCTTCAGCCTGATCCTCCTGGGAACCCCGCTCTGAGACAAGGAGCCGGGCTTCGCATTCCCACAGCAGCCAGTCGTGGGCTGAGGACACCTGGGGCGTTGGGAACTCCCTGGCTTCTCCTGGGTTTAACGTCTAGAGCTGCTTGGGAATCGCGCCGCCACACACACCCGAGCGCAGGTGTCTTCCGCACAGACTGCGGGCCTCGCTCTTCTGAATGCCGCTAGCTCGCCACCCACCCACGGGTGAACCTGGTCAGGGTGCTTTCTCTCAGGGGCAGACTCTTTTCCGGGCGGGCTACCGGTGTCTCTGTTTGCTCGTTTCTTTCTTCCATTTCGGGAAAGTCTTCCTTGCTGGCTGTGGAAATCTCCTATGCCTTCCCTCGCCTATTCTGTCAGCTTTAAAATTCTCTTTCAGTTGCCACCCTCACAGATGGATTAGGAAACTCTTTCCGGTGCACTCATTAGTGAAATGACCTCCAGGAAGCTGGAATCCAATATCTAATGGCCGATTTTTAGCGAGTCCACACGCCAGGGTGGTCGGGGTCCAATGCAGCCCCGGCCAGGCCCAGGCCCCTTGGACTGGGCCACAGGAGGACACTGAGGAGGGTCCCGGCCCCCACGAAGCGGTGCCGGCAGTTCTCCACGGGCTTGGGCGTTTTCCAGAGGTAGGAGATGGAGGGGACTGATTTCTTCAGCGCCCCCCAAACCACGCCACCCCACCCCACCCATGGGACACATCCCCAGAGAGAGACGCCCCATACACTGGCTGTGCCCCAGCCCTGGCCCGGGGGAATAGGCGGCAGCCCACACACAGGGCGAGGGGGGGGGCGCAGCTGAAAGGGGTTGTGGGGGAGGGCGGCCCCTGGCTGGGGTCAAAGGGCGAGCGTCCCGCGCCTGCGCAGTCAGCGGCAGCGACGCGCTGGGGGTGGGCAGCGGGTAGGTGAAGGAGGCCGGGCGAGGAGACGAGGGGGGCTGGGAGGGCTCCACCTTGGCGAGTCCAGCCGTGGAGGCGCATCTTGTGTGAGTGTGAGTGAGTGTGAGTGTGTGTGTGTGTGTGTAGAGAGAGACAGCCCCCCACCCCGCCCCGCCCCGCCCCGCCCCGCCCATCACCCCGGACCCTGGGAGCCCGCGGGACCAGGCCGGCCCGGCCCGGCCCGGCGCGGGGCCTGGGGCGGGAGGCGGCGGCGGGGAAGCCCAGAGAGGCTGGGCTTCTCGAGCGGGGCAGGGGCGCCCTCCGCCGCCGTCTAGGGCCACACCACCCTGAACGCCCCCGATCTCGTCTGGTCTCGGAAGCTAAGCAGGGTCGGGCCTGGTTAGTACTTGGATGGGAGACCGCCTGGGAATACCGGGTGCCACAGGCTGCTGCTTTTTTTTTTTTTTTTTTTTTTTTTTTGCCTCTTGTTCTGTCCCCTTTCTGGGAGCGCGGCGGCGGCCCGGGGTGGGGGTCACCCCCACCCTCAGCGCGCGCGCGGTGCCTGGCGCCCCAGCCCGCACCGTGGGGCCTCCTCTTGTCCCAAGCCGCGACACCGCCGCCACGCGGCAGCATGCGTGGCATCTGGACTGTCAGGTCTCAGACCAAAGGTCTGCTCTGTGGGAACCGACACGCTGGAGGAAACCTTGAGAGTCTGAGAGGGGAGGGAGTTCCAGAAGAAGGCCAGGATGTCATTTTGAGGGAGTATGTGACCAGAACTCGTCCCGTTGCTTTTGGGGTTCTATGGGCTACACGCAGGAATCTTTGGTGGTGGCACCTGATGTTGGGGGATCCGGAGTCACACCCAGACCTGCTCCACAGGCCTCCTTTTACTTTTCTCTTCGGATTCATTATTTTTAAAAAGTGTCTCTTACCTCTAGGATTGCATTTTCTTTTCTCTCTCTTTTCAAGCAGATGATGGGAGTACAAGTATTCAGGTGACATGTGTTGCCCGTGCCGCCCTCCCCCCTGTGTTCTTTTTTTTTTTTTTTTTTTTGAGACAGAGTCTCGTTTTGCTGCCCAGGCTAGAGTGAGTGCCATGGCGTCAGCCTAGCTCACAGCAACCTCAATCTCCGGGCTCAAGCAATCCTGCTGCCTCAGCCTCCCGAGTAGTTGGGACTACAGGCATGCACCACCACGCCCGGCTGTGTTTTTCTATATATATTAGTTGGCCAATTAATTTCTCTCTATTTTTAGTAGAGACGGGGTCTCGCTCTTGCTCAGGCTGGTTTCGAACTCCTGACCTGGAGCAATCCGCCCGCCTCGGCCTCCCAGAGAGCTAGGATTACAGGCGTGAGCCACCGCGCCCGGCCCCCCCTGTGTTCTTATTCATATACCTCTCATGTTGTTCCAGCGTATTGTGGGGGTACCAATGTTAAGGTCGGGTGCCTTGCCCTCTCCAAGCCTCCCCCCTCGGGTCAGAGCTTCAAGTGCGCCCATCCCCCAGTCGGTGCGCACCCACCCCATGCCTAATGGATGTGTATGCCCCTCCCCTCCCCCCACCCGCCCGACACCCACCCGATGAAGGTGATTCCTCTCTGTCCACTTAGGCGTCCATCCGTTCGTACCAATTTGCTGGTGAGCGCGCTCACGTGGTGCTCGTGTGTCCATTCTTGGGATACTTGGCCTACTGGAACGGGTTCCAGCTCTGGCCAGGAGAACACGAGAGGCGCCCTCTCACCGCTGCTCCTCACAGCCGAATGGCACTCCGTGGTGTCCACGTGCCACATTTTATTGATGCACTCCTGGATGGATGGGCACTCGGGTCGCTTCCACGTCTTTGGGATTGTGAATTGTGCCCTAACTGTAACCCTAACCCTTACCCAGCCCGTCTCCTCTGCCCCTGCCTGACGCACTCCTCCCCGGCCAGGCCCGTCACTGTCCTGGGCCCCCGCCTGACCGGCTCCTCCCCGCCCGGCCTGTCACCGTCCTCTGCCCCTGTCTGACACGCTCCTTCCCGCCCGGCCTCTCACCGTCCTCGGCCCCTGCCTGACCGGCTCCTCCGTCGCCTGGGCCTTCCAAGGGCTTGGTGTGGATGCTGCTTCCAGGAAGCCCTCCAGAAACCCGGCAGCAGGGTGGCCGCAGCAGTCTCCAGCAGCCGTCCCTAAGTCGCGTGAGTGCGGGGGACGTGCCCCCGCTGTGCCGCGGGGGCCCAGCCTGGTGTCTTCCCTGAGGCCCTGCGGCTGCCGGCTGGGCTGCCGCTCCCCGCAAGGGGAGAGCCGCGGAGGTGGGGACCGCCTCCTGATGGGGACGTACACGCAGCTCTCCACGTCGGATTCCGGGGCTCTCTGTCCTGCCCGAAGGCCCAGCTGGCCTGCGGGTCCTTAGAGTGGCAAAAACCTCCGAAAACTGAGACTGAGGGTCCGGTGGGTGTCTGCACTTTTGTGCTGGGCACCCCAGGGAGGCCCGGGGGCTGGCTGGACAACGTGGTCTGCTGGGCGGGGGGGGGGGGTGTTGGAGGAGCAACTGATGCCCTTTGCACTTTGGGTAGCAAGAGTCTGAGGTGTCTCTGAGCCCTGTGCCCTGTGGGGGCGGGGCGGGGGGGAGGAGGAGGAGGAGGAGGAGGAGGTGGGAAGGGCGGGGCCTGCAGTCCTGTTCCCGGGGTGGCACGGCAAGTGGCTTCTTCCACAGGCTGCTTGGCCTGGGCTCCCTGCACCTGGGCCTTTGGAGGACCGGCCCTGTGCTTGCCAACACTTCCTGCAGGGACCCAGAGCTGGGAGGTGGCATCTCTCAGCCCTGGGTCGGGCAGAGCCCCAGCGGGCCATGCCCACAACCTCTCTCAGCACCGGTCCCCCAGAAGGCTCCTTTGGGACCAGGATTCTCTTGCGGTGACTCTTTAAGGTCTGGCCCCTGGATGGAGGGGCACCAGGAGTAGAGGAGCAGGAAGGGGAAGGGGGTGGCCGTGCGAGGGGACACTTTGAGGCCAAGTCCCAGCTTCAGCCTGATCCTCCTGGGAACCCCGCTCTGAGACAAGGAGCCGGGCTTCGCATTCCCACAGCAGCCAGTCGTGGGCTGAGGACACCTGGGGCGTTGGGAACTCCCTGGCTTCTCCTGGGTTTAACGTCTAGAGCTGCTTGTGAATCGCGCCGCCACACACACCCGAGCGCAGGTGTCTTCCGCACAGACTGCGGGCCTCGCTCTTCTGAATGCCGCTAGCTCGCCACCCACCCACGGGTGAACCTGGTCAGGGTGCTTTCTCTCAGGGGCAGACTCTTTTCCGGGCGGGCTACCGGTGTCTCTGTTTGCTCGTTTCTTTCTTCCATTTCGGGAAAGTCTTCCTTGCTGGCTGTGGAAATCTCCTATGCCTTCCCTCGCCTATTCTGTCAGCTTTAAAATTCTCTTTCAGTTGCCACCCTCACAGATGGATTAGGAAACTCTTTCCGGTGCACTCATTAGTGAAATGACCTCCAGGAAGCTGGAATCCAATATCTAATGGCCGATTTTTAGCGAGTCCACACGCCAGGGTGGTCGGGGTCCAATGCAGCCCCGGCCAGGCCCAGGCCCCTTGGACTGGGCCACAGGAGGACACTGAGGAGGGTCCCGGCCCCCACGAAGCGGTGCCGGCAGTTCTCCACGGGCTTGGGCGTTTTCCAGAGGTAGGAGATGGAGGGGACTGATTTCTTCAGCGCCCCCCAAACCACGCCACCCCACCCCACCCATGGGACACATCCCCAGAGAGAGACGCCCCATACACTGGCTGTGCCCCAGCCCTGGCCCGGGGGAATAGGCGGCAGCCCACACACAGGGCGAGGGGGGGGGCGCAGCTGAAAGGGGTTGTGGGGGAGGGCGGCCCCTGGCTGGGGTCAAAGGGCGAGCGTCCCGCGCCTGCGCAGTCAGCGGCAGCGACGCGCTGGGGGTGGGCAGCGGGTAGGTGAAGGAGGCCGGGCGAGGAGACGAGGGGGGCTGGGAGGGCTCCACCTTGGCGAGTCCAGCCGTGGAGGCGCATCTTGTGTGAGTGTGAGTGAGTGTGAGTGTGTGTGTGTGTGTGTAGAGAGAGACAGCCCCCCACCCCGCCCCGCCCCGCCCCGCCCCGCCCATCACCCCGGACCCTGGGAGCCCGCGGGACCAGGCCGGCCCGGCCCGGCCCGGCGCGGGGCCTGGGGCGGGAGGCGGCGGCGGGGAAGCCCAGAGAGGCTGGGCTTCTCGAGCGGGGCAGGGGCGCCCTCCGCCGCCGTCTAGGGCCACACCACCCTGAACGCCCCCGATCTCGTCTGGTCTCGGAAGCTAAGCAGGGTCGGGCCTGGTTAGTACTTGGATGGGAGACCGCCTGGGAATACCGGGTGCCACAGGCTGCTGCTTTTTTTTTTTTTTTTTTTTTTTTTTTGCCTCTTGTTCTGTCCCCTTTCTGGGAGCGCGGCGGCGGCCCGGGGTGGGGGTCACCCCCACCCTCAGCGCGCGCGCGGTGCCTGGCGCCCCAGCCCGCACCGTGGGGCCTCCTCTTGTCCCAAGCCGCGACACCGCCGCCACGCGGCAGCATGCGTGGCATCTGGACTGTCAGGTCTCAGACCAAAGGTCTGCTCTGTGGGAACCGACACGCTGGAGGAAACCTTGAGAGTCTGAGAGGGGAGGGAGTTCCAGAAGAAGGCCAGGATGTCATTTTGAGGGAGTATGTGACCAGAACTCGTCCCGTTGCTTTTGGGGTTCTATGGGCTACACGCAGGAATCTTTGGTGGTGGCACCTGATGTTGGGGGATCCGGAGTCACACCCAGACCTGCTCCACAGGCCTCCTTTTACTTTTCTCTTCGGATTCATTATTTTTAAAAAGTGTCTCTTACCTCTAGGATTGCATTTTCTTTTCTCTCTCTTTTCAAGCAGATGATGGGAGTACAAGTATTCAGGTGACATGTGTTGCCCGTGCCGCCCTCCCCCCTGTGTTCTTTTTTTTTTTTTTTTTTTTGAGACAGAGTCTCGTTTTGCTGCCCAGGCTAGAGTGAGTGCCATGGCGTCAGCCTAGCTCACAGCAACCTCAATCTCCGGGCTCAAGCAATCCTGCTGCCTCAGCCTCCCGAGTAGTTGGGACTACAGGCATGCACCACCACGCCCGGCTGTGTTTTTCTATATATATTAGTTGGCCAATTAATTTCTCTCTATTTTTAGTAGAGACGGGGTCTCGCTCTTGCTCAGGCTGGTTTCGAACTCCTGACCTGGAGCAATCCGCCCGCCTCGGCCTCCCAGAGAGCTAGGATTACAGGCGTGAGCCACCGCGCCCGGCCCCCCCTGTGTTCTTATTCATATACCTCTCATGTTGTTCCAGCGTATTGTGGGGGTACCAATGTTAAGGTCGGGTGCCTTGCCCTCTCCAAGCCTCCCCCCTCGGGTCAGAGCTTCAAGTGCGCCCATCCCCCAGTCGGTGCGCACCCACCCCATGCCTAATGGATGTGTATGCCCCTCCCCTCCCCCCACCCGCCCGACACCCACCCGATGAAGGTGATTCCTCTCTGTCCACTTAGGCGTCCATCCGTTCGTACCAATTTGCTGGTGAGCGCGCTCACGTGGTGCTCGTGTGTCCATTCTTGGGATACTTGGCCTACTGGAACGGGTTCCAGCTCTGGCCAGGAGAACACGAGAGGCGCCCTCTCACCGCTGCTCCTCACAGCCGAATGGCACTCCGTGGTGTCCACGTGCCACATTTTATTGATGCACTCCTGGATGGATGGGCACTCGGGTCGCTTCCACGTCTTTGGGATTGTGAATTGTGCCCTAACTGTAACCCTAACCCTTACCCAGCCCGTCTCCTCTGCCCCTGCCTGACGCACTCCTCCCCGGCCAGGCCCGTCACTGTCCTGGGCCCCCGCCTGACCGGCTCCTCCCCGCCCGGCCTGTCACCGTCCTCTGCCCCTGTCTGACACGCTCCTTCCCGCCCGGCCTCTCACCGTCCTCGGCCCCTGCCTGACCGGCTCCTCCGTCGCCTGGGCCTTCCAAGGGCTTGGTGTGGATGCTGCTTCCAGGAAGCCCTCCAGAAACCCGGCAGCAGGGTGGCCGCAGCAGTCTCCAGCAGCCGTCCCTAAGTCGCGTGAGTGCGGGGGACGTGCCCCCGCTGTGCCGCGGGGGCCCAGCCTGGTGTCTTCCCTGAGGCCCTGCGGCTGCCGGCTGGGCTGCCGCTCCCCGCAAGGGGAGAGCCGCGGAGGTGGGGACCGCCTCCTGATGGGGACGTACACGCAGCTCTCCACGTCGGATTCCGGGGCTCTCTGTCCTGCCCGAAGGCCCAGCTGGCCTGCGGGTCCTTAGAGTGGCAAAAACCTCCGAAAACTGAGACTGAGGGTCCGGTGGGTGTCTGCACTTTTGTGCTGGGCACCCCAGGGAGGCCCGGGGGCTGGCTGGACAACGTGGTCTGCTGGGCGGGGGGGGGGGGTGTTGGAGGAGCAACTGATGCCCTTTGCACTTTGGGTAGCAAGAGTCTGAGGTGTCTCTGAGCCCTGTGCCCTGTGGGGGCGGGGCGGGGGGGAGGAGGAGGAGGAGGAGGAGGAGGTGGGAAGGGCGGGGCCTGCAGTCCTGTTCCCGGGGTGGCACGGCAAGTGGCTTCTTCCACAGGCTGCTTGGCCTGGGCTCCCTGCACCTGGGCCTTTGGAGGACCGGCCCTGTGCTTGCCAACACTTCCTGCAGGGACCCAGAGCTGGGAGGTGGCATCTCTCAGCCCTGGGTCGGGCAGAGCCCCAGCGGGCCATGCCCACAACCTCTCTCAGCACCGGTCCCCCAGAAGGCTCCTTTGGGACCAGGATTCTCTTGCGGTGACTCTTTAAGGTCTGGCCCCTGGATGGAGGGGCACCAGGAGTAGAGGAGCAGGAAGGGGAAGGGGGTGGCCGTGCGAGGGGACACTTTGAGGCCAAGTCCCAGCTTCAGCCTGATCCTCCTGGGAACCCCGCTCTGAGACAAGGAGCCGGGCTTCGCATTCCCACAGCAGCCAGTCGTGGGCTGAGGACACCTGGGGCGTTGGGAACTCCCTGGCTTCTCCTGGGTTTAACGTCTAGAGCTGCTTGTGAATCGCGCCGCCACACACACCCGAGCGCAGGTGTCTTCCGCACAGACTGCGGGCCTCGCTCTTCTGAATGCCGCTAGCTCGCCACCCACCCACGGGTGAACCTGGTCAGGGTGCTTTCTCTCAGGGGCAGACTCTTTTCCGGGCGGGCTACCGGTGTCTCTGTTTGCTCGTTTCTTTCTTCCATTTCGGGAAAGTCTTCCTTGCTGGCTGTGGAAATCTCCTATGCCTTCCCTCGCCTATTCTGTCAGCTTTAAAATTCTCTTTCAGTTGCCACCCTCACAGATGGATTAGGAAACTCTTTCCGGTGCACTCATTAGTGAAATGACCTCCAGGAAGCTGGAATCCAATATCTAATGGCCGATTTTTAGCGAGTCCACACGCCAGGGTGGTCGGGGTCCAATGCAGCCCCGGCCAGGCCCAGGCCCCTTGGACTGGGCCACAGGAGGACACTGAGGAGGGTCCCGGCCCCCACGAAGCGGTGCCGGCAGTTCTCCACGGGCTTGGGCGTTTTCCAGAGGTAGGAGATGGAGGGGACTGATTTCTTCAGCGCCCCCCAAACCACGCCACCCCACCCCACCCATGGGACACATCCCCAGAGAGAGACGCCCCATACACTGGCTGTGCCCCAGCCCTGGCCCGGGGGAATAGGCGGCAGCCCACACACAGGGCGAGGGGGGGGGCGCAGCTGAAAGGGGTTGTGGGGGAGGGCGGCCCCTGGCTGGGGTCAAAGGGCGAGCGTCCCGCGCCTGCGCAGTCAGCGGCAGCGACGCGCTGGGGGTGGGCAGCGGGTAGGTGAAGGAGGCCGGGCGAGGAGACGAGGGGGGCTGGGAGGGCTCCACCTTGGCGAGTCCAGCCGTGGAGGCGCATCTTGTGTGAGTGTGAGTGAGTGTGAGTGTGTGTGTGTGTGTGTAGAGAGAGACAGCCCCCCACCCCGCCCCGCCCCGCCCCGCCCCGCCCATCACCCCGGACCCTGGGAGCCCGCGGGACCAGGCCGGCCCGGCCCGGCCCGGCGCGGGGCCTGGGGCGGGAGGCGGCGGCGGGGAAGCCCAGAGAGGCTGGGCTTCTCGAGCGGGGCAGGGGCGCCCTCCGCCGCCGTCTAGGGCCACACCACCCTGAACGCCCCCGATCTCGTCTGGTCTCGGAAGCTAAGCAGGGTCGGGCCTGGTTAGTACTTGGATGGGAGACCGCCTGGGAATACCGGGTGCCACAGGCTGCTGCTTTTTTTTTTTTTTTTTTTTTTTTTTGCCTCTTGTTCTGTCCCCTTTCTGGGAGCGCGGCGGCGGCCCGGGGTGGGGGTCACCCCCACCCTCAGCGCGCGCGCGGTGCCTGGCGCCCCAGCCCGCACCGTGGGGCCTCCTCTTGTCCCAAGCCGCGACACCGCCGCCACGCGGCAGCATGCGTGGCATCTGGACTGTCAGGTCTCAGACCAAAGGTCTGCTCTGTGGGAACCGACACGCTGGAGGAAACCTTGAGAGTCTGAGAGGGGAGGGAGTTCCAGAAGAAGGCCAGGATGTCATTTTGAGGGAGTATGTGACCAGAACTCGTCCCGTTGCTTTTGGGGTTCTATGGGCTACACGCAGGAATCTTTGGTGGTGGCACCTGATGTTGGGGGATCCGGAGTCACACCCAGACCTGCTCCACAGGCCTCCTTTTACTTTTCTCTTCGGATTCATTATTTTTAAAAAGTGTCTCTTACCTCTAGGATTGCATTTTCTTTTCTCTCTCTTTTCAAGCAGATGATGGGAGTACAAGTATTCAGGTGACATGTGTTGCCCGTGCCGCCCTCCCCCCTGTGTTCTTTTTTTTTTTTTTTTTTTTGAGACAGAGTCTCGTTTTGCTGCCCAGGCTAGAGTGAGTGCCATGGCGTCAGCCTAGCTCACAGCAACCTCAATCTCCGGGCTCAAGCAATCCTGCTGCCTCAGCCTCCCGAGTAGTTGGGACTACAGGCATGCACCACCACGCCCGGCTGTGTTTTTCTATATATATTAGTTGGCCAATTAATTTCTCTCTATTTTTAGTAGAGACGGGGTCTCGCTCTTGCTCAGGCTGGTTTCGAACTCCTGACCTGGAGCAATCCGCCCGCCTCGGCCTCCCAGAGAGCTAGGATTACAGGCGTGAGCCACCGCGCCCGGCCCCCCCTGTGTTCTTATTCATATACCTCTCATGTTGTTCCAGCGTATTGTGGGGGTACCAATGTTAAGGTCGGGTGCCTTGCCCTCTCCAAGCCTCCCCCCTCGGGTCAGAGCTTCAAGTGCGCCCATCCCCCAGTCGGTGCGCACCCACCCCATGCCTAATGGATGTGTATGCCCCTCCCCTCCCCCCACCCGCCCGACACCCACCCGATGAAGGTGATTCCTCTCTGTCCACTTAGGCGTCCATCCGTTCGTACCAATTTGCTGGTGAGCGCGCTCACGTGGTGCTCGTGTGTCCATTCTTGGGATACTTGGCCTACTGGAACGGGTTCCAGCTCTGGCCAGGAGAACACGAGAGGCGCCCTCTCACCGCTGCTCCTCACAGCCGAATGGCACTCCGTGGTGTCCACGTGCCACATTTTATTGATGCACTCCTGGATGGATGGGCACTCGGGTCGCTTCCACGTCTTTGGGATTGTGAATTGTGCCCTAACTGTAACCCTAACCCTTACCCAGCCCGTCTCCTCTGCCCCTGCCTGACGCACTCCTCCCCGGCCAGGCCCGTCACTGTCCTGGGCCCCCGCCTGACCGGCTCCTCCCCGCCCGGCCTGTCACCGTCCTCTCCCCCTGTCTGACACGCTCCTTCCCGCCCGGCCTCTCACCGTCCTCGGCCCCTGCCTGACCGGCTCCTCCGTCGCCTGGGCCTTCCAAGGGCTTGGTGTGGATGCTGCTTCCAGGAAGCCCTCCAGAAACCCGGCAGCAGGGTGGCCGCAGCAGTCTCCAGCAGCCGTCCCTAAGTCGCGTGAGTGCGGGGGACGTGCCCCCGCTGTGCCGCGGGGGCCCAGCCTGGTGTCTTCCCTGAGGCCCTGCGGCTGCCGGCTGGGCTGCCGCTCCCCGCAAGGGGAGAGCCGCGGAGGTGGGGACCGCCTCCTGATGGGGACGTACACGCAGCTCTCCACGTCGGATTCCGGGGCTCTCTGTCCTGCCCGAAGGCCCAGCTGGCCTGCGGGTCCTTAGAGTGGCAAAAACCTCCGAAAACTGAGACTGAGGGTCCGGTGGGTGTCTGCACTTTTGTGCTGGGCACCCCAGGGAGGCCCGGGGGCTGGCTGGACAACGTGGTCTGCTGGGCGGGGGGGGGGGGTGTTGGAGGAGCAACTGATGCCCTTTGCACTTTGGGTAGCAAGAGTCTGAGGTGTCTCTGAGCCCTGTGCCCTGTGGGGGCGGGGCGGGGGGGAGGAGGAGGAGGAGGAGGAGGAGGTGGGAAGGGCGGGGCCTGCAGTCCTGTTCCCGGGGTGGCACGGCAAGTGGCTTCTTCCACAGGCTGCTTGGCCTGGGCTCCCTGCACCTGGGCCTTTGGAGGACCGGCCCTGTGCTTGCCAACACTTCCTGCAGGGACCCAGAGCTGGGAGGTGGCATCTCTCAGCCCTGGGTCGGGCAGAGCCCCAGCGGGCCATGCCCACAACCTCTCTCAGCACCGGTCCCCCAGAAGGCTCCTTTGGGACCAGGATTCTCTTGCGGTGACTCTTTAAGGTCTGGCCCCTGGATGGAGGGGCACCAGGAGTAGAGGAGCAGGAAGGGGAAGGGGGTGGCCATGCGAGGGGACACTTTGAGGCCAAGTCCCAGCTTCAGCCTGATCCTCCTGGGAACCCCGCTCTGAGACAAGGAGCCGGGCTTCGCATTCCCACAGCAGCCAGTCGTGGGCTGAGGACACCTGGGGCGTTGGGAACTCCCTGGCTTCTCCTGGGTTTAACGTCTAGAGCTGCTTGTGAATCGCGCCGCCACACACACCCGAGCGCAGGTGTCTTCCGCACAGACTGCGGGCCTCGCTCTTCTGAATGCCGCTAGCTCGCCACCCACCCACGGGTGAACCTGGTCAGGGTGCTTTCTCTCAGGGGCAGACTCTTTTCCGGGCGGGCTACCGGTGTCTCTGTTTGCTCGTTTCTTTCTTCCATTTCGGGAAAGTCTTCCTTGCTGGCTGTGGAAATCTCCTATGCCTTCCCTCGCCTATTCTGTCAGCTTTAAAATTCTCTTTCAGTTGCCACCCTCACAGATGGATTAGGAAACTCTTTCCGGTGCACTCATTAGTGAAATGACCTCCAGGAAGCTGGAATCCAATATCTAATGGCCGATTTTTAGCGAGTCCACACGCCAGGGTGGTCGGGGTCCAATGCAGCCCCGGCCAGGCCCAGGCCCCTTGGACTGGGCCACAGGAGGACACGGAGGAGGGTCCCGGCCCCCACGAAGCGGTGCCGGCAGTTCTCCACGGGCTTGGGCGTTTTCCAGAGGTAGGAGATGGAGGGGACTGATTTCTTCAGCGCCCCCCAAACCACGCCACCCCACCCCACCCATGGGACACATCCCCAGAGAGAGACGCCCCATACACTGGCTGTGCCCCAGCCCTGGCCCGGGGGAATAGGCGGCAGCCCACACACAGGGCGAGGGGGGGGGCGCAGCTGAAAGGGGTTGTGGGGGAGGGCGGCCCCTGGCTGGGGTCAAAGGGCGAGCGTCCCGCGCGTGCGCAGTCAGCGGCAGCGACGCGCTGGGGGTGGGCAGCGGGTAGGTGAAGGAGGCCGGGCGAGGAGACGAGGGGGGCTGGGAGGGCTCCACCTTGGCGAGTCCAGCCGTGGAGGCGCATCTTGTGTGAGTGTGAGTGTGAGTGTGTGTGTGTGTGTGTAGAGAGAGACAGCCCCCCACCCCGCCCCGCCCCGCCCCGCCCCGCCCATCACCCCGGACCCTGGGAGCCCGCGGGACCAGGCCGGCCCGGCCCGGCCCGGCGCGGGGCCTGGGGCGGGAGGCGGCGGCGGGGAAGCCCAGAGAGGCTCGGCTTCTCGAGCGGGGCAGGGGCGCCCTCCGCCGCCGTCTAGGGCCACACCACCCTGAACGCCCCCGATCTCGTCTGGTCTCGGAAGCTAAGCAGGGTCGGGCCTGGTTAGTACTTGGATGGGAGACCGCCTGGGAATACCGGGTGCCACAGGCTGCTGCTTTTTTTTTTTTTTTTTTTTTTTTTTTGCCTCTTGTTCTGTCCCCTTTCTGGGAGCGCGGCGGCGGCCCGGGGTGGGGGTCACCCCCACCCTCAGCGCGCGCGCGGTGCCTGGCGCCCCAGCCCGCACCGTGGGGCCTCCTCTTGTCCCAAGCCGCGACACCGCCGCCACGCGGCAGCATGCGTGGCATCTGGACTGTCAGGTCTCAGACCAAAGGTCTGCTCTGTGGGAACCGACACGCTGGAGGAAACCTTGAGAGTCTGAGAGGGGAGGGAGTTCCAGAAGAAGGCCAGGATGTCATTTTGAGGGAGTATGTGACCAGAACTCGTCCCGTTGCTTTTGGGGTTCTATGGGCTACACGCAGGAATCTTTGGTGGTGGCACCTGATGTTGGGGGATCCGGAGTCACACCCAGACCTGCTCCACAGGCCTCCTTTTACTTTTCTCTTCGGATTCATTATTTTTAAAAAGTGTCTCTTACCTCTAGGATTGCATTTTCTTTTCTCTCTCTTTTCAAGCAGATGATGGGAGTACAAGTATTCAGGTGACATGTGTTGCCCGTGCCGCCCTCCCCCCTGTGTTCTTTTTTTTTTTTTTTTTTTTGAGACAGAGTCTCGTTTTGCTGCCCAGGCTAGAGTGAGTGCCATGGCGTCAGCCTAGCTCACAGCAACCTCAATCTCCGGGCTCAAGCAATCCTGCTGCCTCAGCCTCCCGAGTAGTTGGGACTACAGGCATGCACCACCACGCCCGGCTGTGTTTTTCTATATATATTAGTTGGCCAATTAATTTCTCTCTATTTTTAGTAGAGACGGGGTCTCGCTCTTGCTCAGGCTGGTTTCGAACTCCTGACCTGGAGCAATCCGCCCGCCTCGGCCTCCCAGAGAGCTAGGATTACAGGCGTGAGCCACCGCGCCCGGCCCCCCCTGTGTTCTTATTCATATACCTCTCATGTTGTTCCAGCGTATTGTGGGGGTACCAATGTTAAGGTCGGGTGCCTTGCCCTCTCCAAGCCTCCCCCCTCGGGTCAGAGCTTCAAGTGCGCCCATCCCCCAGTCGGTGCGCACCCACCCCATGCCTAATGGATGTGTATGCCCCTCCCCTCCCCCCACCCGCCCGACACCCACCCGATGAAGGTGATTCCTCTCTGTCCACTTAGGCGTCCATCCGTTCGTACCAATTTGCTGGTGAGCGCGCTCACGTGGTGCTCGTGTGTCCATTCTTGGGATACTTGGCCTACTGGAACGGGTTCCAGCTCTGGCCAGGAGAACACGAGAGGCGCCCTCTCACCGCTGCTCCTCACAGCCGAATGGCACTCCGTGGTGTCCACGTGCCACATTTTATTGATGCACTCCTGGATGGATGGGCACTCGGGTCGCTTCCACGTCTTTGGGATTGTGAATTGTGCCCTAACTGTAACCCTAACCCTTACCCAGCCCGTCTCCTCTGCCCCTGCCTGACGCACTCCTCCCCGGCCAGGCCCGTCACTGTCCTGGGCCCCCGCCTGACCGGCTCCTCCCCGCCCGGCCTGTCACCGTCCTCTGCCCCTGTCTGACACGCTCCTTCCCGCCCGGCCTCTCACCGTCCTCGGCCCCTGCCTGACCGGCTCCTCCGTCGCCTGGGCCTTCCAAGGGCTTGGTGTGGATGCTGCTTCCAGGAAGCCCTCCAGAAACCCGGCAGCAGGGTGGCCGCAGCAGTCTCCAGCAGCCGTCCCTAAGTCGCGTGAGTGCGGGGGACGTGCCCCCGCTGTGCCGCGGGGGCCCAGCCTGGTGTCTTCCCTGAGGCCCTGCGGCTGCCGGCTGGGCTGCCGCTCCCCGCAAGGGGAGAGCCGCGGAGGTGGGGACCGCCTCCTGATGGGGACGTACACGCAGCTCTCCACGTCGGATTCCGGGGCTCTCTGTCCTGCCCGAAGGCCCAGCTGGCCTGCGGGTCCTTAGAGTGGCAAAAACCTCCGAAAACTGAGACTGAGGGTCCGGTGGGTGTCTGCACTTTTGTGCTGGGCACCCCAGGGAGGCCCGGGGGCTGGCTGGACAACGTGGTCTGCTGGGCGGGGGGGGGGGTGTTGGAGGAGCAACTGATGCCCTTTGCACTTTGGGTAGCAAGAGTCTGAGGTGTCTCTGAGCCCTGTGCCCTGTGGGGGCGGGGCGGGGGGGAGGAGGAGGAGGAGGAGGAGGAGGTGGGAAGGGCGGGGCCTGCAGTCCTGTTCCCGGGGTGGCACGGCAAGTGGCTTCTTCCACAGGCTGCTTGGCCTGGGCTCCCTGCACCTGGGCCTTTGGAGGACCGGCCCTGTGCTTGCCAACACTTCCTGCAGGGACCCAGAGCTGGGAGGTGGCATCTCTCAGCCCTGGGTCGGGCAGAGCCCCAGCGGGCCATGCCCACAACCTCTCTCAGCACCGGTCCCCCAGAAGGCTCCTTTGGGACCAGGATTCTCTTGCGGTGACTCTTTAAGGTCTGGCCCCTGGATGGAGGGGCACCAGGAGTAGAGGAGCAGGAAGGGGAAGGGGGTGGCCATGCGAGGGGACACTTTGAGGCCAAGTCCCAGCTTCAGCCTGATCCTCCTGGGAACCCCGCTCTGAGACAAGGAGCCGGGCTTCGCATTCCCACAGCAGCCAGTCGTGGGCTGAGGACACCTGGGGCGTTGGGAACTCCCTGGCTTCTCCTTGGTTTAACATCTAGAGCTGCTTGTGAATCGCGCCGCCACACACACCCGAGCGCAGGTGTCTTCCGCACAGACTGCGGGCCTCGCTCTTCTGAATGCCGCTAGCTCGCCACCCACCCACGGGTGAACCTGGTCAGGGTGCTTTCTCTCAGGGGCAGACTCTTTTCCGGGCGGGCTACCGGTGTCTCTGTTTGCTCGTTTCTTTCTTCCATTTCGGGAAAGTCTTCCTTGCTGGCTGTGGAAATCTCCTATGCCTTCCCTCGCCTATTCTGTCAGCTTTAAAATTCTCTTTCAGTTGCCACCCTCACAGATGGATTAGGAAACTCTTTCCGGTGCACTCATTAGTGAAATGACCTCCAGGAAGCTGGAATCCAATATCTAATGGCCGATTTTTAGCGAGTCCACACGCCAGGGTGGTCGGGGTCCAATGCAGCCCCGGCCAGGCCCAGGCCCCTTGGACTGGGCCACAGGAGGACACTGAGGAGGGTCCCGGCCCCCACGAAGCGGTGCCGGCAGTTCTCCACGGGCTTGGGCGTTTTCCAGAGGTAGGAGATGGAGGGGACTGATTTCTTCAGCGCCCCCCAAACCACGCCACCCCACCCCACCCATGGGACACATCCCCAGAGAGAGACGCCCCATACACTGGCTGTGCCCCAGCCCTGGCCCGGGGGAATAGGCGGCAGCCCACACACAGGGCGAGGGGGGGGGCGCAGCTGAAAGGGGTTGTGGGGGAGGGCGGCCCCTGGCTGGGGTCAAAGGGCGAGCGTCCCGCGCGTGCGCAGTCAGCGGCAGCGACGCGCTGGGGGTGGGCAGCGGGTAGGTGAAGGAGGCCGGGCGAGGAGACGAGGGGGGCTGGGAGGGCTCCACCTTGGCGAGTCCAGCCGTGGAGGCGCATCTTGTGTGAGTGTGAGTGTGAGTGTGTGTGTGTGTGTGTAGAGAGAGACAGCCCCCCACCCCGCCCCGCCCCGCCCCGCCCCGCCCCGCCCATCACCCCGGACCCTGGGAGCCCGCGGGACCAGGCCGGCCCGGCCCGGCCCGGCGCGGGGCCTGGGGCGGGAGGCGGCGGCGGGGAAGCCCAGAGAGGCTCGGCTTCTCGAGCGGGGCAGGGGCGCCCTCCGCCGCCGTCTAGGGCCACACCACCCTGAACGCCCCCGATCTCGTCTGGTCTCGGAAGCTAAGCAGGGTCGGGCCTGGTTAGTACTTGGATGGGAGACCGCCTGGGAATACCGGGTGCCACAGGCTGCTGCTTTTTTTTTTTTTTTTTTTTTTTTTTGCCTCTTGTTCTGTCCCCTTTCTGGGAGCGCGGCGGCGGCCCGGGGTGGGGGTCACCCCCACCCTCAGCGCGCGCGCGGTGCCTGGCGCCCCAGCCCGCACCGTGGGGCCTCCTCTTGTCCCAAGCCGCGACACCGCCGCCACGCGGCAGCATGCGTGGCATCTGGACTGTCAGGTCTCAGACCAAAGGTCTGCTCTGTGGGAACCGACACGCTGGAGGAAACCTTGAGAGTCTGAGAGGGGAGGGAGTTCCAGAAGAAGGCCAGGATGTCATTTTGAGGGAGTATGTGACCAGAACTCGTCCCGTTGCTTTTGGGGTTCTATGGGCTACACGCAGGAATCTTTGGTGGTGGCACCTGATGTTGGGGGATCCGGAGTCACACCCAGACCTGCTCCACAGGCCTCCTTTTACTTTTCTCTTCGGATTCATTATTTTTAAAAAGTGTCTCTTACCTCTAGGATTGCATTTTCTTTTCTCTCTCTTTTCAAGCAGATGATGGGAGTACAAGTATTCAGGTGACATGTGTTGCCCGTGCCGCCCTCCCCCCTGTGTTCTTTTTTTTTTTTTTTTTTGAGACAGAGTCTCGTTTTGCTGCCCAGGCTAGAGTGAGTGCCATGGCGTCAGCCTAGCTCACAGCAACCTCAATCTCCGGGCTCAAGCAATCCTGCTGCCTCAGCCTCCCGAGTAGTTGGGACTACAGGCATGCACCACCACGCCCGGCTGTGTTTTTCTATATATATTAGTTGGCCAATTAATTTCTCTCTATTTTTAGTAGAGACGGGGTCTCGCTCTTGCTCAGGCTGGTTTCGAACTCCTGACCTGGAGCAATCCGCCCGCCTCGGCCTCCCAGAGAGCTAGGATTACAGGCGTGAGCCACCGCGCCCGGCCCCCCCTGTGTTCTTATTCATATACCTCTCATGTTGTTCCAGCGTATTGTGGGGGTACCAATGTTAAGGTCGGGTGCCTTGCCCTCTCCAAGCCTCCCCCCTCGGGTCAGAGCTTCAAGTGCGCCCATCCCCCAGTCGGTGCGCACCCACCCCATGCCTAATGGATGTGTATGCCCCTCCCCTCCCCCCACCCGCCCGACACCCACCCGATGAAGGTGATTCCTCTCTGTCCACTTAGGCGTCCATCCGTTCGTACCAATTTGCTGGTGAGCGCGCTCACGTGGTGCTCGTGTGTCCATTCTTGGGATACTTGGCCTACTGGAACGGGTTCCAGCTCTGGCCAGGAGAACACGAGAGGCGCCCTCTCACCGCTGCTCCTCACAGCCGAATGGCACTCCGTGGTGTCCACGTGCCACATTTTATTGATGCACTCCTGGATGGATGGGCACTCGGGTCGCTTCCACGTCTTTGGGATTGTGAATTGTGCCCTAACTGTAACCCTAACCCTTACCCAGCCCGTCTCCTCTGCCCCTGCCTGACGCACTCCTCCCCGGCCAGGCCCGTCACTGTCCTGGGCCCCCGCCTGACCGGCTCCTCCCCGCCCGGCCTGTCACCGTCCTCTGCCCCTGTCTGACACGCTCCTTCCCGCCCGGCCTCTCACCGTCCTCGGCCCCTGCCTGACCGGCTCCTCCGTCACCTGGGCCTTCCAAGGGCTTGGTGTGGATGCTGCTTCCAGGAAGCCCTCCAGAAACCCGGCAGCAGGGTGGCCGCAGCAGTCTCCAGCAGCCGTCCCTAAGTCGCATGAGTGCGGGGGACGTGCCCCCGCTGTGCCGCGGGGGCCCAGCCTGGTGTCTTCCCTGAGGCCCTGCGGCTGCCGGCTGGGCTGCCGCTCCCCGCAAGGGGAGAGCCGCGGAGGTGGGGACCGCCTCCTGATGGGGACGTACACGCAGCTCTCCACGTCGGATTCCGGGGCTCTCTGTCCTGCCCGAAGGCCCAGCTGGCCTGCGGGTCCTTAGAGTGGCAAAAACCTCCGAAAACTGAGACTGAGGGTCCGGTGGGTGTCTGCACTTTTGTGCTGGGCACCCCAGGGAGGCCCGGGGGCTGGCTGGACAACGTGGTCTGCTGGGCGGGGGGGGGGGGTGTTGGAGGAGCAACTGATGCCCTTTGCACTTTGGGTAGCAAGAGTCTGAGGTGTCTCTGAGCCCTGTGCCCTGTGGGGGCGGGGCGGGGGGGAGGAGGAGGAGGAGGAGGAGGAGGTGGGAAGGGCGGGGCCTGCAGTCCTGTTCCCGGGGTGGCACGGCAAGTGGCTTCTTCCACAGGCTGCTTGGCCTGGGCTCCCTGCACCTGGGCCTTTGGAGGACCGGCCCTGTGCTTGCCAACACTTCCTGCAGGGACCCAGAGCTGGGAGGTGGCATCTCTCAGCCCTGGGTCGGGCAGAGCCCCAGCGGGCCATGCCCACAACCTCTCTCAGCACCGGTCCCCCAGAAGGCTCCTTTGGGACCAGGATTCTCTTGCGGTGACTCTTTAAGGTCTGGCCCCTGGATGGAGGGGCACCAGGAGTAGAGGAGCAGGAAGGGGAAGGGGGTGGCCATGCGAGGGGACACTTTGAGGCCAAGTCCCAGCTTCAGCCTGATCCTCCTGGGAACCCCGCTCTGAGACAAGGAGCCGGGCTTCGCATTCCCACAGCAGCCAGTCGTGGGCTGAGGACACCTGGGGCGTTGGGAACTCCCTGGCTTCTCCTTGGTTTAACATCTAGAGCTGCTTGTGAATCGCGCCGCCACACACACCCGAGCGCAGGTGTCTTCCGCACAGACTGCGGGCCTCGCTCTTCTGAATGCCGCTAGCTCGCCACCCACCCACGGGTGAACCTGGTCAGGGTGCTTTCTCTCAGGGGCAGACTCTTTTCCGGGCGGGCTACCGGTGTCTCTGTTTGCTCGTTTCTTTCTTCCATTTCGGGAAAGTCTTCCTTGCTGGCTGTGGAAATCTCCTATGCCTTCCCTCGCCTATTCTGTCAGCTTTAAAATTCTCTTTCAGTTGCCACCCTCACAGATGGATTAGGAAACTCTTTCCGGTGCACTCATTAGTGAAATGACCTCCAGGAAGCTGGAATCCAATATCTAATGGCCGATTTTTAGCGAGTCCACACGCCAGGGTGGTCGGGGTCCAATGCAGCCCCGGCCAGGCCCAGGCCCCTTGGACTGGGCCACAGGAGGACACGGAGGAGGGTCCCGGCCCCCACGAAGCGGTGCCGGCAGTTCTCCACGGGCTTGGGCGTTTTCCAGAGGTAGGAGATGGAGGGGACTGATTTCTTCAGCGCCCCCCAAACCACGCCACCCCACCCCACCCATGGGACACATCCCCAGAGAGAGACGCCCCATACACTGGCTGTGCCCCAGCCCTGGCCCGGGGGAATAGGCGGCAGCCCACACACAGGGCGAGGGGGGGGGCGCAGCTGAAAGGGGTTGTGGGGGAGGGCGGCCCCTGGCTGGGGTCAAAGGGCGAGCGTCCCGCGCCTGCGCAGTCAGCGGCAGCGACGCGCTGGGGGTGGGCAGCGGGTAGGTGAAGGAGGCCGGGCGAGGAGACGAGGGGGGCTGGGAGGGCTCCACCTTGGCGAGTCCAGCCGTGGAGGCGCATCTTGTGTGAGTGTGAGTGAGTGTGAGTGTGTGTGTGTGTGTATAGAGAGACAGCCCCCCCACCCCGCCCCGCCCCGCCCCGCCCCGCCCATCACCCCCGTCCCTGGGAGCCAGCGGGACCCGGCCGGCGAACTCAACCAGCCCGGCCCGGCCCGGCGCGGGGCCTGGGGCGGGAGGCGGCGGCGGGGAAGCCCAGAGAGGCTCGGCTTCTCGAGCGGGGCAGGGGCGCCCTCCGCCGCCGTCTAGGGCCACACCACCCTGAACGCCCCCGATCTCGTCTGGTCTCGGAAGCTAAGCAGGGTCGGGCCTGGTTAGTACTTGGATGGGAGACCGCCTGGGAATACCGGGTGCCACAGGCTGCTGCTTTTTTTTTTTTTTTTTTTTTTTTTTTGCCTCTTGTTCTGTCCCCTTTCTGGGAGCGCGGCGGCGGCCCGGGGTGGGGGTCACCCCCACCCTCAGCGCGCGCGCGGTGCCTGGCGCCCCAGCCCGCACCGTGGGGCCTCCTCTTGTCCCAAGCCGCGACACCGCCGCCACGCGGCAGCATGCGTGGCATCTGGACTGTCAGGTCTCAGACCAAAGGTCTGCTCTGTGGGAACCGACACGCTGGAGGAAACCTTGAGAGTCTGAGAGGGGAGGGAGTTCCAGAAGAAGGCCAGGATGTCATTTTGAGGGAGTATGTGACCAGAACTCGTCCCGTTGCTTTTGGGGTTCTATGGGCTACACGCAGGAATCTTTGGTGGTGGCACCTGATGTTGGGGGATCCGGAGTCACACCCAGACCTGCTCCACAGGCCTCCTTTTACTTTTCTCTTCGGATTCATTATTTTTAAAAAGTGTCTCTTACCTCTAGGATTGCATTTTCTTTTCTCTCTCTTTTCAAGCAGATGATGGGAGTACAAGTATTCAGGTGACATGTGTTGCCCGTGCCGCCCTCCCCCCTGTGTTCTTTTTTTTTTTTTTTTTTTTGAGACAGAGTCTCGTTTTGCTGCCCAGGCTAGAGTGAGTGCCATGGCGTCAGCCTAGCTCACAGCAACCTCAATCTCCGGGCTCAAGCAATCCTGCTGCCTCAGCCTCCCGAGTAGTTGGGACTACAGGCATGCACCACCACGCCCGGCTGTGTTTTTCTATATATATTAGTTGGCCAATTAATTTCTCTCTATTTTTAGTAGAGACGGGGTCTCGCTCTTGCTCAGGCTGGTTTCGAACTCCTGACCTGGAGCAATCCGCCCGCCTCGGCCTCCCAGAGAGCTAGGATTACAGGCGTGAGCCACCGCGCCCGGCCCCCCCTGTGTTCTTATTCATATACCTCTCATGTTGTTCCAGCGTATTGTGGGGGTACCAATGTTAAGGTCGGGTGCCTTGCCCTCTCCAAGCCTCCCCCCTCGGGTCAGAGCTTCAAGTGCGCCCATCCCCCAGTCGGTGCGCACCCACCCCATGCCTAATGGATGTGTATGCCCCTCCCCTCCCCCCACCCGCCCGACACCCACCCGATGAAGGTGATTCCTCTCTGTCCACTTAGGCGTCCATCCGTTCGTACCAATTTGCTGGTGAGCGCGCTCACGTGGTGCTCGTGTGTCCATTCTTGGGATACTTGGCCTACTGGAACGGGTTCCAGCTCTGGCCAGGAGAACACGAGAGGCGCCCTCTCACCGCTGCTCCTCACAGCCGAATGGCACTCCGTGGTGTCCACGTGCCACATTTTATTGATGCACTCCTGGATGGATGGGCACTCGGGTCGCTTCCACGTCTTTGGGATTGTGAATTGTGCCCTAACTGTAACCCTAACCCTTACCCAGCCCGTCTCCTCTGCCCCTGCCTGACGCACTCCTCCCCGGCCAGGCCCGTCACTGTCCTGGGCCCCCGCCTGACCGGCTCCTCCCCGCCCGGCCTGTCACCGTCCTCTGCCCCTGTCTGACACGCTCCTTCCCGCCCGGCCTCTCACCGTCCTCGGCCCCTGCCTGACCGGCTCCTCCGTCGCCTGGGCCTTCCAAGGGCTTGGTGTGGATGCTGCTTCCAGGAAGCCCTCCAGAAACCCGGCAGCAGGGTGGCCGCAGCAGTCTCCAGCAGCCGTCCCTAAGTCGCGTGAGTGCGGGGGACGTGCCCCCGCTGTGCCGCGGGGGCCCAGCCTGGTGTCTTCCCTGAGGCCCTGCGGCTGCCGGCTGGGCTGCCGCTCCCCGCAAGGGGAGAGCCGCGGAGGTGGGGACCGCCTCCTGATGGGGACGTACACGCAGCTCTCCACGTCGGATTCCGGGGCTCTCTGTCCTGCCCGAAGGCCCAGCTGGCCTGCGGGTCCTTAGAGTGGCAAAAACCTCCGAAAACTGAGACTGAGGGTCCGGTGGGTGTCTGCACTTTTGTGCTGGGCACCCCAGGGAGGCCCGGGGGCTGGCTGGACAACGTGGTCTGCTGGGCGGGGGGGGGGGGGTGTTGGAGGAGCAACTGATGCCCTTTGCACTTTGGGTAGCAAGAGTCTGAGGTGTCTCTGAGCCCTGTGCCCTGTGGGGGCGGGGCGGGGGGGAGGAGGAGGAGGAGGAGGAGGAGGTGGGAAGGGCGGGGCCTGCAGTCCTGTTCCCGGGGTGGCACGGCAAGTGGCTTCTTCCACAGGCTGCTTGGCCTGGGCTCCCTGCACCTGGGCCTTTGGAGGACCGGCCCTGTGCTTGCCAACACTTCCTGCAGGGACCCAGAGCTGGGAGGTGGCATCTCTCAGCCCTGGGTCGGGCAGAGCCCCAGCGGGCCATGCCCACAACCTCTCTCAGCACCGGTCCCCCAGAAGGCTCCTTTGGGACCAGGATTCTCTTGCGGTGACTCTTTAAGGTCTGGCCCCTGGATGGAGGGGCACCAGGAGTAGAGGAGCAGGAAGGGGAAGGGGGTGGCCATGCGAGGGGACACTTTGAGGCCAAGTCCCAGCTTCAGCCTGATCCTCCTGGGAACCCCGCTCTGAGACAAGGAGCCGGGCTTCGCATTCCCACAGCAGCCAGTCGTGGGCTGAGGACACCTGGGGCGTTGGGAACTCCCTGGCTTCTCCTTGGTTTAACGTCTAGAGCTGCTTGTGAATCGCGCCGCCACACACACCCGAGCGCAGGTGTCTTCCGCACAGACTGCGGGCCTCGCTCTTCTGAATGCCGCTAGCTCGCCACCCACCCACGGGTGAACCTGGTCAGGGTGCTTTCTCTCAGGGGCAGACTCTTTTCCGGGCGGGCTACCGGTGTCTCTGTTTGCTCGTTTCTTTCTTCCATTTCGGGAAAGTCTTCCTTGCTGGCTGTGGAAATCTCCTATGCCTTCCCTCGCCTATTCTGTCAGCTTTAAAATTCTCTTTCAGTTGCCACCCTCACAGATGGATTAGGAAACTCTTTCCGGTGCACTCATTAGTGAAATGACCTCCAGGAAGCTGGAATCCAATATCTAATGGCCGATTTTTAGCGAGTCCACACGCCAGGGTGGTCGGGGTCCAATGCAGCCCCGGCCAGGCCCAGGCCCCTTGGACTGGGCCACAGGAGGACACTGAGGAGGGTCCCGGCCCCCACGAAGCGGTGCCGGCAGTTCTCCACGGGCTTGGGCGTTTTCCAGAGGTAGGAGATGGAGGGGACTGATTTCTTCAGCGCCCCCCAAACCACGCCACCCCACCAAACCCATGGGACACATCCCCAGAGAGAGACGCCCCATACACTGGCTGTGCCCCAGCCCTGGCCCGGGGGAATAGGCGGCAGCCCACACACAGGGCGAGGGGGGGGGCGCAGCTGAAAGGGGTTGTGGGGGAGGGCGGCCCCTGGCTGGGGTCAAAGGGCGAGCGTCCCGCGCGTGCGCAGTCAGCGGCAGCGACGCGCTGGGGGTGGGCAGCGGGTAGGTGAAGGAGGCCGGGCGAGGAGACGAGGGGGGCTGGGAGGGCTCCACCTTGGCGAGTCCAGCCGTGGAGGCGCATCTTGTGTGAGTGTGAGTGAGTGTGAGTGTGTGTGTGTGTGTATAGAGAGACAGCCCCCCCACCCCGCCCCGCCCCGCCCCGCCCCGCCCATCACCCCCGTCCCTGGGAGCCAGCGGGACCCGGCCGGCGAACTCAACCAGCCCGGCCCGGCCCGGCGCGGGGCCTGGGGCGGGAGGCGGCGGCGGGGAAGCCCAGAGAGGCTCGGCTTCTCGAGCGGGGCAGGGGCGCCCTCCGCCGCCGTCTAGGGCCACACCACCCTGAACGCCCCCGATCTCGTCTGGTCTCGGAAGCTAAGCAGGGTCGGGCCTGGTTAGTACTTGGATGGGAGACCGCCTGGGAATACCGGGTGCCACAGGCTGCTGCTTTTTTTTTTTTTTTTTTTTTTTTTTGCCTCTTGTTCTGTCCCCTTTCTGGGAGCGCGGCGGCGGCCCGGGGTGGGGGTCACCCCCACCCTCAGCGCGCGCGCGGTGCCTGGCGCCCCAGCCCGCACCGTGGGGCCTCCTCTTGTCCCAAGCCGCGACACCGCCGCCACGCGGCAGCATGCGTGGCATCTGGACTGTCAGGTCTCAGACCAAAGGTCTGCTCTGTGGGAACCGACACGCTGGAGGAAACCTTGAGAGTCTGAGAGGGGAGGGAGTTCCAGAAGAAGGCCAGGATGTCATTTTGAGGGAGTATGTGACCAGAACTCGTCCCGTTGCTTTTGGGGTTCTATGGGCTACACGCAGGAATCTTTGGTGGTGGCACCTGATGTTGGGGGATCCGGAGTCACACCCAGACCTGCTCCACAGGCCTCCTTTTACTTTTCTCTTCGGATTCATTATTTTTAAAAAGTGTCTCTTACCTCTAGGATTGCATTTTCTTTTCTCTCTCTTTTCAAGCAGATGATGGGAGTACAAGTATTCAGGTGACATGTGTTGCCCGTGCCGCCCTCCCCCCTGTGTTCTTTTTTTTTTTTTTTTTTTTGAGACAGAGTCTCGTTTTGCTGCCCAGGCTAGAGTGAGTGCCATGGCGTCAGCCTAGCTCACAGCAACCTCAATCTCCGGGCTCAAGCAATCCTGCTGCCTCAGCCTCCCGAGTAGTTGGGACTACAGGCATGCACCACCACGCCCGGCTGTGTTTTTCTATATATATTAGTTGGCCAATTAATTTCTCTCTATTTTTAGTAGAGACGGGGTCTCGCTCTTGCTCAGGCTGGTTTCGAACTCCTGACCTGGAGCAATCCGCCCGCCTCGGCCTCCCAGAGAGCTAGGATTACAGGCGTGAGCCACCGCGCCCGGCCCCCCCTGTGTTCTTATTCATATACCTCTCATGTTGTTCCAGCGTATTGTGGGGGTACCAATGTTAAGGTCGGGTGCCTTGCCCTCTCCAAGCCTCCCCCCTCGGGTCAGAGCTTCAAGTGCGCCCATCCCCCAGTCGGTGCGCACCCACCCCATGCCTAATGGATGTGTATGCCCCTCCCCTCCCCCCACCCGCCCGACACCCACCCGATGAAGGTGATTCCTCTCTGTCCACTTAGGCGTCCATCCGTTCGTACCAATTTGCTGGTGAGCGCGCTCACGTGGTGCTCGTGTGTCCATTCTTGGGATACTTGGCCTACTGGAACGGGTTCCAGCTCTGGCCAGGAGAACACGAGAGGCGCCCTCTCACCGCTGCTCCTCACAGCCGAATGGCACTCCGTGGTGTCCACGTGCCACATTTTATTGATGCACTCCTGGATGGATGGGCACTCGGGTCGCTTCCACGTCTTTGGGATTGTGAATTGTGCCCTAACTGTAACCCTAACCCTTACCCAGCCCGTCTCCTCTGCCCCTGCCTGACGCACTCCTCCCCGGCCAGGCCCGTCACTGTCCTGGGCCCCCGCCTGACCGGCTCCTCCCCGCCCGGCCTGTCACCGTCCTCTGCCCCTGTCTGACACGCTCCTTCCCGCCCGGCCTCTCACCGTCCTCGGCCCCTGCCTGACCGGCTCCTCCGTCGCCTGGGCCTTCCAAGGGCTTGGTGTGGATGCTGCTTCCAGGAAGCCCTCCAGAAACCCGGCAGCAGGGTGGCCGCAGCAGTCTCCAGCAGCCGTCCCTAAGTCGCGTGAGTGCGGGGGACGTGCCCCCGCTGTGCCGCGGGGGCCCAGCCTGGTGTCTTCCCTGAGGCCCTGCGGCTGCCGGCTGGGCTGCCGCTCCCCGCAAGGGGAGAGCCGCGGAGGTGGGGACCGCCTCCTGATGGGGACGTACACGCAGCTCTCCACGTCGGATTCCGGGGCTCTCTGTCCTGCCCGAAGGCCCAGCTGGCCTGCGGGTCCTTAGAGTGGCAAAAACCTCCGAAAACTGAGACTGAGGGTCCGGTGGGTGTCTGCACTTTTGTGCTGGGCACCCCAGGGAGGCCCGGGGGCTGGCTGGACAACGTGGTCTGCTGGGCGGGGGGGGGGGTGTTGGAGGAGCAACTGATGCCCTTTGCACTTTGGGTAGCAAGAGTCTGAGGTGTCTCTGAGCCCTGTGCCCTGTGGGGGCGGGGCGGGGGGGAGGAGGAGGAGGAGGAGGAGGAGGTGGGAAGGGCGGGGCCTGCAGTCCTGTTCCCGGGGTGGCACGGCAAGTGGCTTCTTCCACAGGCTGCTTGGCCTGGGCTCCCTGCACCTGGGCCTTTGGAGGACCGGCCCTGTGCTTGCCAACACTTCCTGCAGGGACCCAGAGCTGGGAGGTGGCATCTCTCAGCCCTGGGTCGGGCAGAGCCCCAGCGGGCCATGCCCACAACCTCTCTCAGCACCGGTCCCCCAGAAGGCTCCTTTGGGACCAGGATTCTCTTGCGGTGACTCTTTAAGGTCTGGCCCCTGGATGGAGGGGCACCAGGAGTAGAGGAGCAGGAAGGGGAAGGGGGTGGCCATGCGAGGGGACACTTTGAGGCCAAGTCCCAGCTTCAGCCTGATCCTCCTGGGAACCCCGCTCTGAGACAAGGAGCCGGGCTTCGCATTCCCACAGCAGCCAGTCGTGGGCTGAGGACACCTGGGGCGTTGGGAACTCCCTGGCTTCTCCTTGGTTTAACATCTAGAGCTGCTTGTGAATCGCGCCGCCACACACACCCGAGCGCAGGTGTCTTCCGCACAGACTGCGGGCCTCGCTCTTCTGAATGCCGCTAGCTCGCCACCCACCCACGGGTGAACCTGGTCAGGGTGCTTTCTCTCAGGGGCAGACTCTTTTCCGGGCGGGCTACCGGTGTCTCTGTTTGCTCGTTTCTTTCTTCCATTTCGGGAAAGTCTTCCTTGCTGGCTGTGGAAATCTCCTATGCCTTCCCTCGCCTATTCTGTCAGCTTTAAAATTCTCTTTCAGTTGCCACCCTCACAGATGGATTAGGAAACTCTTTCCGGTGCACTCATTAGTGAAATGACCTCCAGGAAGCTGGAATCCAATATCTAATGGCCGATTTTTAGCGAGTCCACACGCCAGGGTGGTCGGGGTCCAATGCAGCCCCGGCCAGGCCCAGGCCCCTTGGACTGGGCCACAGGAGGACACTGAGGAGGGTCCCGGCCCCCACGAAGCGGTGCCGGCAGTTCTCCACGGGCTTGGGCGTTTTCCAGAGGTAGGAGATGGAGGGGACTGATTTCTTCAGCGCCCCCCAAACCACGCCACCCCACCAAACCCATGGGACACATCCCCAGAGAGAGACGCCCCATACACTGGCTGTGCCCCAGCCCTGGCCCGGGGGAATAGGCGCCAGCCCACACACAGGGCGAGGGGGGGGGCGCAGCTGAAAGGGGTTGTGGGGGAGGGCGGCCCCTGGCTGGGGTCAAAGGGCGAGCGTCCCGCGCGTGCGCAGTCAGCGGCAGCGACGCGCTGGGGGTGGGCAGCGGGTAGGTGAAGGAGGCCGGGCGAGGAGACGAGGGGGGCTGGGAGGGCTCCACCTTGGCGAGTCCAGCCGTGGAGGCGCATCTTGTGTGAGTGTGAGTGAGTGTGAGTGTGTGTGTGTGTGTGTAGAGAGAGACAGCCCCCCATCCCGCCCCGCCCCGCCCCGCCCCGCCCATCACCCCGGACCCTGGGAGCCCGCGGGACCAGGCCGGCCCGGCCCGGCCCGGCGCGGGGCCTGGGGCGGGAGGCGGCGGCGGGGAAGCCCAGAGAGGCTCGGCTTCTCGAGCGGGGCAGGGGCGCCCTCCGCCGCCGTCTAGGGCCACACCACCCTGAACGCCCCCGATCTCGTCTGGTCTCGGAAGCTAAGCAGGGTCGGGCCTGGTTAGTACTTGGATGGGAGACCGCCTGGGAATACCGGGTGCCACAGGCTGCTGCTTTTTTTTTTTTTTTTTTTTTTTTTTTGCCTCTTGTTCTGTCCCCTTTCTGGGAGCGCGGCGGCGGCCCGGGGTGGGGGTCACCCCCACCCTCAGCGCGCGCGCGGTGCCTGGCGCCCCAGCCCGCACCGTGGGGCCTCCTCTTGTCCCAAGCCGCGACACCGCCGCCACGCGGCAGCATGCGTGGCATCTGGACTGTCAGGTCTCAGACCAAAGGTCTGCTCTGTGGGAACCGACACGCTGGAGGAAACCTTGAGAGTCTGAGAGGGGAGGGAGTTCCAGAAGAAGGCCAGGATGTCATTTTGAGGGAGTATGTGACCAGAACTCGTCCCGTTGCTTTTGGGGTTCTATGGGCTACACGCAGGAATCTTTGGTGGTGGCACCTGATGTTGGGGGATCCGGAGTCACACCCAGACCTGCTCCACAGGCCTCCTTTTACTTTTCTCTTCGGATTCATTATTTTTAAAAAGTGTCTCTTACCTCTAGGATTGCATTTTCTTTTCTCTCTCTTTTCAAGCAGATGATGGGAGTACAAGTATTCAGGTGACATGTGTTGCCCGTGCCGCCCTCCCCCCTGTGTTCTTTTTTTTTTTTTTTTTTTGAGACAGAGTCTCGTTTTGCTGCCCAGGCTAGAGTGAGTGCCATGGCGTCAGCCTAGCTCACAGCAACCTCAATCTCCGGGCTCAAGCAATCCTGCTGCCTCAGCCTCCCGAGTAGTTGGGACTACAGGCATGCACCACCACGCCCGGCTGTGTTTTTCTATATATATTAGTTGGCCAATTAATTTCTCTCTATTTTTAGTAGAGACGGGGTCTCGCTCTTGCTCAGGCTGGTTTCGAACTCCTGACCTGGAGCAATCCGCCCGCCTCGGCCTCCCAGAGAGCTAGGATTACAGGCGTGAGCCACCGCGCCCGGCCCCCCCTGTGTTCTTATTCATATACCTCTCATGTTGTTCCAGCGTATTGTGGGGGTACCAATGTTAAGGTCGGGTGCCTTGCCCTCTCCAAGCCTCCCCCCTCGGGTCAGAGCTTCAAGTGCGCCCATCCCCCAGTCGGTGCGCACCCACCCCATGCCTAATGGATGTGTATGCCCCTCCCCTCCCCCCACCCGCCCGACACCCACCCGATGAAGGTGATTCCTCTCTGTCCACTTAGGCGTCCATCCGTTCGTACCAATTTGCTGGTGAGCGCGCTCACGTGGTGCTCGTGTGTCCATTCTTGGGATACTTGGCCTACTGGAACGGGTTCCAGCTCTGGCCAGGAGAACACGAGAGGCGCCCTCTCACCGCTGCTCCTCACAGCCGAATGGCACTCCGTGGTGTCCACGTGCCACATTTTATTGATGCACTCCTGGATGGATGGGCACTCGGGTCGCTTCCACGTCTTTGGGATTGTGAATTGTGCCCTAACTGTAACCCTAACCCTTACCCAGCCCGTCTCCTCTGCCCCTGCCTGACGCACTCCTCCCCGGCCAGGCCCGTCACTGTCCTGGGCCCCCGCCTGACCGGCTCCTCCCCGCCCGGCCTGTCACCGTCCTCTGCCCCTGTCTGACACGCTCCTTCCCGCCCGGCCTCTCACCGTCCTCGGCCCCTGCCTGACCGGCTCCTCCGTCGCCTGGGCCTTCCAAGGGCTTGGTGTGGATGCTGCTTCCAGGAAGCCCTCCAGAAACCCGGCAGCAGGGTGGCCGCAGCAGTCTCCAGCAGCCGTCCCTAAGTCGCGTGAGTGCGGGGGACGTGCCCCCGCTGTGCCGCGGGGGCCCAGCCTGGTGTCTTCCCTGAGGCCCTGCGGCTGCCGGCTGGGCTGCCGCTCCCCGCAAGGGGAGAGCCGCGGAGGTGGGGACCGCCTCCTGATGGGGACGTACACGCAGCTCTCCACGTCGGATTCCGGGGCTCTCTGTCCTGCCCGAAGGCCCAGCTGGCCTGCGGGTCCTTAGAGTGGCAAAAACCTCCGAAAACTGAGACTGAGGGTCCGGTGGGTGTCTGCACTTTTGTGCTGGGCACCCCAGGGAGGCCCGGGGGCTGGCTGGACAACGTGGTCTGCTGGGCGGGGGGGGGTGTTGGAGGAGCAACTGATGCCCTTTGCACTTTGGGTAGCAAGAGTCTGAGGTGTCTCTGAGCCCTGTGCCCTGTGGGGGCGGGGCGGGGGGGAGGAGGAGGAGGAGGAGGAGGAGGTGGGAAGGGCGGGGCCTGCAGTCCTGTTCCCGGGGTGGCACGGCAAGTGGCTTCTTCCACAGGCTGCTTGGCCTGGGCTCCCTGCACCTGGGCCTTTGGAGGACCGGCCCTGTGCTTGCCAACACTTCCTGCAGGGACCCAGAGCTGGGAGGTGGCATCTCTCAGCCCTGGGTCGGGCAGAGCCCCAGCGGGCCATGCCCACAACCTCTCTCAGCACCGGTCCCCCAGAAGGCTCCTTTGGGACCAGGATTCTCTTGCGGTGACTCTTTAAGGTCTGGCCCCTGGATGGAGGGGCACCAGGAGTAGAGGAGCAGGAAGGGGAAGGGGGTGGCCATGCGAGGGGACACTTTGAGGCCAAGTCCCAGCTTCAGCCTGATCCTCCTGGGAACCCCGCTCTGAGACAAGGAGCCGGGCTTCGCATTCCCACAGCAGCCAGTCGTGGGCTGAGGACACCTGGGGCGTTGGGAACTCCCTGGCTTCTCCTTGGTTTAACATCTAGAGCTGCTTGTGAATCGCGCCGCCACACACACCCGAGCGCAGGTGTCTTCCGCACAGACTGCGGGCCTCGCTCTTCTGAATGCCGCTAGCTCGCCACCCACCCACGGGTGAACCTGGTCAGGGTGCTTTCTCTCAGGGGCAGACTCTTTTCCGGGCGGGCTACCGGTGTCTCTGTTTGCTCGTTTCTTTCTTCCATTTCGGGAAAGTCTTCCTTGCTGGCTGTGGAAATCTCCTATGCCTTCCCTCGCCTATTCTGTCAGCTTTAAAATTCTCTTTCAGTTGCCACCCTCACAGATGGATTAGGAAACTCTTTCCGGTGCACTCATTAGTGAAATGACCTCCAGGAAGCTGGAATCCAATATCTAATGGCCGATTTTTAGCGAGTCCACACGCCAGGGTGGTCGGGGTCCAATGCAGCCCCGGCCAGGCCCAGGCCCCTTGGACTGGGCCACAGGAGGACACTGAGGAGGGTCCCGGCCCCCACGAAGCGGTGCCGGCAGTTCTCCACGGGCTTGGGCGTTTTCCAGAGGTAGGAGATGGAGGGGACTGATTTCTTCAGCGCCCCCCAAACCACGCCACCCCACCAAACCCATGGGACACATCCCCAGAGAGAGACGCCCCATACACTGGCTGTGCCCCAGCCCTGGCCCGGGGGAATAGGCGGCAGCCCACACACAGGGCGAGGGGGGGGGCGCAGCTGAAAGGGGTTGTGGGGGAGGGCGGCCCCTGGCTGGGGTCAAAGGGCGAGCGTCCCGCGCGTGCGCAGTCAGCGGCAGCGACGCGCTGGGGGTGGGCAGCGGGTAGGTGAAGGAGGCCGGGCGAGGAGACGAGGGGGGCTGGGAGGGCTCCACCTTGGCGAGTCCAGCCGTGGAGGCGCATCTTGTGTGAGTGTGAGGAGTGTGAGTGTGTGTGTGTGTGTGTAGAGAGAGACAGCCCCCCACCCCGCCCCGCCCCGCCCCGCCCCGCCCATCACCCCGGACCCTGGGAGCCCGCGGGACCAGGCCGGCCCGGCCCGGCCCGGCGCGGGGCCTGGGGCGGGAGGCGGCGGCGGGGAAGCCCAGAGAGGCTCGGCTTCTCGAGCGGGGCAGGGGCGCCCTCCGCCGCCGTCTAGGGCCACACCACCCTGAACGCCCCCGATCTCGTCTGGTCTCGGAAGCTAAGCAGGGTCGGGCCTGGTTAGTACTTGGATGGGAGACCGCCTGGGAATACCGGGTGCCACAGGCTGCTGCTTTTTTTTTTTTTTTTTTTTTTTTTTGCCTCTTGTTCTGTCCCCTTTCTGGGAGCGCGGCGGCGGCCCGGGGTGGGGGTCACCCCCACCCTCAGCGCGCGCGCGGTGCCTGGCGCCCCAGCCCGCACCGTGGGGCCTCCTCTTGTCCCAAGCCGCGACACCGCCGCCACGCGGCAGCATGCGTGGCATCTGGACTGTCAGGTCTCAGACCAAAGGTCTGCTCTGTGGGAACCGACACGCTGGAGGAAACCTTGAGAGTCTGAGAGGGGAGGGAGTTCCAGAAGAAGGCCAGGATGTCATTTTGAGGGAGTATGTGACCAGAACTCGTCCCGTTGCTTTTGGGGTTCTATGGGCTACACGCAGGAATCTTTGGTGGTGGCACCTGATGTTGGGGGATCCGGAGTCACACCCAGACCTGCTCCACAGGCCTCCTTTTACTTTTCTCTTCGGATTCATTATTTTTAAAAAGTGTCTCTTACCTCTAGGATTGCATTTTCTTTTCTCTCTCTTTTCAAGCAGATGATGGGAGTACAAGTATTCAGGTGACATGTGTTGCCCGTGCCGCCCTCCCCCCTGTGTTCTTTTTTTTTTTTTTTTTTTTGAGACAGAGTCTCGTTTTGCTGCCCAGGCTAGAGTGAGTGCCATGGCGTCAGCCTAGCTCACAGCAACCTCAATCTCCGGGCTCAAGCAATCCTGCTGCCTCAGCCTCCCGAGTAGTTGGGACTACAGGCATGCACCACCACGCCCGGCTGTGTTTTTCTATATATATTAGTTGGCCAATTAATTTCTCTCTATTTTTAGTAGAGACGGGGTCTCGCTCTTGCTCAGGCTGGTTTCGAACTCCTGACCTGGAGCAATCCGCCCGCCTCGGCCTCCCAGAGAGCTAGGATTACAGGCGTGAGCCACCGCGCCCGGCCCCCCCTGTGTTCTTATTCATATACCTCTCATGTTGTTCCAGCGTATTGTGGGGGTACCAATGTTAAGGTCGGGTGCCTTGCCCTCTCCAAGCCTCCCCCCTCGGGTCAGAGCTTCAAGTGCGCCCATCCCCCAGTCGGTGCGCACCCACCCCATGCCTAATGGATGTGTATGCCCCTCCCCTCCCCCCACCCGCCCGACACCCACCCGATGAAGGTGATTCCTCTCTGTCCACTTAGGCGTCCATCCGTTCGTACCAATTTGCTGGTGAGCGCGCTCACGTGGTGCTCGTGTGTCCATTCTTGGGATACTTGGCCTACTGGAACGGGTTCCAGCTCTGGCCAGGAGAACACGAGAGGCGCCCTCTCACCGCTGCTCCTCACAGCCGAATGGCACTCCGTGGTGTCCACGTGCCACATTTTATTGATGCACTCCTGGATGGATGGGCACTCGGGTCGCTTCCACGTCTTTGGGATTGTGAATTGTGCCCTAACTGTAACCCTAACCCTTACCCAGCCCGTCTCCTCTGCCCCTGCCTGACGCACTCCTCCCCGGCCAGGCCCGTCACTGTCCTGGGCCCCCGCCTGACCGGCTCCTCCCCGCCCGGCCTGTCACCGTCCTCTGCCCCTGTCTGACACGCTCCTTCCCGCCCGGCCTCTCACCGTCCTCGGCCCCTGCCTGACCGGCTCCTCCGTCGCCTGGGCCTTCCAAGGGCTTGGTGTGGATGCTGCTTCCAGGAAGCCCTCCAGAAACCCGGCAGCAGGGTGGCCGCAGCAGTCTCCAGCAGCCGTCCCTAAGTCGCGTGAGTGCGGGGGACGTGCCCCCGCTGTGCCGCGGGGGCCCAGCCTGGTGTCTTCCCTGAGGCCCTGCGGCTGCCGGCTGGGCTGCCGCTCCCCGCAAGGGGAGAGCCGCGGAGGTGGGGACCGCCTCCTGATGGGGACGTACACGCAGCTCTCCACGTCGGATTCCGGGGCTCTCTGTCCTGCCCGAAGGCCCAGCTGGCCTGCGGGTCCTTAGAGTGGCAAAAACCTCCGAAAACTGAGACTGAGGGTCCGGTGGGTGTCTGCACTTTTGTGCTGGGCACCCCAGGGAGGCCCGGGGGCTGGCTGGACAACGTGGTCTGCTGGGCGGGGGGGGGGGGTGTTGGAGGAGCAACTGATGCCCTTTGCACTTTGGGTAGCAAGAGTCTGAGGTGTCTCTGAGCCCTGTGCCCTGTGGGGGCGGGGCGGGGGGGAGGAGGAGGAGGAGGAGGAGGAGGTGGGAAGGGCGGGGCCTGCAGTCCTGTTCCCGGGGTGGCACGGCAAGTGGCTTCTTCCACAGGCTGCTTGGCCTGGGCTCCCTGCACCTGGGCCTTTGGAGGACCGGCCCTGTGCTTGCCAACACTTCCTGCAGGGACCCAGAGCTGGGAGGTGGCATCTCTCAGCCCTGGGTCGGGCAGAGCCCCAGCGGGCCATGCCCACAACCTCTCTCAGCACCGGTCCCCCAGAAGGCTCCTTTGGGACCAGGATTCTCTTGCGGTGACTCTTTAAGGTCTGGCCCCTGGATGGAGGGGCACCAGGAGTAGAGGAGCAGGAAGGGGAAGGGGGTGGCCATGCGAGGGGACACTTTGAGGCCAAGTCCCAGCTTCAGCCTGATCCTCCTGGGAACCCCGCTCTGAGACAAGGAGCCGGGCTTCGCATTCCCACAGCAGCCAGTCGTGGGCTGAGGACACCTGGGGCGTTGGGAACTCCCTGGCTTCTCCTTGGTTTAACATCTAGAGCTGCTTGTGAATCGCGCCGCCACACACACCCGAGCGCAGGTGTCTTCCGCACAGACTGCGGGCCTCGCTCTTCTGAATGCCGCTAGCTCGCCACCCACCCACGGGTGAACCTGGTCAGGGTGCTTTCTCTCAGGGGCAGACTCTTTTCCGGGCGGGCTACCGGTGTCTCTGTTTGCTCGTTTCTTTCTTCCATTTCGGGACAGTCTTCCTTGCTGGGTGTGGAAATCTCCTATGCCTTCCCTCGCCTATTCTGTCAGCTTTAAAATTCTCTTTCAGTTGCCACCCTCACAGATGGATTAGGAAACTCTTTCCGGTGCACTCATTAGTGAAATGACCTCCAGGAAGCTGGAATCCAATATCTAATGGCCGATTTTTAGCGAGTCCACACGCCAGGGTGGTCGGGGTCCAATGCAGCCCCGGCCAGGCCCAGGCCCCTTGGACTGGGCCACAGGAGGACACGGAGGAGGGTCCCGGCCCCCACGAAGCGGTGCCGGCAGTTCTCCACGGGCTTGGGCGTTTTCCAGAGGTAGGAGATGGAGGGGACTGATTTCTTCAGCGCCCCCCAAACCACGCCACCCCACCCCACCCATGGGACACATCCCCAGAGAGAGACGCCCCATACACTGGCTGTGCCCCAGCCCTGGCCCGGGGGAATAGGCGGCAGCCCACCCACAGGGCGAGGGGGGGGGCGCAGCTGAAAGGGGTTGTGGGGGAGGGCGGCCCCTGGCTGGGGTCAAAGGGCGAGCGTCCCGCGCGTGCGCAGTCAGCGGCAGCGACGCGCTGGGGGTGGGCAGCGGGTAGGTGAAGGAGGCCGGGCGAGGAGACGAGGGGGGCTGGGAGGGCTCCACCTTGGCGAGTCCAGCCGTGGAGGCGCATCTTGTGTGAGTGTGAGTGAGTGTGAGTGTGTGTGTGTGTGTATAGAGAGACAGCCCCCCCACCCCGCCCCGCCCCGCCCCGCCCCGCCCATCACCCCCGTCCCTGGGAGCCAGCGGGACCCGGCCGGCGAACTCAACCAGCCCGGCCCGGCCCGGCGCGGGGCCTGGGGCGGGAGGCGGCGGCGGGGAAGCCCAGAGAGGCTCGGCTTCTCGAGCGGGGCAGGGGCGCCCTCCGCCGCCGTCTAGGGCCACACCACCCTGAACGCCCCCGATCTCGTCTGGTCTCGGAAGCTAAGCAGGGTCGGGCCTGGTTAGTACTTGGATGGGAGACCGCCTGGGAATACCGGGTGCCACAGGCTGCTGCTTTTTTTTTTTTTTTTTTTTTTTTTTGCCTCTTGTTCTGTCCCCTTTCTGGGAGCGCGGCGGCGGCCCGGGGTGGGGGTCACCCCCACCCTCAGCGCGCGCGCGGTGCCTGGCGCCCCAGCCCGCACCGTGGGGCCTCCTCTTGTCCCAAGCCGCGACACCGCCGCCACGCGGCAGCATGCGTGGCATCTGGACTGTCAGGTCTCAGACCAAAGGTCTGCTCTGTGGGAACCGACACGCTGGAGGAAACCTTGAGAGTCTGAGAGGGGAGGGAGTTCCAGAAGAAGGCCAGGATGTCATTTTGAGGGAGTATGTGACCAGAACTCGTCCCGTTGCTTTTGGGGTTCTATGGGCTACACGCAGGAATCTTTGGTGGTGGCACCTGATGTTGGGGGATCCGGAGTCACACCCAGACCTGCTCCACAGGCCTCCTTTTACTTTTCTCTTCGGATTCATTATTTTTAAAAAGTGTCTCTTACCTCTAGGATTGCATTTTCTTTTCTCTCTCTTTTCAAGCAGATGATGGGAGTACAAGTATTCAGGTGACATGTGTTGCCCGTGCCGCCCTCCCCCCTGTGTTCTTTTTTTTTTTTTTTTTTTTGAGACAGAGTCTCGTTTTGCTGCCCAGGCTAGAGTGAGTGCCATGGCGTCAGCCTAGCTCACAGCAACCTCAATCTCCGGGCTCAAGCAATCCTGCTGCCTCAGCCTCCCGAGTAGTTGGGACTACAGGCATGCACCACCACGCCCGGCTGTGTTTTTCTATATATATTAGTTGGCCAATTAATTTCTCTCTATTTTTAGTAGAGACGGGGTCTCGCTCTTGCTCAGGCTGGTTTCGAACTCCTGACCTGGAGCAATCCGCCCGCCTCGGCCTCCCAGAGAGCTAGGATTACAGGCGTGAGCCACCGCGCCCGGCCCCCCCTGTGTTCTTATTCATATACCTCTCATGTTGTTCCAGCGTATTGTGGGGGTACCAATGTTAAGGTCGGGTGCCTTGCCCTCTCCAAGCCTCCCCCCTCGGGTCAGAGCTTCAAGTGCGCCCATCCCCCAGTCGGTGCGCACCCACCCCATGCCTAATGGATGTGTATGCCCCTCCCCTCCCCCCACCCGCCCGACACCCACCCGATGAAGGTGATTCCTCTCTGTCCACTTAGGCGTCCATCCGTTCGTACCAATTTGCTGGTGAGCGCGCTCACGTGGTGCTCGTGTGTCCATTCTTGGGATACTTGGCCTACTGGAACGGGTTCCAGCTCTGGCCAGGAGAACACGAGAGGCGCCCTCTCACCGCTGCTCCTCACAGCCGAATGGCACTCCGTGGTGTCCACGTGCCACATTTTATTGATGCACTCCTGGATGGATGGGCACTCGGGTCGCTTCCACGTCTTTGGGATTGTGAATTGTGCCCTAACTGTAACCCTAACCCTTACCCAGCCCGTCTCCTCTGCCCCTGCCTGACGCACTCCTCCCCGGCCAGGCCCGTCACTGTCCTGGGCCCCCGCCTGACCGGCTCCTCCCCGCCCGGCCTGTCACCGTCCTCTGCCCCTGTCTGACACGCTCCTTCCCGCCCGGCCTCTCACCGTCCTCGGCCCCTGCCTGACCGGCTCCTCCGTCGCCTGGGCCTTCCAAGGGCTTGGTGTGGATGCTGCTTCCAGGAAGCCCTCCAGAAACCCGGCAGCAGGGTGGCCGCAGCAGTCTCCAGCAGCCGTCCCTAAGTCGCGTGAGTGCGGGGGACGTGCCCCCGCTGTGCCGCGGGGGCCCAGCCTGGTGTCTTCCCTGAGGCCCTGCGGCTGCCGGCTGGGCTGCCGCTCCCCGCAAGGGGAGAGCCGCGGAGGTGGGGACCGCCTCCTGATGGGGACGTACACGTAGCTCTCCACGTCGGATTCCGGGGCTCTCTGTCCTGCCCGAAGGCCCAGCTGGCCTGCGGGTCCTTAGAGTGGCAAAAACCTCCGAAAACTGAGACTGAGGGTCCGGTGGGTGTCTGCACTTTTGTGCTGGGCACCCCAGGGAGGCCCGGGGGCTGGCTGGACAACGTGGTCTGCTGGGCGGGGGGGGGGGTGTTGGAGGAGCAACTGATGCCCTTTGCACTTTGGGTAGCAAGAGTCTGAGGTGTCTCTGAGCCCTGTGCCCTGTGGGGGCGGGGCGGGGGGGAGGAGGAGGAGGAGGAGGAGGAGGTGGGAAGGGCGGGGCCTGCAGTCCTGTTCCCGGGGTGGCACGGCAAGTGGCTTCTTCCACAGGCTGCTTGGCCTGGGCTCCCTGCACCTGGGCCTTTGGAGGACCGGCCCTGTGCTTGCCAACACTTCCTGCAGGGACCCAGAGCTGGGAGGTGGCATCTCTCAGCCCTGGGTCGGGCAGAGCCCCAGCGGGCCATGCCCACAACCTCTCTCAGCACCGGTCCCCCAGAAGGCTCCTTTGGGACCAGGATTCTCTTGCGGTGACTCTTTAAGGTCTGGCCCCTGGATGGAGGGGCACCAGGAGTAGAGGAGCAGGAAGGGGAAGGGGGTGGCCATGCGAGGGGACACTTTGAGGCCAAGTCCCAGCTTCAGCCTGATCCTCCTGGGAACCCCGCTCTGAGACAAGGAGCCGGGCTTCGCATTCCCACAGCAGCCAGTCGTGGGCTGAGGACACCTGGGGCGTTGGGAACTCCCTGGCTTCTCCTTGGTTTAACATCTAGAGCTGCTTGTGAATCGCGCCGCCACACACACCCGAGCGCAGGTGTCTTCCGCACAGACTGCGGGCCTCGCTCTTCTGAATGCCGCTAGCTCGCCACCCACCCACGGGTGAACCTGGTCAGGGTGCTTTCTCTCAGGGGCAGACTCTTTTCCGGGCGGGCTACCGGTGTCTCTGTTTGCTCGTTTCTTTCTTCCATTTCGGGAAAGTCTTCCTTGCTGGCTGTGGAAATCTCCTATGCCTTCCCTCGCCTATTCTGTCAGCTTTAAAATTCTCTTTCAGTTGCCACCCTCACAGATGGATTAGGAAACTCTTTCCGGTGCACTCATTAGTGAAATGACCTCCAGGAAGCTGGAATCCAATATCTAATGGCCGATTTTTAGCGAGTCCACACGCCAGGGTGGTCGGGGTCCAATGCAGCCCCGGCCAGGCCCAGGCCCCTTGGACTGGGCCACAGGAGGACACTGAGGAGGGTCCCGGCCCCCACGAAGCGGTGCCGGCAGTTCTCCACGGGCTTGGGCGTTTTCCAGAGGTAGGAGATGGAGGGGACTGATTTCTTCAGCGCCCCCCAAACCACGCCACCCCACCAAACCCATGGGACACATCCCCAGAGAGAGACGCCCCATACACTGGCTGTGCCCCAGCCCTGGCCCGGGGGAATAGGCGCCAGCCCACACACAGGGCGAGGGGGGGGGCGCAGCTGAAAGGGGTTGTGGGGGAGGGCGGCCCCTGGCTGGGGTCAAAGGGCGAGCGTCCCGCGCGTGCGCAGTCAGCGGCAGCGACGCGCTGGGGGTGGGCAGCGGGTAGGTGAAGGAGGCCGGGCGAGGAGACGAGGGGGGCTGGGAGGGCTCCACCTTGGCGAGTCCAGCCGTGGAGGCGCATCTTGTGTGAGTGTGAGTGAGTGTGAGTGTGTGTGTGTGTGTGTAGAGAGAGACAGCCCCCCACCCCGCCCCGCCCCGCCCCGCCCCGCCCATCACCCCGGACCCTGGGAGCCCGCGGGACCAGGCCGGCCCGGCCCGGCCCGGCGCGGGGCCTGGGGCGGGAGGCGGCGGCGGGGAAGCCCAGAGAGGCTCGGCTTCTCGAGCGGGGCAGGGGCGCCCTCCGCCGCCGTCTAGGGCCACACCACCCTGAACGCCCCCGATCTCGTCTGGTCTCGGAAGCTAAGCAGGGTCGGGCCTGGTTAGTACTTGGATGGGAGACCGCCTGGGAATACCGGGTGCCACAGGCTGCTGCTTTTTTTTTTTTTTTTTTTTTTTTTTTTGCCTCTTGTTCTGTCCCCTTTCTGGGAGCGCGGCGGCGGCCCGGGGTGGGGGTCACCCCCACCCTCAGCGCGCGCGCGGTGCCTGGCGCCCCAGCCCGCACCGTGGGGCCTCCTCTTGTCCCAAGCCGCGACACCGCCGCCACGCGGCAGCATGCGTGGCATCTGGACTGTCAGGTCTCAGACCAAAGGTCTGCTCTGTGGGAACCGACACGCTGGAGGAAACCTTGAGAGTCTGAGAGGGGAGGGAGTTCCAGAAGAAGGCCAGGATGTCATTTTGAGGGAGTATGTGACCAGAACTCGTCCCGTTGCTTTTGGGGTTCTATGGGCTACACGCAGGAATCTTTGGTGGTGGCACCTGATGTTGGGGGATCCGGAGTCACACCCAGACCTGCTCCACAGGCCTCCTTTTACTTTTCTCTTCGGATTCATTATTTTTAAAAAGTGTCTCTTACCTCTAGGATTGCATTTTCTTTTCTCTCTCTTTTCAAGCAGATGATGGGAGTACAAGTATTCAGGTGACATGTGTTGCCCGTGCCGCCCTCCCCCCTGTGTTCTTTTTTTTTTTTTTTTTTTGAGACAGAGTCTCGTTTTGCTGCCCAGGCTAGAGTGAGTGCCATGGCGTCAGCCTAGCTCACAGCAACCTCAATCTCCGGGCTCAAGCAATCCTGCTGCCTCAGCCTCCCGAGTAGTTGGGACTACAGGCATGCACCACCACGCCCGGCTGTGTTTTTCTATATATATTAGTTGGCCAATTAATTTCTCTCTATTTTTAGTAGAGACGGGGTCTCGCTCTTGCTCAGGCTGGTTTCGAACTCCTGACCTGGAGCAATCCGCCCGCCTCGGCCTCCCAGAGAGCTAGGATTACAGGCGTGAGCCACCGCGCCCGGCCCCCCCTGTGTTCTTATTCATATACCTCTCATGTTGTTCCAGCGTATTGTGGGGGTACCAATGTTAAGGTCGGGTGCCTTGCCCTCTCCAAGCCTCCCCCCTCGGGTCAGAGCTTCAAGTGCGCCCATCCCCCAGTCGGTGCGCACCCACCCCATGCCTAATGGATGTGTATGCCCCTCCCCTCCCCCCACCCGCCCGACACCCACCCGATGAAGGTGATTCCTCTCTGTCCACTTAGGCGTCCATCCGTTCGTACCAATTTGCTGGTGAGCGCGCTCACGTGGTGCTCGTGTGTCCATTCTTGGGATACTTGGCCTACTGGAACGGGTTCCAGCTCTGGCCAGGAGAACACGAGAGGCGCCCTCTCACCGCTGCTCCTCACAGCCGAATGGCACTCCGTGGTGTCCACGTGCCACATTTTATTGATGCACTCCTGGATGGATGGGCACTCGGGTCGCTTCCACGTCTTTGGGATTGTGAATTGTGCCCTAACTGTAACCCTAACCCTTACCCAGCCCGTCTCCTCTGCCCCTGCCTGACGCACTCCTCCCCGGCCAGGCCCGTCACTGTCCTGGGCCCCCGCCTGACCGGCTCCTCCCCGCCCGGCCTGTCACCGTCCTCTGCCCCTGTCTGACACGCTCCTTCCCGCCCGGCCTCTCACCGTCCTCGGCCCCTGCCTGACCGGCTCCTCCGTCGCCTGGGCCTTCCAAGGGCTTGGTGTGGATGCTGCTTCCAGGAAGCCCTCCAGAAACCCGGCAGCAGGGTGGCCGCAGCAGTCTCCAGCAGCCGTCCCTAAGTCGCGTGAGTGCGGGGGACGTGCCCCCGCTGTGCCGCGGGGGCCCAGCCTGGTGTCTTCCCTGAGGCCCTGCGGCTGCCGGCTGGGCTGCCGCTCCCCGCAAGGGGAGAGCCGCGGAGGTGGGGACCGCCTCCTGATGGGGACGTACACGCAGCTCTCCACGTCGGATTCCGGGGCTCTCTGTCCTGCCCGAAGGCCCAGCTGGCCTGCGGGTCCTTAGAGTGGCAAAAACCTCCGAAAACTGAGACTGAGGGTCCGGTGGGTGTCTGCACTTTTGTGCTGGGCACCCCAGGGAGGCCCGGGGGCTGGCTGGACAACGTGGTCTGCTGGGCGGGGGGGGGGTGTTGGAGGAGCAACTGATGCCCTTTGCACTTTGGGTAGCAAGAGTCTGAGGTGTCTCTGAGCCCTGTGCCCTGTGGGGGCGGGGCGGGGGGGAGGAGGAGGAGGAGGAGGAGGAGGTGGGAAGGGCGGGGCCTGCAGTCCTGTTCCCGGGGTGGCACGGCAAGTGGCTTCTTCCACAGGCTGCTTGGCCTGGGCTCCCTGCACCTGGGCCTTTGGAGGACCGGCCCTGTGCTTGCCAACACTTCCTGCAGGGACCCAGAGCTGGGAGGTGGCATCTCTCAGCCCTGGGTCGGGCAGAGCCCCAGCGGGCCATGCCCACAACCTCTCTCAGCACCGGTCCCCCAGAAGGCTCCTTTGGGACCAGGATTCTCTTGCGGTGACTCTTTAAGGTCTGGCCCCTGGATGGAGGGGCACCAGGAGTAGAGGAGCAGGAAGGGGAAGGGGGTGGCCATGCGAGGGGACACTTTGAGGCCAAGTCCCAGCTTCAGCCTGATCCTCCTGGGAACCCCGCTCTGAGACAAGGAGCCGGGCTTCGCATTCCCACAGCAGCCAGTCGTGGGCTGAGGACACCTGGGGCGTTGGGAACTCCCTGGCTTCTCCTTGGTTTAACATCTAGAGCTGCTTGTGAATCGCGCCGCCACACACACCCGAGCGCAGGTGTCTTCCGCACAGACTGCGGGCCTCGCTCTTCTGAATGCCGCTAGCTCGCCACCCACCCACGGGTGAACCTGGTCAGGGTGCTTTCTCTCAGGGGCAGACTCTTTTCCGGGCGGGCTACCGGTGTCTCTGTTTGCTCGTTTCTTTCTTCCATTTCGGGAAAGTCTTCCTTGCTGGCTGTGGAAATCTCCTATGCCTTCCCTCGCCTATTCTGTCAGCTTTAAAATTCTCTTTCAGTTGCCACCCTCACAGATGGATTAGGAAACTCTTTCCGGTGCACTCATTAGTGAAATGACCTCCAGGAAGCTGGAATCCAATATCTAATGGCCGATTTTTAGCGAGTCCACACGCCAGGGTGGTCGGGGTCCAATGCAGCCCCGGCCAGGCCCAGGCCCCTTGGACTGGGCCACAGGAGGACACTGAGGAGGGTCCCGGCCCCCACGAAGCGGTGCCGGCAGTTCTCCACGGGCTTGGGCGTTTTCCAGAGGTAGGAGATGGAGGGGACTGATTTCTTCAGCGCCCCCCAAACCACGCCACCCCACCAAACCCATGGGACACATCCCCAGAGAGAGACGCCCCATACACTGGCTGTGCCCCAGCCCTGGCCCGGGGGAATAGGCGGCAGCCCACACACAGGGCGAGGGGGGGGGCGCAGCTGAAAGGGGTTGTGGGGGAGGGCGGCCCCTGGCTGGGGTCAAAGGGCGAGCGTCCCGCGCGTGCGCAGTCAGCGGCAGCGACGCGCTGGGGGTGGGCAGCGGGTAGGTGAAGGAGGCCGGGCGAGGAGACGAGGGGGGCTGGGAGGGCTCCACCTTGGCGAGTCCAGCCGTGGAGGCGCATCTTGTGTGAGTGTGAGGAGTGTGAGTGTGTGTGTGTGTGTGTAGAGAGAGACAGCCCCCCACCCCGCCCCGCCCCGCCCCGCCCCGCCCATCACCCCGGACCCTGGGAGCCCGCGGGACCAGGCCGGCCCGGCCCGGCCCGGCGCGGGGCCTGGGGCGGGAGGCGGCGGCGGGGAAGCCCAGAGAGGCTCGGCTTCTCGAGCGGGGCAGGGGCGCCCTCCGCCGCCGTCTAGGGCCACACCACCCTGAACGCCCCCGATCTCGTCTGGTCTCGGAAGCTAAGCAGGGTCGGGCCTGGTTAGTACTTGGATGGGAGACCGCCTGGGAATACCGGGTGCCACAGGCTGCTGCTTTTTTTTTTTTTTTTTTTTTTTTTTGCCTCTTGTTCTGTCCCCTTTCTGGGAGCGCGGCGGCGGCCCGGGGTGGGGGTCACCCCCACCCTCAGCGCGCGCGCGGTGCCTGGCGCCCCAGCCCGCACCGTGGGGCCTCCTCTTGTCCCAAGCCGCGACACCGCCGCCACGCGGCAGCATGCGTGGCATCTGGACTGTCAGGTCTCAGACCAAAGGTCTGCTCTGTGGGAACCGACACGCTGGAGGAAACCTTGAGAGTCTGAGAGGGGAGGGAGTTCCAGAAGAAGGCCAGGATGTCATTTTGAGGGAGTATGTGACCAGAACTCGTCCCGTTGCTTTTGGGGTTCTATGGGCTACACGCAGGAATCTTTGGTGGTGGCACCTGATGTTGGGGGATCCGGAGTCACACCCAGACCTGCTCCACAGGCCTCCTTTTACTTTTCTCTTCGGATTCATTATTTTTAAAAAGTGTCTCTTACCTCTAGGATTGCATTTTCTTTTCTCTCTCTTTTCAAGCAGATGATGGGAGTACAAGTATTCAGGTGACATGTGTTGCCCGTGCCGCCCTCCCCCCTGTGTTCTTTTTTTTTTTTTTTTTTTTGAGACAGAGTCTCGTTTTGCTGCCCAGGCTAGAGTGAGTGCCATGGCGTCAGCCTAGCTCACAGCAACCTCAATCTCCGGGCTCAAGCAATCCTGCTGCCTCAGCCTCCCGAGTAGTTGGGACTACAGGCATGCACCACCACGCCCGGCTGTGTTTTTCTATATATATTAGTTGGCCAATTAATTTCTCTCTATTTTTAGTAGAGACGGGGTCTCGCTCTTGCTCAGGCTGGTTTCGAACTCCTGACCTGGAGCAATCCGCCCGCCTCGGCCTCCCAGAGAGCTAGGATTACAGGCGTGAGCCACCGCGCCCGGCCCCCCCTGTGTTCTTATTCATATACCTCTCATGTTGTTCCAGCGTATTGTGGGGGTACCAATGTTAAGGTCGGGTGCCTTGCCCTCTCCAAGCCTCCCCCCTCGGGTCAGAGCTTCAAGTGCGCCCATCCCCCAGTCGGTGCGCACCCACCCCATGCCTAATGGATGTGTATGCCCCTCCCCTCCCCCCACCCGCCCGACACCCACCCGATGAAGGTGATTCCTCTCTGTCCACTTAGGCGTCCATCCGTTCGTACCAATTTGCTGGTGAGCGCGCTCACGTGGTGCTCGTGTGTCCATTCTTGGGATACTTGGCCTACTGGAACGGGTTCCAGCTCTGGCCAGGAGAACACGAGAGGCGCCCTCTCACCGCTGCTCCTCACAGCCGAATGGCACTCCGTGGTGTCCACGTGCCACATTTTATTGATGCACTCCTGGATGGATGGGCACTCGGGTCGCTTCCACGTCTTTGGGATTGTGAATTGTGCCCTAACTGTAACCCTAACCCTTACCCAGCCCGTCTCCTCTGCCCCTGCCTGACGCACTCCTCCCCGGCCAGGCCCGTCACTGTCCTGGGCCCCCGCCTGACCGGCTCCTCCCCGCCCGGCCTGTCACCGTCCTCTGCCCCTGTCTGACACGCTCCTTCCCGCCCGGCCTCTCACCGTCCTCGGCCCCTGCCTGACCGGCTCCTCCGTCGCCTGGGCCTTCCAAGGGCTTGGTGTGGATGCTGCTTCCAGGAAGCCCTCCAGAAACCCGGCAGCAGGGTGGCCGCAGCAGTCTCCAGCAGCCGTCCCTAAGTCGCGTGAGTGCGGGGGACGTGCCCCCGCTGTGCCGCGGGGGCCCAGCCTGGTGTCTTCCCTGAGGCCCTGCGGCTGCCGGCTGGGCTGCCGCTCCCCGCAAGGGGAGAGCCGCGGAGGTGGGGACCGCCTCCTGATGGGGACGTACACGCAGCTCTCCACGTCGGATTCCGGGGCTCTCTGTCCTGCCCGAAGGCCCAGCTGGCCTGCGGGTCCTTAGAGTGGCAAAAACCTCCGAAAACTGAGACTGAGGGTCCGGTGGGTGTCTGCACTTTTGTGCTGGGCACCCCAGGGAGGCCCGGGGGCTGGCTGGACAACGTGGTCTGCTGGGCGGGGGGGGGGGTGTTGGAGGAGCAACTGATGCCCTTTGCACTTTGGGTAGCAAGAGTCTGAGGTGTCTCTGAGCCCTGTGCCCTGTGGGGGCGGGGCGGGGGGGAGGAGGAGGAGGAGGAGGAGGAGGTGGGAAGGGCGGGGCCTGCAGTCCTGTTCCCGGGGTGGCACGGCAAGTGGCTTCTTCCACAGGCTGCTTGGCCTGGGCTCCCTGCACCTGGGCCTTTGGAGGACCGGCCCTGTGCTTGCCAACACTTCCTGCAGGGACCCAGAGCTGGGAGGTGGCATCTCTCAGCCCTGGGTCGGGCAGAGCCCCAGCGGGCCATGCCCACAACCTCTCTCAGCACCGGTCCCCCAGAAGGCTCCTTTGGGACCAGGATTCTCTTGCGGTGACTCTTTAAGGTCTGGCCCCTGGATGGAGGGGCACCAGGAGTAGAGGAGCAGGAAGGGGAAGGGGGTGGCCATGCGAGGGGACACTTTGAGGCCAAGTCCCAGCTTCAGCCTGATCCTCCTGGGAACCCCGCTCTGAGACAAGGAGCCGGGCTTCGCATTCCCACAGCAGCCAGTCGTGGGCTGAGGACACCTGGGGCGTTGGGAACTCCCTGGCTTCTCCTTGGTTTAACATCTAGAGCTGCTTGTGAATCGCGCCGCCACACACACCCGAGCGCAGGTGTCTTCCGCACAGACTGCGGGCCTCGCTCTTCTGAATGCCGCTAGCTCGCCACCCACCCACGGGTGAACCTGGTCAGGGTGCTTTCTCTCAGGGGCAGACTCTTTTCCGGGCGGGCTACCGGTGTCTCTGTTTGCTCGTTTCTTTCTTCCATTTCGGGAAAGTCTTCCTTGCTGGCTGTGGAAATCTCCTATGCCTTCCCTCGCCTATTCTGTCAGCTTTAAAATTCTCTTTCAGTTGCCACCCTCACAGATGGATTAGGAAACTCTTTCCGGTGCACTCATTAGTGAAATGACCTCCAGGAAGCTGGAATCCAATATCTAATGGCCGATTTTTAGCGAGTCCACACGCCAGGGTGGTCGGGGTCCAATGCAGCCCCGGCCAGGCCCAGGCCCCTTGGACTGGGCCACAGGAGGACACTGAGGAGGGTCCCGGCCCCCACGAAGCGGTGCCGGCAGTTCTCCACGGGCTTGGGCGTTTTCCAGAGGTAGGAGATGGAGGGGACTGATTTCTTCAGCGCCCCCCAAACCACGCCACCCCACCAAACCCATGGGACACATCCCCAGAGAGAGACGCCCCATACACTGGCTGTGCCCCAGCCCTGGCCCGGGGGAATAGGCGGCAGCCCACACACAGGGCGAGGGGGGGGGCGCAGCTGAAAGGGGTTGTGGGGGAGGGCGGCCCCTGGCTGGGGTCAAAGGGCGAGCGTCCCGCGCGTGCGCAGTCAGCGGCAGCGACGCGCTGGGGGTGGGCAGCGGGTAGGTGAAGGAGGCCGGGCGAGGAGACGAGGGGGGCTGGGAGGGCTCCACCTTGGCGAGTCCAGCCGTGGAGGCGCATCTTGTGTGAGTGTGAGTGAGTGTGAGTGTGTGTGTGTGTGTGTAGAGAGAGACAGCCCCCCACCCCGCCCCGCCCCGCCCCGCCCCGCCCATCACCCCGGACCCTGGGAGCCCGCGGGACCAGGCCGGCCCGGCCCGGCCCGGCGTGGGGCCTGGGGCGGGAGGCGGCGGCGGGGAAGCCCAGAGAGGCTCGGCTTCTCGAGCGGGGCAGGGGCGCCCTCCGCCGCCATCTAGGGCCACACCACCCTGAACGCCCCCGATCTCGTCTGGTCTCGGAAGCTAAGCAGGGTCGGGCCTGGTTAGTACTTGGATGGGAGACCGCCTGGGAATACCGGGTGCCACAGGCTGCTGCTTTTTTTTTTTTTTTTTTTTTTTTTTTGCCTCTTGTTCTGTCCCCTTTCTGGGAGCGCGGCGGCGGCCCGGGGTGGGGGTCACCCCCACCCTCAGCGCGCGCGCGGTGCCTGGCGCCCCAGCCCGCACCGTGGGGCCTCCTCTTGTCCCAAGCCGCGACACCGCCGCCACGCGGCAGCATGCGTGGCATCTGGACTGTCAGGTCTCAGACCAAAGGTCTGCTCTGTGGGAACCGACACGCTGGAGGAAACCTTGAGAGTCTGAGAGGGGAGGGAGTTCCAGAAGAAGGCCAGGATGTCATTTTGAGGGAGTATGTGACCAGAACTCGTCCCGTTGCTTTTGGGGTTCTATGGGCTACACGCAGGAATCTTTGGTGGTGGCACCTGATGTTGGGGGATCCGGAGTCACACCCAGACCTGCTCCACAGGCCTCCTTTTACTTTTCTCTTCGGATTCATTATTTTTAAAAAGTGTCTCTTACCTCTAGGATTGCATTTTCTTTTCTCTCTCTTTTCAAGCAGATGATGGGAGTACAAGTATTCAGGTGACATGTGTTGCCCGTGCCGCCCTCCCCCCTGTGTTCTTTTTTTTTTTTTTTTTTTTGAGACAGAGTCTCGTTTTGCTGCCCAGGCTAGAGTGAGTGCCATGGCGTCAGCCTAGCTCACAGCAACCTCAATCTCCGGGCTCAAGCAATCCTGCTGCCTCAGCCTCCCGAGTAGTTGGGACTACAGGCATGCACCACCACGCCCGGCTGTGTTTTTCTATATATATTAGTTGGCCAATTAATTTCTCTCTATTTTTAGTAGAGACGGGGTCTCGCTCTTGCTCAGGCTGGTTTCGAACTCCTGACCTGGAGCAATCCGCCCGCCTCGGCCTCCCAGAGAGCTAGGATTACAGGCGTGAGCCACCGCGCCCGGCCCCCCCTGTGTTCTTATTCATATACCTCTCATGTTGTTCCAGCGTATTGTGGGGGTACCAATGTTAAGGTCGGGTGCCTTGCCCTCTCCAAGCCTCCCCCCTCGGGTCAGAGCTTCAAGTGCGCCCATCCCCCAGTCGGTGCGCACCCACCCCATGCCTAATGGATGTGTATGCCCCTCCCCTCCCCCCACCCGCCCGACACCCACCCGATGAAGGTGATTCCTCTCTGTCCACTTAGGCGTCCATCCGTTCGTACCAATTTGCTGGTGAGCGCGCTCACGTGGTGCTCGTGTGTCCATTCTTGGGATACTTGGCCTACTGGAACGGGTTCCAGCTCTGGCCAGGAGAACACGAGAGGCGCCCTCTCACCGCTGCTCCTCACAGCCGAATGGCACTCCGTGGTGTCCACGTGCCACATTTTATTGATGCACTCCTGGATGGATGGGCACTCGGGTCGCTTCCACGTCTTTGGGATTGTGAATTGTGCCCTAACTGTAACCCTAACCCTTACCCAGCCCGTCTCCTCTGCCCCTGCCTGACGCACTCCTCCCCGGCCAGGCCCGTCACTGTCCTGGGCCCCCGCCTGACCGGCTCCTCCCCGCCCGGCCTGTCACCGTCCTCTGCCCCTGTCTGACACGCTCCTTCCCGCCCGGCCTCTCACCGTCCTCGGCCCCTGCCTGACCGGCTCCTCCGTCGCCTGGGCCTTCCAAGGGCTTGGTGTGGATGCTGCTTCCAGGAAGCCCTCCAGAAACCCGGCAGCAGGGTGGCCGCAGCAGTCTCCAGCAGCCGTCCCTAAGTCGCGTGAGTGCGGGGGACGTGCCCCCGCTGTGCCGCGGGGGCCCAGCCTGGTGTCTTCCCTGAGGCCCTGCGGCTGCCGGCTGGGCTGCCGCTCCCCGCAAGGGGAGAGCCGCGGAGGTGGGGACCGCCTCCTGATGGGGACGTACACGCAGCTCTCCACGTCGGATTCCGGGGCTCTCTGTCCTGCCCGAAGGCCCAGCTGGCCTGCGGGTCCTTAGAGTGGCAAAAACCTCCGAAAACTGAGACTGAGGGTCCGGTGGGTGTCTGCACTTTTGTGCTGGGCACCCCAGGGAGGCCCGGGGGCTGGCTGGACAACGTGGTCTGCTGGGCGGGGGGGGGGTGTTGGAGGAGCAACTGATGCCCTTTGCACTTTGGGTAGCAAGAGTCTGAGGTGTCTCTGAGCCCTGTGCCCTGTGGGGGCGGGGCGGGGGGGAGGAGGAGGAGGAGGAGGAGGAGGTGGGAAGGGCGGGGCCTGCAGTCCTGTTCCCGGGGTGGCACGGCAAGTGGCTTCTTCCACAGGCTGCTTGGCCTGGGCTCCCTGCACCTGGGCCTTTGGAGGACCGGCCCTGTGCTTGCCAACACTTCCTGCAGGGACCCAGAGCTGGGAGGTGGCATCTCTCAGCCCTGGGTCGGGCAGAGCCCCAGCGGGCCATGCCCACAACCTCTCTCAGCACCGGTCCCCCAGAAGGCTCCTTTGGGACCAGGATTCTCTTGCGGTGACTCTTTAAGGTCTGGCCCCTGGATGGAGGGGCACCAGGAGTAGAGGAGCAGGAAGGGGAAGGGGGTGGCCATGCGAGGGGACACTTTGAGGCCAAGTCCCAGCTTCAGCCTGATCCTCCTGGGAACCCCGCTCTGAGACAAGGAGCCGGGCTTCGCATTCCCACAGCAGCCAGTCGTGGGCTGAGGACACCTGGGGCGTTGGGAACTCCCTGGCTTCTCCTTGGTTTAACATCTAGAGCTGCTTGTGAATCGCGCCGCCACACACACCCGAGCGCAGGTGTCTTCCGCACAGACTGCGGGCCTCGCTCTTCTGAATGCCGCTAGCTCGCCACCCACCCACGGGTGAACCTGGTCAGGGTGCTTTCTCTCAGGGGCAGACTCTTTTCCGGGCGGGCTACCGGTGTCTCTGTTTGCTCGTTTCTTTCTTCCATTTCGGGAAAGTCTTCCTTGCTGGCTGTGGAAATCTCCTATGCCTTCCCTCGCCTATTCTGTCAGCTTTAAAATTCTCTTTCAGTTGCCACCCTCACAGATGGATTAGGAAACTCTTTCCGGTGCACTCATTAGTGAAATGACCTCCAGGAAGCTGGAATCCAATATCTAATGGCCGATTTTTAGCGAGTCCACACGCCAGGGTGGTCGGGGTCCAATGCAGCCCCGGCCAGGCCCAGGCCCCTTGGACTGGGCCACAGGAGGACACTGAGGAGGGTCCCGGCCCCCACGAAGCGGTGCCGGCAGTTCTCCACGGGCTTGGGCGTTTTCCAGAGGTAGGAGATGGAGGGGACTGATTTCTTCAGCGCCCCCCAAACCACGCCACCCCACCAAACCCATGGGACACATCCCCAGAGAGAGACGCCCCATACACTGGCTGTGCCCCAGCCCTGGCCCGGGGGAATAGGCGGCAGCCCACACACAGGGCGAGGGGGGGGGCGCAGCTGAAAGGGGTTGTGGGGGAGGGCGGCCCCTGGCTGGGGTCAAAGGGCGAGCGTCCCGCGCGTGCGCAGTCAGCGGCAGCGACGCGCTGGGGGTGGGCAGCGGGTAGGTGAAGGAGGCCGGGCGAGGAGACGAGGGGGGCTGGGAGGGCTCCACCTTGGCGAGTCCAGCCGTGGAGGCGCATCTTGTGTGAGTGTGAGTGAGTGTGAGTGTGTGTGTGTGTGTGTAGAGAGAGACAGCCCCCCACCCCGCCCCGCCCCGCCCCGCCCCGCCCATCACCCCGGACCCTGGGAGCCCGCGGGACCAGGCCGGCCCGGCCCGGCCCGGCGCGGGGCCTGGGGCGGGAGGCGGCGGCGGGGAAGCCCAGAGAGGCTCGGCTTCTCGAGCGGGGCAGGGGCGCCCTCCGCCGCCGTCTAGGGCCACACCACCCTGAACGCCCCCGATCTCGTCTGGTCTCGGAAGCTAAGCAGGGTCGGGCCTGGTTAGTACTTGGATGGGAGACCGCCTGGGAATACCGGGTGCCACAGGCTGCTGCTTTTTTTTTTTTTTTTTTTTTTTTTTTGCCTCTTGTTCTGTCCCCTTTCTGGGAGCGCGGCGGCGGCCCGGGGTGGGGGTCACCCCCACCCTCAGCGCGCGCGCGGTGCCTGGCGCCCCAGCCCGCACCGTGGGGCCTCCTCTTGTCCCAAGCCGCGACACCGCCGCCACGCGGCAGCATGCGTGGCATCTGGACTGTCAGGTCTCAGACCAAAGGTCTGCTCTGTGGGAACCGACACGCTGGAGGAAACCTTGAGAGTCTGAGAGGGGAGGGAGTTCCAGAAGAAGGCCAGGATGTCATTTTGAGGGAGTATGTGACCAGAACTCGTCCCGTTGCTTTTGGGGTTCTATGGGCTACACGCAGGAATCTTTGGTGGTGGCACCTGATGTTGGGGGATCCGGAGTCACACCCAGACCTGCTCCACAGGCCTCCTTTTACTTTTCTCTTCGGATTCATTATTTTTAAAAAGTGTCTCTTACCTCTAGGATTGCATTTTCTTTTCTCTCTCTTTTCAAGCAGATGATGGGAGTACAAGTATTCAGGTGACATGTGTTGCCCGTGCCGCCCTCCCCCCTGTGTTCTTTTTTTTTTTTTTTTTTTTTGAGACAGAGTCTCGTTTTGCTGCCCAGGCTAGAGTGAGTGCCATGGCGTCAGCCTAGCTCACAGCAACCTCAATCTCCGGGCTCAAGCAATCCTGCTGCCTCAGCCTCCCGAGTAGTTGGGACTACAGGCATGCACCACCACGCCCGGCTGTGTTTTTCTATATATATTAGTTGGCCAATTAATTTCTCTCTATTTTTAGTAGAGACGGGGTCTCGCTCTTGCTCAGGCTGGTTTCGAACTCCTGACCTGGAGCAATCCGCCCGCCTCGGCCTCCCAGAGAGCTAGGATTACAGGCGTGAGCCACCGCGCCCGGCCCCCCCTGTGTTCTTATTCATATACCTCTCATGTTGTTCCAGCGTATTGTGGGGGTACCAATGTTAAGGTCGGGTGCCTTGCCCTCTCCAAGCCTCCCCCCTCGGGTCAGAGCTTCAAGTGCGCCCATCCCCCAGTCGGTGCGCACCCACCCCATGCCTAATGGATGTGTATGCCCCTCCCCTCCCCCCACCCGCCCGACACCCACCCGATGAAGGTGATTCCTCTCTGTCCACTTAGGCGTCCATCCGTTCGTACCAATTTGCTGGTGAGCGCGCTCACGTGGTGCTCGTGTGTCCATTCTTGGGATACTTGGCCTACTGGAACGGGTTCCAGCTCTGGCCAGGAGAACACGAGAGGCGCCCTCTCACCGCTGCTCCTCACAGCCGAATGGCACTCCGTGGTGTCCACGTGCCACATTTTATTGATGCACTCCTGGATGGATGGGCACTCGGGTCGCTTCCACGTCTTTGGGATTGTGAATTGTGCCCTAACTGTAACCCTAACCCTTACCCAGCCCGTCTCCTCTGCCCCTGCCTGACGCACTCCTCCCCGGCCAGGCCCGTCACTGTCCTGGGCCCCCGCCTGACCGGCTCCTCCCCGCCCGGCCTGTCACCGTCCTCTGCCCCTGTCTGACACGCTCCTTCCCGCCCGGCCTCTCACCGTCCTCGGCCCCTGCCTGACCGGCTCCTCCGTCGCCTGGGCCTTCCAAGGGCTTGGTGTGGATGCTGCTTCCAGGAAGCCCTCCAGAAACCCGGCAGCAGGGTGGCCGCAGCAGTCTCCAGCAGCCGTCCCTAAGTCGCGTGAGTGCGGGGGACGTGCCCCCGCTGTGCCGCGGGGGCCCAGCCTGGTGTCTTCCCTGAGGCCCTGCGGCTGCCGGCTGGGCTGCCGCTCCCCGCAAGGGGAGAGCCGCGGAGGTGGGGACCGCCTCCTGATGGGGACGTACACGCAGCTCTCCACGTCGGATTCCGGGGCTCTCTGTCCTGCCCGAAGGCCCAGCTGGCCTGCGGGTCCTTAGAGTGGCAAAAACCTCCGAAAACTGAGACTGAGGGTCCGGTGGGTGTCTGCACTTTTGTGCTGGGCACCCCAGGGAGGCCCGGGGGCTGGCTGGACAACGTGGTCTGCTGGGCGGGGGGGGGGGTGTTGGAGGAGCAACTGATGCCCTTTGCACTTTGGGTAGCAAGAGTCTGAGGTGTCTCTGAGCCCTGTGCCCTGTGGGGGCGGGGCGGGGGGGAGGAGGAGGAGGAGGAGGAGGAGGTGGGAAGGGCCGGGGCCTGCAGTCCTGTTCCCGGGGGTGGCACGGCAAGTGGCTTCTTCCACAGGCTGCTTGGCCTGGGCTCCCTGCACCTGGGCCTTTGGAGGACCGGCCCTGTGCTTGCCAACACTTCCTGCAGGGACCCAGAGCTGGGAGGTGGCATCTCTCAGCCCTGCGTCGGGCAGAGCCCCAGCGGGCCATGCCCACAACCTCTCTCAGCACCGGTCCCCCAGAAGGCTCCTTTGGGACCAGGATTCTCTTGCGGTGACTCTTTAAGGTCTGGCCCCTGGATGGAGGGGCACCAGGAGTAGAGGAGCAGGAAGGGGAAGGGGGTGGCCATGCGAGGGGACACTTTGAGGCCAAGTCCCAGCTTCAGCCTGATCCTCCTGGGAACCCCGCTCTGAGACAAGGAGCCGGGCTTCGCATTCCCACAGCAGCCAGTCGTGGGCTGAGGACACCTGGGGCGTTGGGAACTCCCTGGCTTCTCCTTGGTTTAACGTCTAGAGCTGCTTGGGAATCGCGCCGCCACACACACCCGAGCGCAGGTGTCTTCCGCACAGACTGCGGGCCTCGCTCTTCTGAATGCCGCTAGCTCGCCACCCACCCACGGGTGAACCTGGTCAGGGTGCTTTCTCTCAGGGGCAGACTCTTTTCCGGGCGGGCTACCGGTGTCTCTGTTTGCTCGTTTCTTTCTTCCATTTCGGGAAAGTCTTCCTTGCTGGCTGTGGAAATCTCCTATGCCTTCCCTCGCCTATTCTGTCAGCTTTAAAATTCTCTTTCAGTTGCCACCCTCACAGATGGATTAGGAAACTCTTTCCGGTGCACTCATTAGTGAAATGACCTCCAGGAAGCTGGAATCCAATATCTAATGGCCGATTTTTAGCGAGTCCACACGCCAGGGTGGTCGGGGTCCAATGCAGCCCCGGCCAGGCCCAGGCCCCTTGGACTGGGCCACAGGAGGACACGGAGGAGGGTCCCGGCCCCCACGAAGCGGTGCCGGCAGTTCTCCACGGGCTTGGGCGTTTTCCAGAGGTAGGAGATGGAGGGGACTGATTTCTTCAGCGCCCCCCAAACCACGCCACCCCACCCCACCCATGGGACACATCCCCAGAGAGAGACGCCCCATACACTGGCTGTGCCCCAGCCCTGGCCCGGGGGAATAGGCGGCAGCCCACCCACAGGGCCAGGGGGGGGCGCAGCTGAAAGGGGTTGTGGGGGAGGGCGGCCCCTGGCTGGGGTCAAAGGGCGAGCGTCCCGCGCGTGCGCAGTCAGCGGCAGCGACGCGCTGGGGGTGGGCAGCGGGTAGGTGAAGGAGGCCGGGCGAGGAGACGAGGGGGGCTGGGAGGGCTCCACCTTGGCGAGTCCAGCCGTGGAGGCGCATCTTGTGTGAGTGTGAGTGAGTGTGAGTGTGTGTGTGTGTGTATAGAGAGACAGCCCCCCACCCCGCCCCGCCCCGCCCATCACCCCCGACCCTGGGAGCCCGCGGGACCCGGCCGGCCCGGCCCGGCCCGGCGCGGGGCCTGGGGCGGGAGGCGGCGGCGGGGAAGCCCAGAGAGGCTCGGCTTCTCGAGCGGGGCAGGGGCGCCCTCCGCCGCCGTCTAGGGCCACACCACCCTGAACGCCCCCGATCTCGTCTGGTCTCGGAAGCTAAGCAGGGTCGGGCCTGGTTAGTACTTGGATGGGAGACCGCCTGGGAATACCGGGTGCCACAGGCTGCTGCTTTTTTTTTTTTTTTTTTTTTTTTTTGCCTCTTGTTCTGTCCCCTTTCTGGGAGCGCGGCGGCGGCCCGGGGTGGGGGTCACCCCCACCCTCAGCGCGCGCGCGGTGCCTGGCGCCCCAGCCCGCACCGTGGGGCCTCCTCTTGTCCCAAGCCGCGACACCGCCGCCACGCGGCAGCATGCGTGGCATCTGGACTGTCAGGTCTCAGACCAAAGGTCTGCTCTGTGGGAACCGACACGCTGGAGGAAACCTTGAGAGTCTGAGAGGGGAGGGAGTTCCAGAAGAAGGCCAGGATGTCATTTTGAGGGAGTATGTGACCAGAACTCGTCCCGTTGCTTTTGGGGTTCTATGGGCTACACGCAGGAATCTTTGGTGGTGGCACCTGATGTTGGGGGATCCGGAGTCACACCCAGACCTGCTCCACAGGCCTCCTTTTACTTTTCTCTTCGGATTCATTATTTTTAAAAAGTGTCTCTTACCTCTAGGATTGCATTTTCTTTTCTCTCTCTTTTCAAGCAGATGATGGGAGTACAAGTATTCAGGTGACATGTGTTGCCCGTGCCGCCCTCCCCCCTGTGTTCTTTTTTTTTTTTTTTTTTTTGAGACAGAGTCTCGTTTTGCTGCCCAGGCTAGAGTGAGTGCCATGGCGTCAGCCTAGCTCACAGCAACCTCAATCTCCGGGCTCAAGCAATCCTGCTGCCTCAGCCTCCCGAGTAGTTGGGACTACAGGCATGCACCACCACGCCCGGCTGTGTTTTTCTATATATATTAGTTGGCCAATTAATTTCTCTCTATTTTTAGTAGAGACGGGGTCTCGCTCTTGCTCAGGCTGGTTTCGAACTCCTGACCTGGAGCAATCCGCCCGCCTCGGCCTCCCAGAGAGCTAGGATTACAGGCGTGAGCCACCGCGCCCGGCCCCCCCTGTGTTCTTATTCATATACCTCTCATGTTGTTCCAGCGTATTGTGGGGGTACCAATGTTAAGGTCGGGTGCCTTGCCCTCTCCAAGCCTCCCCCCTCGGGTCAGAGCTTCAAGTGCGCCCATCCCCCAGTCGGTGCGCACCCACCCCATGCCTAATGGATGTGTATGCCCCTCCCCTCCCCCCACCCGCCCGACACCCACCCGATGAAGGTGATTCCTCTCTGTCCACTTAGGCGTCCATCCGTTCGTACCAATTTGCTGGTGAGCGCGCTCACGTGGTGCTCGTGTGTCCATTCTTGGGATACTTGGCCTACTGGAACGGGTTCCAGCTCTGGCCAGGAGAACACGAGAGGCGCCCTCTCACCGCTGCTCCTCACAGCCGAATGGCACTCCGTGGTGTCCACGTGCCACATTTTATTGATGCACTCCTGGATGGATGGGCACTCGGGTCGCTTCCACGTCTTTGGGATTGTGAATTGTGCCCTAACTGTAACCCTAACCCTTACCCAGCCCGTCTCCTCTGCCCCTGCCTGACGCACTCCTCCCCGGCCAGGCCCGTCACTGTCCTGGGCCCCCGCCTGACCGGCTCCTCCCCGCCCGGCCTGTCACCGTCCTCTGCCCCTGTCTGACACGCTCCTTCCCGCCCGGCCTCTCACCGTCCTCGGCCCCTGCCTGACCGGCTCCTCCGTCGCCTGGGCCTTCCAAGGGCTTGGTGTGGATGCTGCTTCCAGGAAGCCCTCCAGAAACCCGGCAGCAGGGTGGCCGCAGCAGTCTCCAGCAGCCGTCCCTAAGTCGCGTGAGTGCGGGGGACGTGCCCCCGCTGTGCCGCGGGGGCCCAGCCTGGTGTCTTCCCTGAGGCCCTGCGGCTGCCGGCTGGGCTGCCGCTCCCCGCAAGGGGAGAGCCGCGGAGGTGGGGACCGCCTCCTGATGGGGACGTACACGCAGCTCTCCACGTCGGATTCCGGGGCTCTCTGTCCTGCCCGAAGGCCCAGCTGGCCTGCGGGTCCTTAGAGTGGCAAAAACCTCCGAAAACTGAGACTGAGGGTCCGGTGGGTGTCTGCACTTTTGTGCTGGGCACCCCAGGGAGGCCCGGGGGCTGGCTGGACAACGTGGTCTGCTGGGCGGGGGGGGGGGGTGTTGGAGGAGCAACTGATGCCCTTTGCACTTTGGGTAGCAAGAGTCTGAGGTGTCTCTGAGCCCTGTGCCCTGTGGGGGCGGGGCGGGGGGGAGGAGGAGGAGGAGGAGGAGGAGGTGGGAAGGGCGGGGCCTGCAGTCCTGTTCCCGGGGTGGCACGGCAAGTGGCTTCTTCCACAGGCTGCTTGGCCTGGGCTCCCTGCACCTGGGCCTTTGGAGGACCGGCCCTGTGCTTGCCAACACTTCCTGCAGGGACCCAGAGCTGGGAGGTGGCATCTCTCAGCCCTGGGTCGGGCAGAGCCCCAGCGGGCCATGCCCACAACCTCTCTCAGCACCGGTCCCCCAGAAGGCTCCTTTGGGACCAGGATTCTCTTGCGGTGACTCTTTAAGGTCTGGCCCCTGGATGGAGGGGCACCAGGAGTAGAGGAGCAGGAAGGGGAAGGGGGTGGCCGTGCGAGGGGACACTTTGAGGCCAAGTCCCAGCTTCAGCCTGATCCTCCTGGGAACCCCGCTCTGAGACAAGGAGCCGGGCTTCGCATTCCCACAGCAGCCAGTCGTGGGCTGAGGACACCTGGGGCGTTGGGAACTCCCTGGCTTCTCCTTGGTTTAACATCTAGAGCTGCTTGTGAATCGCGCCGCCACACACACCCGAGCGCAGGTGTCTTCCGCACAGACTGCGGGCCTCGCTCTTCTGAATGCCGCTAGCTCGCCACCCACCCACGGGTGAACCTGGTCAGGGTGCTTTCTCTCAGGGGCAGACTCTTTTCCGGGCGGGCTACCGGTGTCTCTGTTTGCTCGTTTCTTTCTTCCATTTCGGGAAAGTCTTCCTTGCTGGCTGTGGAAATCTCCTATGCCTTCCCTCGCCTATTCTGTCAGCTTTAAAATTCTCTTTCAGTTGCCACCCTCACAGATGGATTAGGAAACTCTTTCCGGTGCACTCATTAGTGAAATGACCTCCAGGAAGCTGGAATCCAATATCTAATGGCCGATTTTTAGCGAGTCCACACGCCAGGGTGGTCGGGGTCCAATGCAGCCCCGGCCAGGCCCAGGCCCCTTGGACTGGGCCACAGGAGGACACTGAGGAGGGTCCCGGCCCCCACGAAGCGGTGCCGGCAGTTCTCCACGGGCTTGGGCGTTTTCCAGAGGTAGGAGATGGAGGGGACTGATTTCTTCAGCGCCCCCCAAACCACGCCACCCCACCCCACCCATGGGACACATCCCCAGAGAGAGACGCCCCATACACTGGCTGTGCCCCAGCCCTGGCCCGGGGGAATAGGCGGCAGCCCACACACAGGGCGAGGGGGGGGGCGCAGCTGAAAGGGGTTGTGGGGGAGGGCGGCCCCTGGCTGGGGTCAAAGGGCGAGCGTCCCGCGCGTGCGCAGTCAGCGGCAGCGACGCGCTGGGGGTGGGCAGCGGGTAGGTGAAGGAGGCCGGGCGAGGAGACGAGGGGGGCTGGGAGGGCTCCACCTTGGCGAGTCCAGCCGTGGAGGCGCATCTTGTGTGAGTGTGAGTGTGAGTGTGTGTGTGTGTGTGTAGAGAGAGACAGCCCCCCACCCCGCCCCGCCCCGCCCCGCCCCGCCCATCACCCCGGACCCTGGGAGCCCGCGGGACCAGGCCGGCCCGGCCCGGCCCGGCGTGGGGCCTGGGGCGGGAGGCGGCGGCGGGGAAGCCCAGAGAGGCTCGGCTTCTCGAGCGGGGCAGGGGCGCCCTCCGCCGCCGTCTAGGGCCACACCACCCTGAACGCCCCCGATCTCGTCTGGTCTCGGAAGCTAAGCAGGGTCGGGCCTGGTTAGTACTTGGATGGGAGACCGCCTGGGAATACCGGGTGCCACAGGCTGCTGCTTTTTTTTTTTTTTTTTTTTTTTTTTGCCTCTTGTTCTGTCCCCTTTCTGGGAGCGCGGCGGCGGCCCGGGGTGGGGGTCACCCCCACCCTCAGCGCGCGCGCGGTGCCTGGCGCCCCAGCCCGCACCGTGGGGCCTCCTCTTGTCCCAAGCCGCGACACCGCCGCCACGCGGCAGCATGCGTGGCATCTGGACTGTCAGGTCTCAGACCAAAGGTCTGCTCTGTGGGAACCGACACGCTGGAGGAAACCTTGAGAGTCTGAGAGGGGAGGGAGTTCCAGAAGAAGGCCAGGATGTCATTTTGAGGGAGTATGTGACCAGAACTCGTCCCGTTGCTTTTGGGGTTCTATGGGCTACACGCAGGAATCTTTGGTGGTGGCACCTGATGTTGGGGGATCCGGAGTCACACCCAGACCTGCTCCACAGGCCTCCTTTTACTTTTCTCTTCGGATTCATTATTTTTAAAAAGTGTCTCTTACCTCTAGGATTGCATTTTCTTTTCTCTCTCTTTTCAAGCAGATGATGGGAGTACAAGTATTCAGGTGACATGTGTTGCCCGTGCCGCCCTCCCCCCTGTGTTCTTTTTTTTTTTTTTTTTTTTGAGACAGAGTCTCGTTTTGCTGCCCAGGCTAGAGTGAGTGCCATGGCGTCAGCCTAGCTCACAGCAACCTCAATCTCCGGGCTCAAGCAATCCTGCTGCCTCAGCCTCCCGAGTAGTTGGGACTACAGGCATGCACCACCACGCCCGGCTGTGTTTTTCTATATATATTAGTTGGCCAATTAATTTCTCTCTATTTTTAGTAGAGACGGGGTCTCGCTCTTGCTCAGGCTGGTTTCGAACTCCTGACCTGGAGCAATCCGCCCGCCTCGGCCTCCCAGAGAGCTAGGATTACAGGCGTGAGCCACCGCGCCCGGCCCCCCCTGTGTTCTTATTCATATACCTCTCATGTTGTTCCAGCGTATTGTGGGGGTACCAATGTTAAGGTCGGGTGCCTTGCCCTCTCCAAGCCTCCCCCCTCGGGTCAGAGCTTCAAGTGCGCCCATCCCCCAGTCGGTGCGCACCCACCCCATGCCTAATGGATGTGTATGCCCCTCCCCTCCCCCCACCCGCCCGACACCCACCCGATGAAGGTGATTCCTCTCTGTCCACTTAGGCGTCCATCCGTTCGTACCAATTTGCTGGTGAGCGCGCTCACGTGGTGCTCGTGTGTCCATTCTTGGGATACTTGGCCTACTGGAACGGGTTCCAGCTCTGGCCAGGAGAACACGAGAGGCGCCCTCTCACCGCTGCTCCTCACAGCCGAATGGCACTCCGTGGTGTCCACGTGCCACATTTTATTGATGCACTCCTGGATGGATGGGCACTCGGGTCGCTTCCACGTCTTTGGGATTGTGAATTGTGCCCTAACTGTAACCCTAACCCTTACCCAGCCCGTCTCCTCTGCCCCTGCCTGACGCACTCCTCCCCGGCCAGGCCCGTCACTGTCCTGGGCCCCCGCCTGACCGGCTCCTCCCCGCCCGGCCTGTCACCGTCCTCTGCCCCTGTCTGACACGCTCCTTCCCGCCCGGCCTCTCACCGTCCTCGGCCCCTGCCTGACCGGCTCCTCCGTCGCCTGGGCCTTCCAAGGGCTTGGTGTGGATGCTGCTTCCAGGAAGCCCTCCAGAAACCCGGCAGCAGGGTGGCCGCAGCAGTCTCCAGCAGCCGTCCCTAAGTCGCGTGAGTGCGGGGGACGTGCCCCCGCTGTGCCGCGGGGGCCCAGCCTGGTGTCTTCCCTGAGGCCCTGCGGCTGCCGGCTGGGCTGCCGCTCCCCGCAAGGGGAGAGCCGCGGAGGTGGGGACCGCCTCCTGATGGGGACGTACACGCAGCTCTCCACGTCGGATTCCGGGGCTCTCTGTCCTGCCCGAAGGCCCAGCTGGCCTGCGGGTCCTTAGAGTGGCAAAAACCTCCGAAAACTGAGACTGAGGGTCCGGTGGGTGTCTGCACTTTTGTGCTGGGCACCCCAGGGAGGCCCGGGGGCTGGCTGGACAACGTGGTCTGCTGGGCGGGGGGGGGGGTGTTGGAGGAGCAACTGATGCCCTTTGCACTTTGGGTAGCAAGAGTCTGAGGTGTCTCTGAGCCCTGTGCCCTGTGGGGGCGGGGCGGGGGGGAGGAGGAGGAGGAGGAGGAGGAGGTGGGAAGGGCGGGGCCTGCAGTCCTGTTCCCGGGGTGGCACGGCAAGTGGCTTCTTCCACAGGCTGCTTGGCCTGGGCTCCCTGCACCTGGGCCTTTGGAGGACCGGCCCTGTGCTTGCCAACACTTCCTGCAGGGACCCAGAGCTGGGAGGTGGCATCTCTCAGCCCTGGGTCGGGCAGAGCCCCAGCGGGCCATGCCCACAACCTCTCTCAGCACCGGTCCCCCAGAAGGCTCCTTTGGGACCAGGATTCTCTTGCGGTGACTCTTTAAGGTCTGGCCCCTGGATGGAGGGGCACCAGGAGTAGAGGAGCAGGAAGGGGAAGGGGGTGGCCATGCGAGGGGACACTTTGAGGCCAAGTCCCAGCTTCAGCCTGATCCTCCTGGGAACCCCGCTCTGAGACAAGGAGCCGGGCTTCGCATTCCCACAGCAGCCAGTCGTGGGCTGAGGACACCTGGGGCGTTGGGAACTCCCTGGCTTCTCCTTGGTTTAACATCTAGAGCTGCTTGTGAATCGCGCCGCCACACACACCCGAGCGCAGGTGTCTTCCGCACAGACTGCGGGCCTCGCTCTTCTGAATGCCGCTAGCTCGCCACCCACCCACGGGTGAACCTGGTCAGGGTGCTTTCTCTCAGGGGCAGACTCTTTTCCGGGCGGGCTACCGGTGTCTCTGTTTGCTCGTTTCTTTCTTCCATTTCGGGAAAGTCTTCCTTGCTGGCTGTGGAAATCTCCTATGCCTTCCCTCGCCTATTCTGTCAGCTTTAAAATTCTCTTTCAGTTGCCACCCTCACAGATGGATTAGGAAACTCTTTCCGGTGCACTCATTAGTGAAATGACCTCCAGGAAGCTGGAATCCAATATCTAATGGCCGATTTTTAGCGAGTCCACACGCCAGGGTGGTCGGGGTCCAATGCAGCCCCGGCCAGGCCCAGGCCCCTTGGACTGGGCCACAGGAGGACACTGAGGAGGGTCCCGGCCCCCACGAAGCGGTGCCGGCAGTTCTCCACGGGCTTGGGCGTTTTCCAGAGGTAGGAGATGGAGGGGACTGATTTCTTCAGCGCCCCCCAAACCACGCCACCCCACCAAACCCATGGGACACATCCCCAGAGAGAGACGCCCCATACACTGGCTGTGCCCCAGCCCTGGCCCGGGGGAATAGGCGGCAGCCCACACACAGGGCGAGGGGGGGGGGCGCAGCTGAAAGGGGTTGTGGGGGAGGGCGGCCCCTGGCTGGGGTCAAAGGGCGAGCGTCCCGCGCGTGCGCAGTCAGCGGCAGCGACGCGCTGGGGGTGGGCAGCGGGTAGGTGAAGGAGGCCGGGCGAGGAGACGAGGGGGGCTGGGAGGGCTCCACCTTGGCGAGTCCAGCCGTGGAGGCGCATCTTGTGTGAGTGTGAGTGAGTGTGAGTGTGTGTGTGTGTGTGTAGAGAGAGACAGCCCCCCACCCCGCCCCGCCCCGCCCCGCCCCGCCCATCACCCCGGACCCTGGGAGCCCGCGGGACCAGGCCGGCCCGGCCCGGCCCGGCGTGGGGCCTGGGGCGGGAGGCGGCGGCGGGGAAGCCCAGAGAGGCTGGGCTTCTCGAGCGGGGCAGGGGCGCCCTCCGCCGCCATCTAGGGCCACACCACCCTGAACGCCCCCGATCTCGTCTGGTCTCGGAAGCTAAGCAGGGTCGGGCCTGGTTAGTACTTGGATGGGAGACCGCCTGGGAATACCGGGTGCCACAGGCTGCTGCTTTTTTTTTTTTTTTTTTTTTTTTTTGCCTCTTGTTCTGTCCCCTTTCTGGGAGCGCGGCGGCGGCCCGGGGTGGGGGTCACCCCCACCCTCAGCGCGCGCGCGGTGCCTGGCGCCCCAGCCCGCACCGTGGGGCCTCCTCTTGTCCCAAGCCGCGACACCGCCGCCACGCGGCAGCATGCGTGGCATCTGGACTGTCAGGTCTCAGACCAAAGGTCTGCTCTGTGGGAACCGACACGCTGGAGGAAACCTTGAGAGTCTGAGAGGGGAGGGAGTTCCAGAAGAAGGCCAGGATGTCATTTTGAGGGAGTATGTGACCAGAACTCGTCCCGTTGCTTTTGGGGTTCTATGGGCTACACGCAGGAATCTTTGGTGGTGGCACCTGATGTTGGGGGATCCGGAGTCACACCCAGACCTGCTCCACAGGCCTCCTTTTACTTTTCTCTTCGGATTCATTATTTTTAAAAAGTGTCTCTTACCTCTAGGATTGCATTTTCTTTTCTCTCTCTTTTCAAGCAGATGATGGGAGTACAAGTATTCAGGTGACATGTGTTGCCCGTGCCGCCCTCCCCCCTGTGTTCTTTTTTTTTTTTTTTTTTTTGAGACAGAGTCTCGTTTTGCTGCCCAGGCTAGAGTGAGTGCCATGGCGTCAGCCTAGCTCACAGCAACCTCAATCTCCGGGCTCAAGCAATCCTGCTGCCTCAGCCTCCCGAGTAGTTGGGACTACAGGCATGCACCACCACGCCCGGCTGTGTTTTTCTATATATATTAGTTGGCCAATTAATTTCTCTCTATTTTTAGTAGAGACGGGGTCTCGCTCTTGCTCAGGCTGGTTTCGAACTCCTGACCTGGAGCAATCCGCCCGCCTCGGCCTCCCAGAGAGCTAGGATTACAGGCGTGAGCCACCGCGCCCGGCCCCCCCTGTGTTCTTATTCATATACCTCTCATGTTGTTCCAGCGTATTGTGGGGGTACCAATGTTAAGGTCGGGTGCCTTGCCCTCTCCAAGCCTCCCCCCTCGGGTCAGAGCTTCAAGTGCGCCCATCCCCCAGTCGGTGCGCACCCACCCCATGCCTAATGGATGTGTATGCCCCTCCCCTCCCCCCACCCGCCCGACACCCACCCGATGAAGGTGATTCCTCTCTGTCCACTTAGGCGTCCATCCGTTCGTACCAATTTGCTGGTGAGCGCGCTCACGTGGTGCTCGTGTGTCCATTCTTGGGATACTTGGCCTACTGGAACGGGTTCCAGCTCTGGCCAGGAGAACACGAGAGGCGCCCTCTCACCGCTGCTCCTCACAGCCGAATGGCACTCCGTGGTGTCCACGTGCCACATTTTATTGATGCACTCCTGGATGGATGGGCACTCGGGTCGCTTCCACGTCTTTGGGATTGTGAATTGTGCCCTAACTGTAACCCTAACCCTTACCCAGCCCGTCTCCTCTGCCCCTGCCTGACGCACTCCTCCCCGGCCAGGCCCGTCACTGTCCTGGGCCCCCGCCTGACCGGCTCCTCCCCGCCCGGCCTGTCACCGTCCTCTGCCCCTGTCTGACACGCTCCTTCCCGCCCGGCCTCTCACCGTCCTCGGCCCCTGCCTGACCGGCTCCTCCGTCGCCTGGGCCTTCCAAGGGCTTGGTGTGGATGCTGCTTCCAGGAAGCCCTCCAGAAACCCGGCAGCAGGGTGGCCGCAGCAGTCTCCAGCAGCCGTCCCTAAGTCGCGTGAGTGCGGGGGACGTGCCCCCGCTGTGCCGCGGGGGCCCAGCCTGGTGTCTTCCCTGAGGCCCTGCGGCTGCCGGCTGGGCTGCCGCTCCCCGCAAGGGGAGAGCCGCGGAGGTGGGGACCGCCTCCTGATGGGGACGTACACGCAGCTCTCCACGTCGGATTCCGGGGCTCTCTGTCCTGCCCGAAGGCCCAGCTGGCCTGCGGGTCCTTAGAGTGGCAAAAACCTCCGAAAACTGAGACTGAGGGTCCGGTGGGTGTCTGCACTTTTGTGCTGGGCACCCCAGGGAGGCCCGGGGGCTGGCTGGACAACGTGGTCTGCTGGGCGGGGGGGGGGTGTTGGAGGAGCAACTGATGCCCTTTGCACTTTGGGTAGCAAGAGTCTGAGGTGTCTCTGAGCCCTGTGCCCTGTGGGGGCGGGGCGGGGGGGAGGAGGAGGAGGAGGAGGAGGAGGTGGGAAGGGCCGGGGCCTGCAGTCCTGTTCCCGGGGGTGGCACGGCAAGTGGCTTCTTCCACAGGCTGCTTGGCCTGGGCTCCCTGCACCTGGGCCTTTGGAGGACCGGCCCTGTGCTTGCCAACACTTCCTGCAGGGACCCAGAGCTGGGAGGTGGCATCTCTCAGCCCTGCGTCGGGCAGAGCCCCAGCGGGCCATGCCCACAACCTCTCTCAGCACCGGTCCCCCAGAAGGCTCCTTTGGGACCAGGATTCTCTTGCGGTGACTCTTTAAGGTCTGGCCCCTGGATGGAGGGGCACCAGGAGTAGAGGAGCAGGAAGGGGAAGGGGGTGGCCATGCGAGGGGACACTTTGAGGCCAAGTCCCAGCTTCAGCCTGATCCTCCTGGGAACCCCGCTCTGAGACAAGGAGCCGGGCTTCGCATTCCCACAGCAGCCAGTCGTGGGCTGAGGACACCTGGGGCGTTGGGAACTCCCTGGCTTCTCCTTGGTTTAACGTCTAGAGCTGCTTGGGAATCGCGCCGCCACACACACCCGAGCGCAGGTGTCTTCCGCACAGACTGCGGGCCTCGCTCTTCTGAATGCCGCTAGCTCGCCACCCACCCACGGGTGAACCTGGTCAGGGTGCTTTCTCTCAGGGGCAGACTCTTTTCCGGGCGGGCTACCGGTGTCTCTGTTTGCTCGTTTCTTTCTTCCATTTCGGGAAAGTCTTCCTTGCTGGCTGTGGAAATCTCCTATGCCTTCCCTCGCCTATTCTGTCAGCTTTAAAATTCTCTTTCAGTTGCCACCCTCACAGATGGATTAGGAAACTCTTTCCGGTGCACTCATTAGTGAAATGACCTCCAGGAAGCTGGAATCCAATATCTAATGGCCGATTTTTAGCGAGTCCACACGCCAGGGTGGTCGGGGTCCAATGCAGCCCCGGCCAGGCCCAGGCCCCTTGGACTGGGCCACAGGAGGACACGGAGGAGGGTCCCGGCCCCCACGAAGCGGTGCCGGCAGTTCTCCACGGGCTTGGGCGTTTTCCAGAGGTAGGAGATGGAGGGGACTGATTTCTTCAGCGCCCCCCAAACCACGCCACCCCACCCCACCCATGGGACACATCCCCAGAGAGAGACGCCCCATACACTGGCTGTGCCCCAGCCCTGGCCCGGGGGAATAGGCGGCAGCCCACCCACAGGGCCAGGGGGGGGCGCAGCTGAAAGGGGTTGTGGGGGAGGGCGGCCCCTGGCTGGGGTCAAAGGGCGAGCGTCCCGCGCGTGCGCAGTCAGCGGCAGCGACGCGCTGGGGGTGGGCAGCGGGTAGGTGAAGGAGGCCGGGCGAGGAGACGAGGGGGGCTGGGAGGGCTCCACCTTGGCGAGTCCAGCCGTGGAGGCGCATCTTGTGTGAGTGTGAGTGAGTGTGAGTGTGTGTGTGTGTGTATAGAGAGACAGCCCCCCACCCCGCCCCGCCCCGCCCATCACCCCCGACCCTGGGAGCCCGCGGGACCCGGCCGGCCCGGCCCGGCCCGGCGCGGGGCCTGGGGCGGGAGGCGGCGGCGGGGAAGCCCAGAGAGGCTCGGCTTCTCGAGCGGGGCAGGGGCGCCCTCCGCCGCCGTCTAGGGCCACACCACCCTGAACGCCCCCGATCTCGTCTGGTCTCGGAAGCTAAGCAGGGTCGGGCCTGGTTAGTACTTGGATGGGAGACCGCCTGGGAATACCGGGTGCCACAGGCTGCTGCTTTTTTTTTTTTTTTTTTTTTTTTTGCCTCTTGTTCTGTCCCCTTTCTGGGAGCGCGGCGGCGGCCCGGGGTGGGGGTCACCCCCACCCTCAGCGCGCGCGCGGTGCCTGGCGCCCCAGCCCGCACCGTGGGGCCTCCTCTTGTCCCAAGCCGCGACACCGCCGCCACGCGGCAGCATGCGTGGCATCTGGACTGTCAGGTCTCAGACCAAAGGTCTGCTCTGTGGGAACCGACACGCTGGAGGAAACCTTGAGAGTCTGAGAGGGGAGGGAGTTCCAGAAGAAGGCCAGGATGTCATTTTGAGGGAGTATGTGACCAGAACTCGTCCCGTTGCTTTTGGGGTTCTATGGGCTACACGCAGGAATCTTTGGTGGTGGCACCTGATGTTGGGGGATCCGGAGTCACACCCAGACCTGCTCCACAGGCCTCCTTTTACTTTTCTCTTCGGATTCATTATTTTTAAAAAGTGTCTCTTACCTCTAGGATTGCATTTTCTTTTCTCTCTCTTTTCAAGCAGATGATGGGAGTACAAGTATTCAGGTGACATGTGTTGCCCGTGCCGCCCTCCCCCCTGTGTTCTTTTTTTTTTTTTTTTTTTTGAGACAGAGTCTCGTTTTGCTGCCCAGGCTAGAGTGAGTGCCATGGCGTCAGCCTAGCTCACAGCAACCTCAATCTCCGGGCTCAAGCAATCCTGCTGCCTCAGCCTCCCGAGTAGTTGGGACTACAGGCATGCACCACCACGCCCGGCTGTGTTTTTCTATATATATTAGTTGGCCAATTAATTTCTCTCTATTTTTAGTAGAGACGGGGTCTCGCTCTTGCTCAGGCTGGTTTCGAACTCCTGACCTGGAGCAATCCGCCCGCCTCGGCCTCCCAGAGAGCTAGGATTACAGGCGTGAGCCACCGCGCCCGGCCCCCCCTGTGTTCTTATTCATATACCTCTCATGTTGTTCCAGCGTATTGTGGGGGTACCAATGTTAAGGTCGGGTGCCTTGCCCTCTCCAAGCCTCCCCCCTCGGGTCAGAGCTTCAAGTGCGCCCATCCCCCAGTCGGTGCGCACCCACCCCATGCCTAATGGATGTGTATGCCCCTCCCCTCCCCCCACCCGCCCGACACCCACCCGATGAAGGTGATTCCTCTCTGTCCACTTAGGCGTCCATCCGTTCGTACCAATTTGCTGGTGAGCGCGCTCACGTGGTGCTCGTGTGTCCATTCTTGGGATACTTGGCCTACTGGAACGGGTTCCAGCTCTGGCCAGGAGAACACGAGAGGCGCCCTCTCACCGCTGCTCCTCACAGCCGAATGGCACTCCGTGGTGTCCACGTGCCACATTTTATTGATGCACTCCTGGATGGATGGGCACTCGGGTCGCTTCCACGTCTTTGGGATTGTGAATTGTGCCCTAACTGTAACCCTAACCCTTACCCAGCCCGTCTCCTCTGCCCCTGCCTGACGCACTCCTCCCCGGCCAGGCCCGTCACTGTCCTGGGCCCCCGCCTGACCGGCTCCTCCCCGCCCGGCCTGTCACCGTCCTCTGCCCCTGTCTGACACGCTCCTTCCCGCCCGGCCTCTCACCGTCCTCGGCCCCTGCCTGACCGGCTCCTCCGTCGCCTGGGCCTTCCAAGGGCTTGGTGTGGATGCTGCTTCCAGGAAGCCCTCCAGAAACCCGGCAGCAGGGTGGCCGCAGCAGTCTCCAGCAGCCGTCCCTAAGTCGCGTGAGTGCGGGGGACGTGCCCCCGCTGTGCCGCGGGGGCCCAGCCTGGTGTCTTCCCTGAGGCCCTGCGGCTGCCGGCTGGGCTGCCGCTCCCCGCAAGGGGAGAGCCGCGGAGGTGGGGACCGCCTCCTGATGGGGACGTACACGCAGCTCTCCACGTCGGATTCCGGGGCTCTCTGTCCTGCCCGAAGGCCCAGCTGGCCTGCGGGTCCTTAGAGTGGCAAAAACCTCCGAAAACTGAGACTGAGGGTCCGGTGGGTGTCTGCACTTTTGTGCTGGGCACCCCAGGGAGGCCCGGGGGCTGGCTGGACAACGTGGTCTGCTGGGCGGGGGGGGGGGTGTTGGAGGAGCAACTGATGCCCTTTGCACTTTGGGTAGCAAGAGTCTGAGGTGTCTCTGAGCCCTGTGCCCTGTGGGGGCGGGGCGGGGGGGAGGAGGAGGAGGAGGAGGAGGAGGTGGGAAGGGCGGGGCCTGCAGTCCTGTTCCCGGGGTGGCACGGCAAGTGGCTTCTTCCACAGGCTGCTTGGCCTGGGCTCCCTGCACCTGGGCCTTTGGAGGACCGGCCCTGTGCTTGCCAACACTTCCTGCAGGGACCCAGAGCTGGGAGGTGGCATCTCTCAGCCCTGGGTCGGGCAGAGCCCCAGCGGGCCATGCCCACAACCTCTCTCAGCACCGGTCCCCCAGAAGGCTCCTTTGGGACCAGGATTCTCTTGCGGTGACTCTTTAAGGTCTGGCCCCTGGATGGAGGGGCACCAGGAGTAGAGGAGCAGGAAGGGGAAGGGGGTGGCCATGCGAGGGGACACTTTGAGGCCAAGTCCCAGCTTCAGCCTGATCCTCCTGGGAACCCCGCTCTGAGACAAGGAGCCGGGCTTCGCATTCCCACAGCAGCCAGTCGTGGGCTGAGGACACCTGGGGCGTTGGGAACTCCCTGGCTTCTCCTTGGTTTAACATCTAGAGCTGCTTGTGAATCGCGCCGCCACACACACCCGAGCGCAGGTGTCTTCCGCACAGACTGCGGGCCTCGCTCTTCTGAATGCCGCTAGCTCGCCACCCACCCACGGGTGAACCTGGTCAGGGTGCTTTCTCTCAGGGGCAGACTCTTTTCCGGGCGGGCTACCGGTGTCTCTGTTTGCTCGTTTCTTTCTTCCATTTCGGGAAAGTCTTCCTTGCTGGCTGTGGAAATCTCCTATGCCTTCCCTCGCCTATTCTGTCAGCTTTAAAATTCTCTTTCAGTTGCCACCCTCACAGATGGATTAGGAAACTCTTTCCGGTGCACTCATTAGTGAAATGACCTCCAGGAAGCTGGAATCCAATATCTAATGGCCGATTTTTAGCGAGTCCACACGCCAGGGTGGTCGGGGTCCAATGCAGCCCCGGCCAGGCCCAGGCCCCTTGGACTGGGCCACAGGAGGACACTGAGGAGGGTCCCGGCCCCCACGAAGCGGTGCCGGCAGTTCTCCACGGGCTTGGGCGTTTTCCAGAGGTAGGAGATGGAGGGGACTGATTTCTTCAGCGCCCCCCAAACCACGCCACCCCACCAAACCCATGGGACACATCCCCAGAGAGAGACGCCCCATACACTGGCTGTGCCCCAGCCCTGGCCCGGGGGAATAGGCGGCAGCCCACACACAGGGCGAGGGGGGGGGCGCAGCTGAAAGGGGTTGTGGGGGAGGGCGGCCCCTGGCTGGGGTCAAAGGGCGAGCGTCCCGCGCGTGCGCAGTCAGCGGCAGCGACGCGCTGGGGGTGGGCAGCGGGTAGGTGAAGGAGGCCGGGCGAGGAGACGAGGGGGGCTGGGAGGGCTCCACCTTGGCGAGTCCAGCCGTGGAGGCGCATCTTGTGTGAGTGTGAGTGAGTGTGAGTGTGTGTGTGTGTGTGTAGAGAGAGACAGCCCCCCACCCCGCCCCGCCCCGCCCCGCCCCGCCCATCACCCCGGACCCTGGGAGCCCGCGGGACCAGGCCGGCCCGGCCCGGCCCGGCGTGGGGCCTGGGGCGGGAGGCGGCGGCGGGGAAGCCCAGAGAGGCTCGGCTTCTCGAGCGGGGCAGGGGCGCCCTCCGCCGCCATCTAGGGCCACACCACCCTGAACGCCCCCGATCTCGTCTGGTCTCGGAAGCTAAGCAGGGTCGGGCCTGGTTAGTACTTGGATGGGAGACCGCCTGGGAATACCGGGTGCCACAGGCTGCTGCTTTTTTTTTTTTTTTTTTTTTTTTTTGCCTCTTGTTCTGTCCCCTTTCTGGGAGCGCGGCGGCGGCCCGGGGTGGGGGTCACCCCCACCCTCAGCGCGCGCGCGGTGCCTGGCGCCCCAGCCCGCACCGTGGGGCCTCCTCTTGTCCCAAGCCGCGACACCGCCGCCACGCGGCAGCATGCGTGGCATCTGGACTGTCAGGTCTCAGACCAAAGGTCTGCTCTGTGGGAACCGACACGCTGGAGGAAACCTTGAGAGTCTGAGAGGGGAGGGAGTTCCAGAAGAAGGCCAGGATGTCATTTTGAGGGAGTATGTGACCAGAACTCGTCCCGTTGCTTTTGGGGTTCTATGGGCTACACGCAGGAATCTTTGGTGGTGGCACCTGATGTTGGGGGATCCGGAGTCACACCCAGACCTGCTCCACAGGCCTCCTTTTACTTTTCTCTTCGGATTCATTATTTTTAAAAAGTGTCTCTTACCTCTAGGATTGCATTTTCTTTTCTCTCTCTTTTCAAGCAGATGATGGGAGTACAAGTATTCAGGTGACATGTGTTGCCCGTGCCGCCCTCCCCCCTGTGTTCTTTTTTTTTTTTTTTTTTTTGAGACAGAGTCTCGTTTTGCTGCCCAGGCTAGAGTGAGTGCCATGGCGTCAGCCTAGCTCACAGCAACCTCAATCTCCGGGCTCAAGCAATCCTGCTGCCTCAGCCTCCCGAGTAGTTGGGACTACAGGCATGCACCACCACGCCCGGCTGTGTTTTTCTATATATATTAGTTGGCCAATTAATTTCTCTCTATTTTTAGTAGAGACGGGGTCTCGCTCTTGCTCAGGCTGGTTTCGAACTCCTGACCTGGAGCAATCCGCCCGCCTCGGCCTCCCAGAGAGCTAGGATTACAGGCGTGAGCCACCGCGCCCGGCCCCCCCTGTGTTCTTATTCATATACCTCTCATGTTGTTCCAGCGTATTGTGGGGGTACCAATGTTAAGGTCGGGTGCCTTGCCCTCTCCAAGCCTCCCCCCTCGGGTCAGAGCTTCAAGTGCGCCCATCCCCCAGTCGGTGCGCACCCACCCCATGCCTAATGGATGTGTATGCCCCTCCCCTCCCCCCACCCGCCCGACACCCACCCGATGAAGGTGATTCCTCTCTGTCCACTTAGGCGTCCATCCGTTCGTACCAATTTGCTGGTGAGCGCGCTCACGTGGTGCTCGTGTGTCCATTCTTGGGATACTTGGCCTACTGGAACGGGTTCCAGCTCTGGCCAGGAGAACACGAGAGGCGCCCTCTCACCGCTGCTCCTCACAGCCGAATGGCACTCCGTGGTGTCCACGTGCCACATTTTATTGATGCACTCCTGGATGGATGGGCACTCGGGTCGCTTCCACGTCTTTGGGATTGTGAATTGTGCCCTAACTGTAACCCTAACCCTTACCCAGCCCGTCTCCTCTGCCCCTGCCTGACGCACTCCTCCCCGGCCAGGCCCGTCACTGTCCTGGGCCCCCGCCTGACCGGCTCCTCCCCGCCCGCCCTGTCACCGTCCTCTGCCCCTGTCTGACACGCTCCTTCCCGCCCGGCCTCTCACCGTCCTCGGCCCCTGCCTGACCGGCTCCTCCGTCGCCTGGGCCTTCCAAGGGCTTGGTGTGGATGCTGCTTCCAGGAAGCCCTCCAGAAACCCGGCAGCAGGGTGGCCGCAGCAGTCTCCAGCAGCCGTCCCTAAGTCGCGTGAGTGCGGGGGACGTGCCCCCGCTGTGCCGCGGGGGCCCAGCCTGGTGTCTTCCCTGAGGCCCTGCGGCTGCCGGCTGGGCTGCCGCTCCCCGCAAGGGGAGAGCCGCGGAGGTGGGGACCGCCTCCTGATGGGGACGTACACGCAGCTCTCCACGTCGGATTCCGGGGCTCTCTGTCCTGCCCGAAGGCCCAGCTGGCCTGCGGGTCCTTAGAGTGGCAAAAACCTCCGAAAACTGAGACTGAGGGTCCGGTGGGTGTCTGCACTTTTGTGCTGGGCACCCCAGGGAGGCCCGGGGGCTGGCTGGACAACGTGGTCTGCTGGGCGGGGGGGGGGTGTTGGAGGAGCAACTGATGCCCTTTGCACTTTGGGTAGCAAGAGTCTGAGGTGTCTCTGAGCCCTGTGCCCTGTGGGGGCGGGGCGGGGGGGAGGAGGAGGAGGAGGAGGAGGAGGTGGGAAGGGCGGGGCCTGCAGTCCTGTTCCCGGGGTGGCACGGCAAGTGGCTTCTTCCACAGGCTGCTTGGCCTGGGCTCCCTGCACCTGGGCCTTTGGAGGACCGGCCCTGTGCTTGCCAACACTTCCTGCAGGGACCCAGAGCTGGGAGGTGGCATCTCTCAGCCCTGGGTCGGGCAGAGCCCCAGCGGGCCATGCCCACAACCTCTCTCAGCACCGGTCCCCCAGAAGGCTCCTTTGGGACCAGGATTCTCTTGCGGTGACTCTTTAAGGTCTGGCCCCTGGATGGAGGGGCACCAGGAGTAGAGGAGCAGGAAGGGGAAGGGGGTGGCCATGCGAGGGGACACTTTGAGGCCAAGTCCCAGCTTCAGCCTGATCCTCCTGGGAACCCCGCTCTGAGACAAGGAGCCGGGCTTCGCATTCCCACAGCAGCCAGTCGTGGGCTGAGGACACCTGGGGCGTTGGGAACTCCCTGGCTTCTCCTTGGTTTAACATCTAGAGCTGCTTGTGAATCGCGCCGCCACACACACCCGAGCGCAGGTGTCTTCCGCACAGACTGCGGGCCTCGCTCTTCTGAATGCCGCTAGCTCGCCACCCACCCACGGGTGAACCTGGTCAGGGTGCTTTCTCTCAGGGGCAGACTCTTTTCCGGGCGGGCTACCGGTGTCTCTGTTTGCTCGTTTCTTTCTTCCATTTCGGGAAAGTCTTCCTTGCTGGCTGTGGAAATCTCCTATGCCTTCCCTCGCCTATTCTGTCAGCTTTAAAATTCTCTTTCAGTTGCCACCCTCACAGATGGATTAGGAAACTCTTTCCGGTGCACTCATTAGTGAAATGACCTCCAGGAAGCTGGAATCCAATATCTAATGGCCGATTTTTAGCGAGTCCACACGCCAGGGTGGTCGGGGTCCAATGCAGCCCCGGCCAGGCCCAGGCCCCTTGGACTGGGCCACAGGAGGACACTGAGGAGGGTCCCGGCCCCCACGAAGCGGTGCCGGCAGTTCTCCACGGGCTTGGGCGTTTTCCAGAGGTAGGAGATGGAGGGGACTGATTTCTTCAGCGCCCCCCAAACCACGCCACCCCACCAAACCCATGGGACACATCCCCAGAGAGAGACGCCCCATACACTGGCTGTGCCCCAGCCCTGGCCCGGGGGAATAGGCGGCAGCCCACACACAGGGCGAGGGGGGGGGCGCAGCTGAAAGGGGTTGTGGGGGAGGGCGGCCCCTGGCTGGGGTCAAAGGGCGAGCGTCCCGCGCGTGCGCAGTCAGCGGCAGCGACGCGCTGGGGGTGGGCAGCGGGTAGGTGAAGGAGGCCGGGCGAGGAGACGAGGGGGGCTGGGAGGGCTCCACCTTGGCGAGTCCAGCCGTGGAGGCGCATCTTGTGTGAGTGTGAGTGAGTGTGAGTGTGTGTGTGTGTGTGTAGAGAGAGACAGCCCCCCACCCCGCCCCGCCCCGCCCCGCCCCGCCCATCACCCCGGACCCTGGGAGCCCGCGGGACCAGGCCGGCCCGGCCCGGCCCGGCGCGGGGCCTGGGGCGGGAGGCGGCGGCGGGGAAGCCCAGAGAGGCTCGGCTTCTCGAGCGGGGCAGGGGCGCCCTCCGCCGCCGTCTAGGGCCACACCACCCTGAACGCCCCCGATCTCGTCTGGTCTCGGAAGCTAAGCAGGGTCGGGCCTGGTTAGTACTTGGATGGGAGACCGCCTGGGAATACCGGGTGCCACAGGCTGCTGCTTTTTTTTTTTTTTTTTTTTTTTTTTTGCCTCTTGTTCTGTCCCCTTTCTGGGAGCGCGGCGGCGGCCCGGGGTGGGGGTCACCCCCACCCTCAGCGCGCGCGCGGTGCCTGGCGCCCCAGCCCGCACCGTGGGGCCTCCTCTTGTCCCAAGCCGCGACACCGCCGCCACGCGGCAGCATGCGTGGCATCTGGACTGTCAGGTCTCAGACCAAAGGTCTGCTCTGTGGGAACCGACACGCTGGAGGAAACCTTGAGAGTCTGAGAGGGGAGGGAGTTCCAGAAGAAGGCCAGGATGTCATTTTGAGGGAGTATGTGACCAGAACTCGTCCCGTTGCTTTTGGGGTTCTATGGGCTACACGCAGGAATCTTTGGTGGTGGCACCTGATGTTGGGGGATCCGGAGTCACACCCAGACCTGCTCCACAGGCCTCCTTTTACTTTTCTCTTCGGATTCATTATTTTTAAAAAGTGTCTCTTACCTCTAGGATTGCATTTTCTTTTCTCTCTCTTTTCAAGCAGATGATGGGAGTACAAGTATTCAGGTGACATGTGTTGCCCGTGCCGCCCTCCCCCCTGTGTTCTTTTTTTTTTTTTTTTTTTTGAGACAGAGTCTCGTTTTGCTGCCCAGGCTAGAGTGAGTGCCATGGCGTCAGCCTAGCTCACAGCAACCTCAATCTCCGGGCTCAAGCAATCCTGCTGCCTCAGCCTCCCGAGTAGTTGGGACTACAGGCATGCACCACCACGCCCGGCTGTGTTTTTCTATATATATTAGTTGGCCAATTAATTTCTCTCTATTTTTAGTAGAGACGGGGTCTCGCTCTTGCTCAGGCTGGTTTCGAACTCCTGACCTGGAGCAATCCGCCCGCCTCGGCCTCCCAGAGAGCTAGGATTACAGGCGTGAGCCACCGCGCCCGGCCCCCCCTGTGTTCTTATTCATATACCTCTCATGTTGTTCCAGCGTATTGTGGGGGTACCAATGTTAAGGTCGGGTGCCTTGCCCTCTCCAAGCCTCCCCCCTCGGGTCAGAGCTTCAAGTGCGCCCATCCCCCAGTCGGTGCGCACCCACCCCATGCCTAATGGATGTGTATGCCCCTCCCCTCCCCCCACCCGCCCGACACCCACCCGATGAAGGTGATTCCTCTCTGTCCACTTAGGCGTCCATCCGTTCGTACCAATTTGCTGGTGAGCGCGCTCACGTGGTGCTCGTGTGTCCATTCTTGGGATACTTGGCCTACTGGAACGGGTTCCAGCTCTGGCCAGGAGAACACGAGAGGCGCCCTCTCACCGCTGCTCCTCACAGCCGAATGGCACTCCGTGGTGTCCACGTGCCACATTTTATTGATGCACTCCTGGATGGATGGGCACTCGGGTCGCTTCCACGTCTTTGGGATTGTGAATTGTGCCCTAACTGTAACCCTAACCCTTACCCAGCCCGTCTCCTCTGCCCCTGCCTGACGCACTCCTCCCCGGCCAGGCCCGTCACTGTCCTGGGCCCCCGCCTGACCGGCTCCTCCCCGCCCGGCCTGTCACCGTCCTCTGCCCCTGTCTGACACGCTCCTTCCCGCCCGGCCTCTCACCGTCCTCGGCCCCTGCCTGACCGGCTCCTCCGTCGCCTGGGCCTTCCAAGGGCTTGGTGTGGATGCTGCTTCCAGGAAGCCCTCCAGAAACCCGGCAGCAGGGTGGCCGCAGCAGTCTCCAGCAGCCGTCCCTAAGTCGCGTGAGTGCGGGGGACGTGCCCCCGCTGTGCCGCGGGGGCCCAGCCTGGTGTCTTCCCTGAGGCCCTGCGGCTGCCGGCTGGGCTGCCGCTCCCCGCAAGGGGAGAGCCGCGGAGGTGGGGACCGCCTCCTGATGGGGACGTACACGCAGCTCTCCACGTCGGATTCCGGGGCTCTCTGTCCTGCCCGAAGGCCCAGCTGGCCTGCGGGTCCTTAGAGTGGCAAAAACCTCCGAAAACTGAGACTGAGGGTCCGGTGGGTGTCTGCACTTTTGTGCTGGGCACCCCAGGGAGGCCCGGGGGCTGGCTGGACAACGTGGTCTGCTGGGCGGGGGGGGGGGTGTTGGAGGAGCAACTGATGCCCTTTGCACTTTGGGTAGCAAGAGTCTGAGGTGTCTCTGAGCCCTGTGCCCTGTGGGGGCGGGGCGGGGGGGAGGAGGAGGAGGAGGAGGAGGAGGTGGGAAGGGCCGGGGCCTGCAGTCCTGTTCCCGGGGGTGGCACGGCAAGTGGCTTCTTCCACAGGCTGCTTGGCCTGGGCTCCCTGCACCTGGGCCTTTGGAGGACCGGCCCTGTGCTTGCCAACACTTCCTGCAGGGACCCAGAGCTGGGAGGTGGCATCTCTCAGCCCTGCGTCGGGCAGAGCCCCAGCGGGCCATGCCCACAACCTCTCTCAGCACCGGTCCCCCAGAAGGCTCCTTTGGGACCAGGATTCTCTTGCGGTGACTCTTTAAGGTCTGGCCCCTGGATGGAGGGGCACCAGGAGTAGAGGAGCAGGAAGGGGAAGGGGGTGGCCATGCGAGGGGACACTTTGAGGCCAAGTCCCAGCTTCAGCCTGATCCTCCTGGGAACCCCGCTCTGAGACAAGGAGCCGGGCTTCGCATTCCCACAGCAGCCAGTCGTGGGCTGAGGACACCTGGGGCGTTGGGAACTCCCTGGCTTCTCCTTGGTTTAACGTCTAGAGCTGCTTGGGAATCGCGCCGCCACACACACCCGAGCGCAGGTGTCTTCCGCACAGACTGCGGGCCTCGCTCTTCTGAATGCCGCTAGCTCGCCACCCACCCACGGGTGAACCTGGTCAGGGTGCTTTCTCTCAGGGGCAGACTCTTTTCCGGGCGGGCTACCGGTGTCTCTGTTTGCTCGTTTCTTTCTTCCATTTCGGGAAAGTCTTCCTTGCTGGCTGTGGAAATCTCCTATGCCTTCCCTCGCCTATTCTGTCAGCTTTAAAATTCTCTTTCAGTTGCCACCCTCACAGATGGATTAGGAAACTCTTTCCGGTGCACTCATTAGTGAAATGACCTCCAGGAAGCTGGAATCCAATATCTAATGGCCGATTTTTAGCGAGTCCACACGCCAGGGTGGTCGGGGTCCAATGCAGCCCCGGCCAGGCCCAGGCCCCTTGGACTGGGCCACAGGAGGACACGGAGGAGGGTCCCGGCCCCCACGAAGCGGTGCCGGCAGTTCTCCACGGGCTTGGGCGTTTTCCAGAGGTAGGAGATGGAGGGGACTGATTTCTTCAGCGCCCCCCAAACCACGCCACCCCACCCCACCCATGGGACACATCCCCAGAGAGAGACGCCCCATACACTGGCTGTGCCCCAGCCCTGGCCCGGGGGAATAGGCGGCAGCCCACCCACAGGGCCAGGGGGGGGCGCAGCTGAAAGGGGTTGTGGGGGAGGGCGGCCCCTGGCTGGGGTCAAAGGGCGAGCGTCCCGCGCGTGCGCAGTCAGCGGCAGCGACGCGCTGGGGGTGGGCAGCGGGTAGGTGAAGGAGGCCGGGCGAGGAGACGAGGGGGGCTGGGAGGGCTCCACCTTGGCGAGTCCAGCCGTGGAGGCGCATCTTGTGTGAGTGTGAGTGAGTGTGAGTGTGTGTGTGTGTGTATAGAGAGACAGCCCCCCACCCCGCCCCGCCCCGCCCATCACCCCCGACCCTGGGAGCCCGCGGGACCCGGCCGGCCCGGCCCGGCCCGGCGCGGGGCCTGGGGCGGGAGGCGGCGGCGGGGAAGCCCAGAGAGGCTCGGCTTCTCGAGCGGGGCAGGGGCGCCCTCCGCCGCCGTCTAGGGCCACACCACCCTGAACGCCCCCGATCTCGTCTGGTCTCGGAAGCTAAGCAGGGTCGGGCCTGGTTAGTACTTGGATGGGAGACCGCCTGGGAATACCGGTTGCCACAGGCTGCTGCTTTTTTTTTTTTTTTTTTTTTTTTTTTGCCTCTTGTTCTGTCCCCTTTCTGGGAGCGCGGCGGCGGCCCGGGGTGGGGGTCACCCCCACCCTCAGCGCGCGCGCGGTGCCTGGCGCCCCAGCCCGCACCGTGGGGCCTCCTCTTGTCCCAAGCCGCGACACCGCCGCCACGCGGCAGCATGCGTGGCATCTGGACTGTCAGGTCTCAGACCAAAGGTCTGCTCTGTGGGAACCGACACGCTGGAGGAAACCTTGAGAGTCTGAGAGGGGAGGGAGTTCCAGAAGAAGGCCAGGATGTCATTTTGAGGGAGTATGTGACCAGAACTCGTCCCGTTGCTTTTGGGGTTCTATGGGCTACACGCAGGAATCTTTGGTGGTGGCACCTGATGTTGGGGGATCCGGAGTCACACCCAGACCTGCTCCACAGGCCTCCTTTTACTTTTCTCTTCGGATTCATTATTTTTAAAAAGTGTCTCTTACCTCTAGGATTGCATTTTCTTTTCTCTCTCTTTTCAAGCAGATGATGGGAGTACAAGTATTCAGGTGACATGTGTTGCCCGTGCCGCCCTCCCCCCTGTGTTCTTTTTTTTTTTTTTTTTTTTGAGACAGAGTCTCGTTTTGCTGCCCAGGCTAGAGTGAGTGCCATGGCGTCAGCCTAGCTCACAGCAACCTCAATCTCCGGGCTCAAGCAATCCTGCTGCCTCAGCCTCCCGAGTAGTTGGGACTACAGGCATGCACCACCACGCCCGGCTGTGTTTTTCTATATATATTAGTTGGCCAATTAATTTCTCTCTATTTTTAGTAGAGACGGGGTCTCGCTCTTGCTCAGGCTGGTTTCGAACTCCTGACCTGGAGCAATCCGCCCGCCTCGGCCTCCCAGAGAGCTAGGATTACAGGCGTGAGCCACCGCGCCCGGCCCCCCCTGTGTTCTTATTCATATACCTCTCATGTTGTTCCAGCGTATTGTGGGGGTACCAATGTTAAGGTCGGGTGCCTTGCCCTCTCCAAGCCTCCCCCCTCGGGTCAGAGCTTCAAGTGCGCCCATCCCCCAGTCGGTGCGCACCCACCCCATGCCTAATGGATGTGTATGCCCCTCCCCTCCCCCCACCCGCCCGACACCCACCCGATGAAGGTGATTCCTCTCTGTCCACTTAGGCGTCCATCCGTTCGTACCAATTTGCTGGTGAGCGCGCTCACGTGGTGCTCGTGTGTCCATTCTTGGGATACTTGGCCTACTGGAACGGGTTCCAGCTCTGGCCAGGAGAACACGAGAGGCGCCCTCTCACCGCTGCTCCTCACAGCCGAATGGCACTCCGTGGTGTCCACGTGCCACATTTTATTGATGCACTCCTGGATGGATGGGCACTCGGGTCGCTTCCACGTCTTTGGGATTGTGAATTGTGCCCTAACTGTAACCCTAACCCTTACCCAGCCCGTCTCCTCTGCCCCTGCCTGACGCACTCCTCCCCGGCCAGGCCCGTCACTGTCCTGGGCCCCCGCCTGACCGGCTCCTCCCCGCCCGGCCTGTCACCGTCCTCTGCCCCTGTCTGACACGCTCCTTCCCGCCCGGCCTCTCACCGTCCTCGGCCCCTGCCTGACCGGCTCCTCCGTCGCCTGGGCCTTCCAAGGGCTTGGTGTGGATGCTGCTTCCAGGAAGCCCTCCAGAAACCCGGCAGCAGGGTGGCCGCAGCAGTCTCCAGCAGCCGTCCCTAAGTCGCGTGAGTGCGGGGGACGTGCCCCCGCTGTGCCGCGGGGGCCCAGCCTGGTGTCTTCCCTGAGGCCCTGCGGCTGCCGGCTGGGCTGCCGCTCCCCGCAAGGGGAGAGCCGCGGAGGTGGGGACCGCCTCCTGATGGGGACGTACACGCAGCTCTCCACGTCGGATTCCGGGGCTCTCTGTCCTGCCCGAAGGCCCAGCTGGCCTGCGGGTCCTTAGAGTGGCAAAAACCTCCGAAAACTGAGACTGAGGGTCCGGTGGGTGTCTGCACTTTTGTGCTGGGCACCCCAGGGAGGCCCGGGGGCTGGCTGGACAACGTGGTCTGCTGGGCGGGGGGGGGGGTGTTGGAGGAGCAACTGATGCCCTTTGCACTTTGGGTAGCAAGAGTCTGAGGTGTCTCTGAGCCCTGTGCCCTGTGGGGGCGGGGCGGGGGGGAGGAGGAGGAGGAGGAGGAGGAGGTGGGAAGGGCGGGGCCTGCAGTCCTGTTCCCGGGGTGGCACGGCAAGTGGCTTCTTCCACAGGCTGCTTGGCCTGGGCTCCCTGCACCTGGGCCTTTGGAGGACCGGCCCTGTGCTTGCCAACACTTCCTGCAGGGACCCAGAGCTGGGAGGTGGCATCTCTCAGCCCTGGGTCGGGCAGAGCCCCAGCGGGCCATGCCCACAACCTCTCTCAGCACCGGTCCCCCAGAAGGCTCCTTTGGGACCAGGATTCTCTTGCGGTGACTCTTTAAGGTCTGGCCCCTGGATGGAGGGGCACCAGGAGTAGAGGAGCAGGAAGGGGAAGGGGGTGGCCATGCGAGGGGACACTTTGAGGCCAAGTCCCAGCTTCAGCCTGATCCTCCTGGGAACCCCGCTCTGAGACAAGGAGCCGGGCTTCGCATTCCCACAGCAGCCAGTCGTGGGCTGAGGACACCTGGGGCGTTGGGAACTCCCTGGCTTCTCCTTGGTTTAACATCTAGAGCTGCTTGTGAATCGCGCCGCCACACACACCCGAGCGCAGGTGTCTTCCGCACAGACTGCGGGCCTCGCTCTTCTGAATGCCGCTAGCTCGCCACCCACCCACGGGTGAACCTGGTCAGGGTGCTTTCTCTCAGGGGCAGACTCTTTTCCGGGCGGGCTACCGGTGTCTCTGTTTGCTCGTTTCTTTCTTCCATTTCGGGAAAGTCTTCCTTGCTGGCTGTGGAAATCTCCTATGCCTTCCCTCGCCTATTCTGTCAGCTTTAAAATTCTCTTTCAGTTGCCACCCTCACAGATGGATTAGGAAACTCTTTCCGGTGCACTCATTAGTGAAATGACCTCCAGGAAGCTGGAATCCAATATCTAATGGCCGATTTTTAGCGAGTCCACACGCCAGGGTGGTCGGGGTCCAATGCAGCCCCGGCCAGGCCCAGGCCCCTTGGACTGGGCCACAGGAGGACACTGAGGAGGGTCCCGGCCCCCACGAAGCGGTGCCGGCAGTTCTCCACGGGCTTGGGCGTTTTCCAGAGGTAGGAGATGGAGGGGACTGATTTCTTCAGCGCCCCCCAAACCACGCCACCCCACCAAACCCATGGGACACATCCCCAGAGAGAGACGCCCCATACACTGGCTGTGCCCCAGCCCTGGCCCGGGGGAATAGGCGGCAGCCCACACACAGGGCGAGGGGGGGGGCGCAGCTGAAAGGGGTTGTGGGGGAGGGCGGCCCCTGGCTGGGGTCAAAGGGCGAGCGTCCCGCGCGTGCGCAGTCAGCGGCAGCGACGCGCTGGGGGTGGGCAGCGGGTAGGTGAAGGAGGCCGGGCGAGGAGACGAGGGGGGCTGGGAGGGCTCCACCTTGGCGAGTCCAGCCGTGGAGGCGCATCTTGTGTGAGTGTGAGTGAGTGTGAGTGTGTGTGTGTGTGTGTAGAGAGAGACAGCCCCCCACCCCGCCCCGCCCCGCCCCGCCCCGCCCATCACCCCGGACCCTGGGAGCCCGCGGGACCAGGCCGGCCCGGCCCGGCCCGGCGTGGGGCCTGGGGCGGGAGGCGGCGGCGGGGAAGCCCAGAGAGGCTCGGCTTCTCGAGCGGGGCAGGGGCGCCCTCCGCCGCCGTCTAGGGCCACACCACCCTGAACGCCCCCGATCTCGTCTGGTCTCGGAAGCTAAGCAGGGTCGGGCCTGGTTAGTACTTGGATGGGAGACCGCCTGGGAATACCGGGTGCCACAGGCTGCTGCTTTTTTTTTTTTTTTTTTTTTTTTTTTGCCTCTTGTTCTGTCCCCTTTCTGGGAGCGCGGCGGCGGCCCGGGGTGGGGGTCACCCCCACCCTCAGCGCGCGCGCGGTGCCTGGCGCCCCAGCCCGCACCGTGGGGCCTCCTCTTGTCCCAAGCCGCGACACCGCCGCCACGCGGCAGCATGCGTGGCATCTGGACTGTCAGGTCTCAGACCAAAGGTCTGCTCTGTGGGAACCGACACGCTGGAGGAAACCTTGAGAGTCTGAGAGGGGAGGGAGTTCCAGAAGAAGGCCAGGATGTCATTTTGAGGGAGTATGTGACCAGAACTCGTCCCGTTGCTTTTGGGGTTCTATGGGCTACACGCAGGAATCTTTGGTGGTGGCACCTGATGTTGGGGGATCCGGAGTCACACCCAGACCTGCTCCACAGGCCTCCTTTTACTTTTCTCTTCGGATTCATTATTTTTAAAAAGTGTCTCTTACCTCTAGGATTGCATTTTCTTTTCTCTCTCTTTTCAAGCAGATGATGGGAGTACAAGTATTCAGGTGACATGTGTTGCCCGTGCCGCCCTCCCCCCTGTGTTCTTTTTTTTTTTTTTTTTTTTGAGACAGAGTCTCGTTTTGCTGCCCAGGCTAGAGTGAGTGCCATGGCGTCAGCCTAGCTCACAGCAACCTCAATCTCCGGGCTCAAGCAATCCTGCTGCCTCAGCCTCCCGAGTAGTTGGGACTACAGGCATGCACCACCACGCCCGGCTGTGTTTTTCTATATATATTAGTTGGCCAATTAATTTCTCTCTATTTTTAGTAGAGACGGGGTCTCGCTCTTGCTCAGGCTGGTTTCGAACTCCTGACCTGGAGCAATCCGCCCGCCTCGGCCTCCCAGAGAGCTAGGATTACAGGCGTGAGCCACCGCGCCCGGCCCCCCCTGTGTTCTTATTCATATACCTCTCATGTTGTTCCAGCGTATTGTGGGGGTACCAATGTTAAGGTCGGGTGCCTTGCCCTCTCCAAGCCTCCCCCCTCGGGTCAGAGCTTCAAGTGCGCCCATCCCCCAGTCGGTGCGCACCCACCCCATGCCTAATGGATGTGTATGCCCCTCCCCTCCCCCCACCCGCCCGACACCCACCCGATGAAGGTGATTCCTCTCTGTCCACTTAGGCGTCCATCCGTTCGTACCAATTTGCTGGTGAGCGCGCTCACGTGGTGCTCGTGTGTCCATTCTTGGGATACTTGGCCTACTGGAACGGGTTCCAGCTCTGGCCAGGAGAACACGAGAGGCGCCCTCTCACCGCTGCTCCTCACAGCCGAATGGCACTCCGTGGTGTCCACGTGCCACATTTTATTGATGCACTCCTGGATGGATGGGCACTCGGGTCGCTTCCACGTCTTTGGGATTGTGAATTGTGCCCTAACTGTAACCCTAACCCTTACCCAGCCCGTCTCCTCTGCCCCTGCCTGACGCACTCCTCCCCGGCCAGGCCCGTCACTGTCCTGGGCCCCCGCCTGACCGGCTCCTCCCCGCCCGGCCTGTCACCGTCCTCTGCCCCTGTCTGACACGCTCCTTCCCGCCCGGCCTCTCACCGTCCTCGGCCCCTGCCTGACCGGCTCCTCCGTCGCCTGGGCCTTCCAAGGGCTTGGTGTGGATGCTGCTTCCAGGAAGCCCTCCAGAAACCCGGCAGCAGGGTGGCCGCAGCAGTCTCCAGCAGCCGTCCCTAAGTCGCGTGAGTGCGGGGGACGTGCCCCCGCTGTGCCGCGGGGGCCCAGCCTGGTGTCTTCCCTGAGGCCCTGCGGCTGCCGGCTGGGCTGCCGCTCCCCGCAAGGGGAGAGCCGCGGAGGTGGGGACCGCCTCCTGATGGGGACGTACACGCAGCTCTCCACGTCGGATTCCGGGGCTCTCTGTCCTGCCCGAAGGCCCAGCTGGCCTGCGGGTCCTTAGAGTGGCAAAAACCTCCGAAAACTGAGACTGAGGGTCCGGTGGGTGTCTGCACTTTTGTGCTGGGCACCCCAGGGAGGCCCGGGGGCTGGCTGGACAACGTGGTCTGCTGGGCGGGGGGGGGGGGTGTTGGAGGAGCAACTGATGCCCTTTGCACTTTGGGTAGCAAGAGTCTGAGGTGTCTCTGAGCCCTGTGCCCTGTGGGGGCGGGGCGGGGGGGAGGAGGAGGAGGAGGAGGAGGAGGTGGGAAGGGCGGGGCCTGCAGTCCTGTTCCCGGGGTGGCACGGCAAGTGGCTTCTTCCACAGGCTGCTTGGCCTGGGCTCCCTGCACCTGGGCCTTTGGAGGACCGGCCCTGTGCTTGCCAACACTTCCTGCAGGGACCCAGAGCTGGGAGGTGGCATCTCTCAGCCCTGGGTCGGGCAGAGCCCCAGCGGGCCATGCCCACAACCTCTCTCAGCACCGGTCCCCCAGAAGGCTCCTTTGGGACCAGGATTCTCTTGCGGTGACTCTTTAAGGTCTGGCCCCTGGATGGAGGGGCACCAGGAGTAGAGGAGCAGGAAGGGGAAGGGGGTGGCCGTGCGAGGGGACACTTTGAGGCCAAGTCCCAGCTTCAGCCTGATCCTCCTGGGAACCCCGCTCTGAGACAAGGAGCCGGGCTTCGCATTCCCACAGCAGCCAGTCGTGGGCTGAGGACACCTGGGGCGTTGGGAACTCCCTGGCTTCTCCTTGGTTTAACATCTAGAGCTGCTTGTGAATCGCGCCGCCACACACACCCGAGCGCAGGTGTCTTCCGCACAGACTGCGGGCCTCGCTCTTCTGAATGCCGCTAGCTCGCCACCCACCCACGGGTGAACCTGGTCAGGGTGCTTTCTCTCAGGGGCAGACTCTTTTCCGGGCGGGCTACCGGTGTCTCTGTTTGCTCGTTTCTTTCTTCCATTTCGGGAAAGTCTTCCTTGCTGGCTGTGGAAATCTCCTATGCCTTCCCTCGCCTATTCTGTCAGCTTTAAAATTCTCTTTCAGTTGCCACCCTCACAGATGGATTAGGAAACCCTTTCCGGTGCACTCATTAGTGAAATGACCTCCAGGAAGCTGGAATCCAATATCTAATGGCCGATTTTTAGCGAGTCCACACGCCAGGGTGGTCGGGGTCCAATGCAGCCCCGGCCAGGCCCAGGCCCCTTGGACTGGGCCACAGGAGGACACTGAGGAGGGTCCCGGCCCCCACGAAGCGGTGCCGGCAGTTCTCCACGGGCTTGGGCGTTTTCCAGAGGTAGGAGATGGAGGGGACTGATTTCTTCAGCGCCCCCCAAACCACGCCACCCCACCCCACCCATGGGACACATCCCCAGAGAGAGACGCCCCATACACTGGCTGTGCCCCAGCCCTGGCCCGGGGGAATAGGCGGCAGCCCACACACAGGGCGAGGGGGGGGGCGCAGCTGAAAGGGGTTGTGGGGGAGGGCGGCCCCTGGCTGGGGTCAAAGGGCGAGCGTCCCGCGCGTGCGCAGTCAGCGGCAGCGACGCGCTGGGGGTGGGCAGCGGGTAGGTGAAGGAGGCCGGGCGAGGAGACGAGGGGGGCTGGGAGGGCTCCACCTTGGCGAGTCCAGCCGTGGAGGCGCATCTTGTGTGAGTGTGAGTGTGAGTGTGTGTGTGTGTGTGTAGAGAGAGACAGCCCCCCACCCCGCCCCGCCCCGCCCCGCCCCGCCCATCACCCCGGACCCTGGGAGCCCGCGGGACCAGGCCGGCCCGGCCCGGCCCGGCGTGGGGCCTGGGGCGGGAGGCGGCGGCGGGGAAGCCCAGAGAGGCTCGGCTTCTCGAGCGGGGCAGGGGCGCCCTCCGCCGCCGTCTAGGGCCACACCACCCTGAACGCCCCCGATCTCGTCTGGTCTCGGAAGCTAAGCAGGGTCGGGCCTGGTTAGTACTTGGATGGGAGACCGCCTGGGAATACCGGGTGCCACAGGCTGCTGCTTTTTTTTTTTTTTTTTTTTTTTTTTGCCTCTTGTTCTGTCCCCTTTCTGGGAGCGCGGCGGCGGCCCGGGGTGGGGGTCACCCCCACCCTCAGCGCGCGCGCGGTGCCTGGCGCCCCAGCCCGCACCGTGGGGCCTCCTCTTGTCCCAAGCCGCGACACCGCCGCCACGCGGCAGCATGCGTGGCATCTGGACTGTCAGGTCTCAGACCAAAGGTCTGCTCTGTGGGAACCGACACGCTGGAGGAAACCTTGAGAGTCTGAGAGGGGAGGGAGTTCCAGAAGAAGGCCAGGATGTCATTTTGAGGGAGTATGTGACCAGAACTCGTCCCGTTGCTTTTGGGGTTCTATGGGCTACACGCAGGAATCTTTGGTGGTGGCACCTGATGTTGGGGGATCCGGAGTCACACCCAGACCTGCTCCACAGGCCTCCTTTTACTTTTCTCTTCGGATTCATTATTTTTAAAAAGTGTCTCTTACCTCTAGGATTGCATTTTCTTTTCTCTCTCTTTTCAAGCAGATGATGGGAGTACAAGTATTCAGGTGACATGTGTTGCCCGTGCCGCCCTCCCCCCTGTGTTCTTTTTTTTTTTTTTTTTTTTGAGACAGAGTCTCGTTTTGCTGCCCAGGCTAGAGTGAGTGCCATGGCGTCAGCCTAGCTCACAGCAACCTCAATCTCCGGGCTCAAGCAATCCTGCTGCCTCAGCCTCCCGAGTAGTTGGGACTACAGGCATGCACCACCACGCCCGGCTGTGTTTTTCTATATATATTAGTTGGCCAATTAATTTCTCTCTATTTTTAGTAGAGACGGGGTCTCGCTCTTGCTCAGGCTGGTTTCGAACTCCTGACCTGGAGCAATCCGCCCGCCTCGGCCTCCCAGAGAGCTAGGATTACAGGCGTGAGCCACCGCGCCCGGCCCCCCCTGTGTTCTTATTCATATACCTCTCATGTTGTTCCAGCGTATTGTGGGGGTACCAATGTTAAGGTCGGGTGCCTTGCCCTCTCCAAGCCTCCCCCCTCGGGTCAGAGCTTCAAGTGCGCCCATCCCCCAGTCGGTGCGCACCCACCCCATGCCTAATGGATGTGTATGCCCCTCCCCTCCCCCCACCCGCCCGACACCCACCCGATGAAGGTGATTCCTCTCTGTCCACTTAGGCGTCCATCCGTTCGTACCAATTTGCTGGTGAGCGCGCTCACGTGGTGCTCGTGTGTCCATTCTTGGGATACTTGGCCTACTGGAACGGGTTCCAGCTCTGGCCAGGAGAACACGAGAGGCGCCCTCTCACCGCTGCTCCTCACAGCCGAATGGCACTCCGTGGTGTCCACGTGCCACATTTTATTGATGCACTCCTGGATGGATGGGCACTCGGGTCGCTTCCACGTCTTTGGGATTGTGAATTGTGCCCTAACTGTAACCCTAACCCTTACCCAGCCCGTCTCCTCTGCCCCTGCCTGACGCACTCCTCCCCGGCCAGGCCCGTCACTGTCCTGGGCCCCCGCCTGACCGGCTCCTCCCCGCCCGGCCTGTCACCGTCCTCTGCCCCTGTCTGACACGCTCCTTCCCGCCCGGCCTCTCACCGTCCTCGGCCCCTGCCTGACCGGCTCCTCCGTCGCCTGGGCCTTCCAAGGGCTTGGTGTGGATGCTGCTTCCAGGAAGCCCTCCAGAAACCCGGCAGCAGGGTGGCCGCAGCAGTCTCCAGCAGCCGTCCCTAAGTCGCGTGAGTGCGGGGGACGTGCCCCCGCTGTGCCGCGGGGGCCCAGCCTGGTGTCTTCCCTGAGGCCCTGCGGCTGCCGGCTGGGCTGCCGCTCCCCGCAAGGGGAGAGCCGCGGAGGTGGGGACCGCCTCCTGATGGGGACGTACACGCAGCTCTCCACGTCGGATTCCGGGGCTCTCTGTCCTGCCCGAAGGCCCAGCTGGCCTGCGGGTCCTTAGAGTGGCAAAAACCTCCGAAAACTGAGACTGAGGGTCCGGTGGGTGTCTGCACTTTTGTGCTGGGCACCCCAGGGAGGCCCGGGGGCTGGCTGGACAACGTGGTCTGCTGGGCGGGGGGGGGGGTGTTGGAGGAGCAACTGATGCCCTTTGCACTTTGGGTAGCAAGAGTCTGAGGTGTCTCTGAGCCCTGTGCCCTGTGGGGGCGGGGCGGGGGGGAGGAGGAGGAGGAGGAGGAGGAGGTGGGAAGGGCGGGGCCTGCAGTCCTGTTCCCGGGGTGGCACGGCAAGTGGCTTCTTCCACAGGCTGCTTGGCCTGGGCTCCCTGCACCTGGGCCTTTGGAGGACCGGCCCTGTGCTTGCCAACACTTCCTGCAGGGACCCAGAGCTGGGAGGTGGCATCTCTCAGCCCTGGGTCGGGCAGAGCCCCAGCGGGCCATGCCCACAACCTCTCTCAGCACCGGTCCCCCAGAAGGCTCCTTTGGGACCAGGATTCTCTTGCGGTGACTCTTTAAGGTCTGGCCCCTGGATGGAGGGGCACCAGGAGTAGAGGAGCAGGAAGGGGAAGGGGGTGGCCATGCGAGGGGACACTTTGAGGCCAAGTCCCAGCTTCAGCCTGATCCTCCTGGGAACCCCGCTCTGAGACAAGGAGCCGGGCTTCGCATTCCCACAGCAGCCAGTCGTGGGCTGAGGACACCTGGGGCGTTGGGAACTCCCTGGCTTCTCCTTGGTTTAACATCTAGAGCTGCTTGTGAATCGCGCCGCCACACACACCCGAGCGCAGGTGTCTTCCGCACAGACTGCGGGCCTCGCTCTTCTGAATGCCGCTAGCTCGCCACCCACCCACGGGTGAACCTGGTCAGGGTGCTTTCTCTCAGGGGCAGACTCTTTTCCGGGCGGGCTACCGGTGTCTCTGTTTGCTCGTTTCTTTCTTCCATTTCGGGAAAGTCTTCCTTGCTGGCTGTGGAAATCTCCTATGCCTTCCCTCGCCTATTCTGTCAGCTTTAAAATTCTCTTTCAGTTGCCACCCTCACAGATGGATTAGGAAACTCTTTCCGGTGCACTCATTAGTGAAATGACCTCCAGGAAGCTGGAATCCAATATCTAATGGCCGATTTTTAGCGAGTCCACACGCCAGGGTGGTCGGGGTCCAATGCAGCCCCGGCCAGGCCCAGGCCCCTTGGACTGGGCCACAGGAGGACACTGAGGAGGGTCCCGGCCCCCACGAAGCGGTGCCGGCAGTTCTCCACGGGCTTGGGCGTTTTCCAGAGGTAGGAGATGGAGGGGACTGATTTCTTCAGCGCCCCCCAAACCACGCCACCCCACCAAACCCATGGGACACATCCCCAGAGAGAGACGCCCCATACACTGGCTGTGCCCCAGCCCTGGCCCGGGGGAATAGGCGCCAGCCCACACACAGGGCGAGGGGGGGGGCGCAGCTGAAAGGGGTTGTGGGGGAGGGCGGCCCCTGGCTGGGGTCAAAGGGCGAGCGTCCCGCGCGTGCGCAGTCAGCGGCAGCGACGCGCTGGGGGTGGGCAGCGGGTAGGTGAAGGAGGCCGGGCGAGGAGACGAGGGGGGCTGGGAGGGCTCCACCTTGGCGAGTCCAGCCGTGGAGGCGCATCTTGTGTGAGTGTGAGTGAGTGTGAGTGTGTGTGTGTGTGTGTAGAGAGAGACAGCCCCCCACCCCGCCCCGCCCCGCCCCGCCCCGCCCATCACCCCGGACCCTGGGAGCCCGCGGGACCAGGCCGGCCCGGCCCGGCCCGGCGTGGGGCCTGGGGCGGGAGGCGGCGGCGGGGAAGCCCAGAGAGGCTGGGCTTCTCGAGCGGGGCAGGGGCGCCCTCCGCCGCCATCTAGGGCCACACCACCCTGAACGCCCCCGATCTCGTCTGGTCTCGGAAGCTAAGCAGGGTCGGGCCTGGTTAGTACTTGGATGGGAGACCGCCTGGGAATACCGGGTGCCACAGGCTGCTGCTTTTTTTTTTTTTTTTTTTTTTTTTTGCCTCTTGTTCTGTCCCCTTTCTGGGAGCGCGGCGGCGGCCCGGGGTGGGGGTCACCCCCACCCTCAGCGCGCGCGCGGTGCCTGGCGCCCCAGCCCGCACCGTGGGGCCTCCTCTTGTCCCAAGCCGCGACACCGCCGCCACGCGGCAGCATGCGTGGCATCTGGACTGTCAGGTCTCAGACCAAAGGTCTGCTCTGTGGGAACCGACACGCTGGAGGAAACCTTGAGAGTCTGAGAGGGGAGGGAGTTCCAGAAGAAGGCCAGGATGTCATTTTGAGGGAGTATGTGACCAGAACTCGTCCCGTTGCTTTTGGGGTTCTATGGGCTACACGCAGGAATCTTTGGTGGTGGCACCTGATGTTGGGGGATCCGGAGTCACACCCAGACCTGCTCCACAGGCCTCCTTTTACTTTTCTCTTCGGATTCATTATTTTTAAAAAGTGTCTCTTACCTCTAGGATTGCATTTTCTTTTCTCTCTCTTTTCAAGCAGATGATGGGAGTACAAGTATTCAGGTGACATGTGTTGCCCGTGCCGCCCTCCCCCCTGTGTTCTTTTTTTTTTTTTTTTTTTTGAGACAGAGTCTCGTTTTGCTGCCCAGGCTAGAGTGAGTGCCATGGCGTCAGCCTAGCTCACAGCAACCTCAATCTCCGGGCTCAAGCAATCCTGCTGCCTCAGCCTCCCGAGTAGTTGGGACTACAGGCATGCACCACCACGCCCGGCTGTGTTTTTCTATATATATTAGTTGGCCAATTAATTTCTCTCTATTTTTAGTAGAGACGGGGTCTCGCTCTTGCTCAGGCTGGTTTCGAACTCCTGACCTGGAGCAATCCGCCCGCCTCGGCCTCCCAGAGAGCTAGGATTACAGGCGTGAGCCACCGCGCCCGGCCCCCCCTGTGTTCTTATTCATATACCTCTCATGTTGTTCCAGCGTATTGTGGGGGTACCAATGTTAAGGTCGGGTGCCTTGCCCTCTCCAAGCCTCCCCCCTCGGGTCAGAGCTTCAAGTGCGCCCATCCCCCAGTCGGTGCGCACCCACCCCATGCCTAATGGATGTGTATGCCCCTCCCCTCCCCCCACCCGCCCGACACCCACCCGATGAAGGTGATTCCTCTCTGTCCACTTAGGCGTCCATCCGTTCGTACCAATTTGCTGGTGAGCGCGCTCACGTGGTGCTCGTGTGTCCATTCTTGGGATACTTGGCCTACTGGAACGGGTTCCAGCTCTGGCCAGGAGAACACGAGAGGCGCCCTCTCACCGCTGCTCCTCACAGCCGAATGGCACTCCGTGGTGTCCACGTGCCACATTTTATTGATGCACTCCTGGATGGATGGGCACTCGGGTCGCTTCCACGTCTTTGGGATTGTGAATTGTGCCCTAACTGTAACCCTAACCCTTACCCAGCCCGTCTCCTCTGCCCCTGCCTGACGCACTCCTCCCCGGCCAGGCCCGTCACTGTCCTGGGCCCCCGCCTGACCGGCTCCTCCCCGCCCGGCCTGTCACCGTCCTCTGCCCCTGTCTGACACGCTCCTTCCCGCCCGGCCTCTCACCGTCCTCGGCCCCTGCCTGACCGGCTCCTCCGTCGCCTGGGCCTTCCAAGGGCTTGGTGTGGATGCTGCTTCCAGGAAGCCCTCCAGAAACCCGGCAGCAGGGTGGCCGCAGCAGTCTCCAGCAGCCGTCCCTAAGTCGCGTGAGTGCGGGGGACGTGCCCCCGCTGTGCCGCGGGGGCCCAGCCTGGTGTCTTCCCTGAGGCCCTGCGGCTGCCGGCTGGGCTGCCGCTCCCCGCAAGGGGAGAGCCGCGGAGGTGGGGACCGCCTCCTGATGGGGACGTACACGCAGCTCTCCACGTCGGATTCCGGGGCTCTCTGTCCTGCCCGAAGGCCCAGCTGGCCTGCGGGTCCTTAGAGTGGCAAAAACCTCCGAAAACTGAGACTGAGGGTCCGGTGGGTGTCTGCACTTTTGTGCTGGGCACCCCAGGGAGGCCCGGGGGCTGGCTGGACAACGTGGTCTGCTGGGCGGGGGGGGGGGTGTTGGAGGAGCAACTGATGCCCTTTGCACTTTGGGTAGCAAGAGTCTGAGGTGTCTCTGAGCCCTGTGCCCTGTGGGGGCGGGGCGGGGGGGAGGAGGAGGAGGAGGAGGAGGAGGTGGGAAGGGCGGGGCCTGCAGTCCTGTTCCCGGGGTGGCACGGCAAGTGGCTTCTTCCACAGGCTGCTTGGCCTGGGCTCCCTGCACCTGGGCCTTTGGAGGACCGGCCCTGTGCTTGCCAACACTTCCTGCAGGGACCCAGAGCTGGGAGGTGGCATCTCTCAGCCCTGGGTCGGGCAGAGCCCCAGCGGGCCATGCCCACAACCTCTCTCAGCACCGGTCCCCCAGAAGGCTCCTTTGGGACCAGGATTCTCTTGCGGTGACTCTTTAAGGTCTGGCCCCTGGATGGAGGGGCACCAGGAGTAGAGGAGCAGGAAGGGGAAGGGGGTGGCCATGCGAGGGGACACTTTGAGGCCAAGTCCCAGCTTCAGCCTGATCCTCCTGGGAACCCCGCTCTGAGACAAGGAGCCGGGCTTCGCATTCCCACAGCAGCCAGTCGTGGGCTGAGGACACCTGGGGCGTTGGGAACTCCCTGGCTTCTCCTTGGTTTAACATCTAGAGCTGCTTGTGAATCGCGCCGCCACACACACCCGAGCGCAGGTGTCTTCCGCACAGACTGCGGGCCTCGCTCTTCTGAATGCCGCTAGCTCGCCACCCACCCACGGGTGAACCTGGTCAGGGTGCTTTCTCTCAGGGGCAGACTCTTTTCCGGGCGGGCTACCGGTGTCTCTGTTTGCTCGTTTCTTTCTTCCATTTCGGGAAAGTCTTCCTTGCTGGCTGTGGAAATCTCCTATGCCTTCCCTCGCCTATTCTGTCAGCTTTAAAATTCTCTTTCAGTTGCCACCCTCACAGATGGATTAGGAAACTCTTTCCGGTGCACTCATTAGTGAAATGACCTCCAGGAAGCTGGAATCCAATATCTAATGGCCGATTTTTAGCGAGTCCACACGCCAGGGTGGTCGGGGTCCAATGCAGCCCCGGCCAGGCCCAGGCCCCTTGGACTGGGCCACAGGAGGACACGGAGGAGGGTCCCGGCCCCCACGAAGCGGTGCCGGCAGTTCTCCACGGGCTTGGGCGTTTTCCAGAGGTAGGAGATGGAGGGGACTGATTTCTTCAGCGCCCCCCAAACCACGCCACCCCACCCCACCCATGGGACACATCCCCAGAGAGAGACGCCCCATACACTGGCTGTGCCCCAGCCCTGGCCCGGGGGAATAGGCGGCAGCCCACACACAGGGCGAGGGGGGGGGCGCAGCTGAAAGGGGTTGTGGGGGAGGGCGGCCCCTGGCTGGGGTCAAAGGGCGAGCGTCCCGCGCCTGCGCAGTCAGCGGCAGCGACGCGCTGGGGGTGGGCAGCGGGTAGGTGAAGGAGGCCGGGCGAGGAGACGAGGGGGGCTGGGAGGGCTCCACCTTGGCGAGTCCAGCCGTGGAGGCGCATCTTGTGTGAGTGTGAGTGAGTGTGAGTGTGTGTGTGTGTGTATAGAGAGACAGCCCCCCCACCCCGCCCCGCCCCGCCCCGCCCCGCCCATCACCCCCGTCCCTGGGAGCCAGCGGGACCCGGCCGGCGAACTCAACCAGCCCGGCCCGGCCCGGCGCGGGGCCTGGGGCGGGAGGCGGCGGCGGGGAAGCCCAGAGAGGCTCGGCTTCTCGAGCGGGGCAGGGGCGCCCTCCGCCGCCGTCTAGGGCCACACCACCCTGAACGCCCCCGATCTCGTCTGGTCTCGGAAGCTAAGCAGGGTCGGGCCTGGTTAGTACTTGGATGGGAGACCGCCTGGGAATACCGGGTGCCACAGGCTGCTGCTTTTTTTTTTTTTTTTTTTTTTTTTTTGCCTCTTGTTCTGTCCCCTTTCTGGGAGCGCGGCGGCGGCCCGGGGTGGGGGTCACCCCCACCCTCAGCGCGCGCGCGGTGCCTGGCGCCCCAGCCCGCACCGTGGGGCCTCCTCTTGTCCCAAGCCGCGACACCGCCGCCACGCGGCAGCATGCGTGGCATCTGGACTGTCAGGTCTCAGACCAAAGGTCTGCTCTGTGGGAACCGACACGCTGGAGGAAACCTTGAGAGTCTGAGAGGGGAGGGAGTTCCAGAAGAAGGCCAGGATGTCATTTTGAGGGAGTATGTGACCAGAACTCGTCCCGTTGCTTTTGGGGTTCTATGGGCTACACGCAGGAATCTTTGGTGGTGGCACCTGATGTTGGGGGATCCGGAGTCACACCCAGACCTGCTCCACAGGCCTCCTTTTACTTTTCTCTTCGGATTCATTATTTTTAAAAAGTGTCTCTTACCTCTAGGATTGCATTTTCTTTTCTCTCTCTTTTCAAGCAGATGATGGGAGTACAAGTATTCAGGTGACATGTGTTGCCCGTGCCGCCCTCCCCCCTGTGTTCTTTTTTTTTTTTTTTTTTTTGAGACAGAGTCTCGTTTTGCTGCCCAGGCTAGAGTGAGTGCCATGGCGTCAGCCTAGCTCACAGCAACCTCAATCTCCGGGCTCAAGCAATCCTGCTGCCTCAGCCTCCCGAGTAGTTGGGACTACAGGCATGCACCACCACGCCCGGCTGTGTTTTTCTATATATATTAGTTGGCCAATTAATTTCTCTCTATTTTTAGTAGAGACGGGGTCTCGCTCTTGCTCAGGCTGGTTTCGAACTCCTGACCTGGAGCAATCCGCCCGCCTCGGCCTCCCAGAGAGCTAGGATTACAGGCGTGAGCCACCGCGCCCGGCCCCCCCTGTGTTCTTATTCATATACCTCTCATGTTGTTCCAGCGTATTGTGGGGGTACCAATGTTAAGGTCGGGTGCCTTGCCCTCTCCAAGCCTCCCCCCTCGGGTCAGAGCTTCAAGTGCGCCCATCCCCCAGTCGGTGCGCACCCACCCCATGCCTAATGGATGTGTATGCCCCTCCCCTCCCCCCACCCGCCCGACACCCACCCGATGAAGGTGATTCCTCTCTGTCCACTTAGGCGTCCATCCGTTCGTACCAATTTGCTGGTGAGCGCGCTCACGTGGTGCTCGTGTGTCCATTCTTGGGATACTTGGCCTACTGGAACGGGTTCCAGCTCTGGCCAGGAGAACACGAGAGGCGCCCTCTCACCGCTGCTCCTCACAGCCGAATGGCACTCCGTGGTGTCCACGTGCCACATTTTATTGATGCACTCCTGGATGGATGGGCACTCGGGTCGCTTCCACGTCTTTGGGATTGTGAATTGTGCCCTAACTGTAACCCTAACCCTTACCCAGCCCGTCTCCTCTGCCCCTGCCTGACGCACTCCTCCCCGGCCAGGCCCGTCACTGTCCTGGGCCCCCGCCTGACCGGCTCCTCCCCGCCCGGCCTGTCACCGTCCTCTGCCCCTGTCTGACACGCTCCTTCCCGCCCGGCCTCTCACCGTCCTCGGCCCCTGCCTGACCGGCTCCTCCGTCGCCTGGGCCTTCCAAGGGCTTGGTGTGGATGCTGCTTCCAGGAAGCCCTCCAGAAACCCGGCAGCAGGGTGGCCGCAGCAGTCTCCAGCAGCCGTCCCTAAGTCGCGTGAGTGCGGGGGACGTGCCCCCGCTGTGCCGCGGGGGCCCAGCCTGGTGTCTTCCCTGAGGCCCTGCGGCTGCCGGCTGGGCTGCCGCTCCCCGCAAGGGGAGAGCCGCGGAGGTGGGGACCGCCTCCTGATGGGGACGTACACGCAGCTCTCCACGTCGGATTCCGGGGCTCTCTGTCCTGCCCGAAGGCCCAGCTGGCCTGCGGGTCCTTAGAGTGGCAAAAACCTCCGAAAACTGAGACTGAGGGTCCGGTGGGTGTCTGCACTTTTGTGCTGGGCACCCCAGGGAGGCCCGGGGGCTGGCTGGACAACGTGGTCTGCTGGGCGGGGGGGGGGTGTTGGAGGAGCAACTGATGCCCTTTGCACTTTGGGTAGCAAGAGTCTGAGGTGTCTCTGAGCCCTGTGCCCTGTGGGGGCGGGGCGGGGGGGAGGAGGAGGAGGAGGAGGAGGAGGTGGGAAGGGCCGGGGCCTGCAGTCCTGTTCCCGGGGGTGGCACGGCAAGTGGCTTCTTCCACAGGCTGCTTGGCCTGGGCTCCCTGCACCTGGGCCTTTGGAGGACCGGCCCTGTGCTTGCCAACACTTCCTGCAGGGACCCAGAGCTGGGAGGTGGCATCTCTCAGCCCTGCGTCGGGCAGAGCCCCAGCGGGCCATGCCCACAACCTCTCTCAGCACCGGTCCCCCAGAAGGCTCCTTTGGGACCAGGATTCTCTTGCGGTGACTCTTTAAGGTCTGGCCCCTGGATGGAGGGGCACCAGGAGTAGAGGAGCAGGAAGGGGAAGGGGGTGGCCATGCGAGGGGACACTTTGAGGCCAAGTCCCAGCTTCAGCCTGATCCTCCTGGGAACCCCGCTCTGAGACAAGGAGCCGGGCTTCGCATTCCCACAGCAGCCAGTCGTGGGCTGAGGACACCTGGGGCGTTGGGAACTCCCTGGCTTCTCCTTGGTTTAACGTCTAGAGCTGCTTGGGAATCGCGCCGCCACACACACCCGAGCGCAGGTGTCTTCCGCACAGACTGCGGGCCTCGCTCTTCTGAATGCCGCTAGCTCGCCACCCACCCACGGGTGAACCTGGTCAGGGTGCTTTCTCTCAGGGGCAGACTCTTTTGCGGGCGGGCTACCGGTGTCTCTGTTTGCTCGTTTCTTTCTTCCATTTCGGGAAAGTCTTCCTTGCTGGCTGTGGAAATCTCCTATGCCTTCCCTCGCCTATTCTGTCAGCTTTAAAATTCTCTTTCAGTTGCCACCCTCACAGATGGATTAGGAAACTCTTTCCGGTGCACTCATTAGTGAAATGACCTCCAGGAAGCTGGAATCCAATATCTAATGGCCGATTTTTAGCGAGTCCACACGCCAGGGTGGTCGGGGTCCAATGCAGCCCCGGCCAGGCCCAGGCCCCTTGGACTGGGCCACAGGAGGACACGGAGGAGGGTCCCGGCCCCCACGAAGCGGTGCCGGCAGTTCTCCACGGGCTTGGGCGTTTTCCAGAGGTAGGAGATGGAGGGGACTGATTTCTTCAGCGCCCCCCAAACCACGCCACCCCACCCCACCCATGGGACACATCCCCAGAGAGAGACGCCCCATACACTGGCTGTGCCCCAGCCCTGGCCCGGGGGAATAGGCGGCAGCCCACCCACAGGGCCAGGGGGGGGCGCAGCTGAAAGGGGTTGTGGGGGAGGGCGGCCCCTGGCTGGGGTCAAAGGGCGAGCGTCCCGCGCGTGCGCAGTCAGCGGCAGCGACGCGCTGGGGGTGGGCAGCGGGTAGGTGAAGGAGGCCGGGCGAGGAGACGAGGGGGGCTGGGAGGGCTCCACCTTGGCGAGTCCAGCCGTGGAGGCGCATCTTGTGTGAGTGTGAGTGAGTGTGAGTGTGTGTGTGTGTGTATAGAGAGACAGCCCCCCACCCCGCCCCGCCCCGCCCATCACCCCCGACCCTGGGAGCCCGCGGGACCCGGCCGGCCCGGCCCGGCCCGGCGCGGGGCCTGGGGCGGGAGGCGGCGGCGGGGAAGCCCAGAGAGGCTCGGCTTCTCGAGCGGGGCAGGGGCGCCCTCCGCCGCCGTCTAGGGCCACACCACCCTGAACGCCCCCGATCTCGTCTGGTCTCGGAAGCTAAGCAGGGTCGGGCCTGGTTAGTACTTGGATGGGAGACCGCCTGGGAATACCGGGTGCCACAGGCTGCTGCTTTTTTTTTTTTTTTTTTTTTTTTTTGCCTCTTGTTCTGTCCCCTTTCTGGGAGCGCGGCGGCGGCCCGGGGTGGGGGTCACCCCCACCCTCAGCGCGCGCGCGGTGCCTGGCGCCCCAGCCCGCACCGTGGGGCCTCCTCTTGTCCCAAGCCGCGACACCGCCGCCACGCGGCAGCATGCGTGGCATCTGGACTGTCAGGTCTCAGACCAAAGGTCTGCTCTGTGGGAACCGACACGCTGGAGGAAACCTTGAGAGTCTGAGAGGGGAGGGAGTTCCAGAAGAAGGCCAGGATGTCATTTTGAGGGAGTATGTGACCAGAACTCGTCCCGTTGCTTTTGGGGTTCTATGGGCTACACGCAGGAATCTTTGGTGGTGGCACCTGATGTTGGGGGATCCGGAGTCACACCCAGACCTGCTCCACAGGCCTCCTTTTACTTTTCTCTTCGGATTCATTATTTTTAAAAAGTGTCTCTTACCTCTAGGATTGCATTTTCTTTTCTCTCTCTTTTCAAGCAGATGATGGGAGTACAAGTATTCAGGTGACATGTGTTGCCCGTGCCGCCCTCCCCCCTGTGTTCTTTTTTTTTTTTTTTTTTTTGAGACAGAGTCTCGTTTTGCTGCCCAGGCTAGAGTGAGTGCCATGGCGTCAGCCTAGCTCACAGCAACCTCAATCTCCGGGCTCAAGCAATCCTGCTGCCTCAGCCTCCCGAGTAGTTGGGACTACAGGCATGCACCACCACGCCCGGCTGTGTTTTTCTATATATATTAGTTGGCCAATTAATTTCTCTCTATTTTTAGTAGAGACGGGGTCTCGCTCTTGCTCAGGCTGGTTTCGAACTCCTGACCTGGAGCAATCCGCCCGCCTCGGCCTCCCAGAGAGCTAGGATTACAGGCGTGAGCCACCGCGCCCGGCCCCCCCTGTGTTCTTATTCATATACCTCTCATGTTGTTCCAGCGTATTGTGGGGGTACCAATGTTAAGGTCGGGTGCCTTGCCCTCTCCAAGCCTCCCCCCTCGGGTCAGAGCTTCAAGTGCGCCCATCCCCCAGTCGGTGCGCACCCACCCCATGCCTAATGGATGTGTATGCCCCTCCCCTCCCCCCACCCGCCCGACACCCACCCGATGAAGGTGATTCCTCTCTGTCCACTTAGGCGTCCATCCGTTCGTACCAATTTGCTGGTGAGCGCGCTCACGTGGTGCTCGTGTGTCCATTCTTGGGATACTTGGCCTACTGGAACGGGTTCCAGCTCTGGCCAGGAGAACACGAGAGGCGCCCTCTCACCGCTGCTCCTCACAGCCGAATGGCACTCCGTGGTGTCCACGTGCCACATTTTATTGATGCACTCCTGGATGGATGGGCACTCGGGTCGCTTCCACGTCTTTGGGATTGTGAATTGTGCCCTAACTGTAACCCTAACCCTTACCCAGCCCGTCTCCTCTGCCCCTGCCTGACGCACTCCTCCCCGGCCAGGCCCGTCACTGTCCTGGGCCCCCGCCTGACCGGCTCCTCCCCGCCCGGCCTGTCACCGTCCTCTGCCCCTGTCTGACACGCTCCTTCCCGCCCGGCCTCTCACCGTCCTCGGCCCCTGCCTGACCGGCTCCTCCGTCGCCTGGGCCTTCCAAGGGCTTGGTGTGGATGCTGCTTCCAGGAAGCCCTCCAGAAACCCGGCAGCAGGGTGGCCGCAGCAGTCTCCAGCAGCCGTCCCTAAGTCGCGTGAGTGCGGGGGACGTGCCCCCGCTGTGCCGCGGGGGCCCAGCCTGGTGTCTTCCCTGAGGCCCTGCGGCTGCCGGCTGGGCTGCCGCTCCCCGCAAGGGGAGAGCCGCGGAGGTGGGGACCGCCTCCTGATGGGGACGTACACGCAGCTCTCCACGTCGGATTCCGGGGCTCTCTGTCCTGCCCGAAGGCCCAGCTGGCCTGCGGGTCCTTAGAGTGGCAAAAACCTCCGAAAACTGAGACTGAGGGTCCGGTGGGTGTCTGCACTTTTGTGCTGGGCACCCCAGGGAGGCCCGGGGGCTGGCTGGACAACGTGGTCTGCTGGGCGGGGGGGGGGGGTGTTGGAGGAGCAACTGATGCCCTTTGCACTTTGGGTAGCAAGAGTCTGAGGTGTCTCTGAGCCCTGTGCCCTGTGGGGGCGGGGCGGGGGGGAGGAGGAGGAGGAGGAGGAGGAGGTGGGAAGGGCGGGGCCTGCAGTCCTGTTCCCGGGGTGGCACGGCAAGTGGCTTCTTCCACAGGCTGCTTGGCCTGGGCTCCCTGCACCTGGGCCTTTGGAGGACCGGCCCTGTGCTTGCCAACACTTCCTGCAGGGACCCAGAGCTGGGAGGTGGCATCTCTCAGCCCTGGGTCGGGCAGAGCCCCAGCGGGCCATGCCCACAACCTCTCTCAGCACCGGTCCCCCAGAAGGCTCCTTTGGGACCAGGATTCTCTTGCGGTGACTCTTTAAGGTCTGGCCCCTGGATGGAGGGGCACCAGGAGTAGAGGAGCAGGAAGGGGAAGGGGGTGGCCATGCGAGGGGACACTTTGAGGCCAAGTCCCAGCTTCAGCCTGATCCTCCTGGGAACCCCGCTCTGAGACAAGGAGCCGGGCTTCGCATTCCCACAGCAGCCAGTCGTGGGCTGAGGACACCTGGGGCGTTGGGAACTCCCTGGCTTCTCCTTGGTTTAACATCTAGAGCTGCTTGTGAATCGCGCCGCCACACACACCCGAGCGCAGGTGTCTTCCGCACAGACTGCGGGCCTCGCTCTTCTGAATGCCGCTAGCTCGCCACCCACCCACGGGTGAACCTGGTCAGGGTGCTTTCTCTCAGGGGCAGACTCTTTTCCGGGCGGGCTACCGGTGTCTCTGTTTGCTCGTTTCTTTCTTCCATTTCGGGAAAGTCTTCCTTGCTGGCTGTGGAAATCTCCTATGCCTTCCCTCGCCTATTCTGTCAGCTTTAAAATTCTCTTTCAGTTGCCACCCTCACAGATGGATTAGGAAACTCTTTCCGGTGCACTCATTAGTGAAATGACCTCCAGGAAGCTGGAATCCAATATCTAATGGCCGATTTTTAGCGAGTCCACACGCCAGGGTGGTCGGGGTCCAATGCAGCCCCGGCCAGGCCCAGGCCCCTTGGACTGGGCCACAGGAGGACACTGAGGAGGGTCCCGGCCCCCACGAAGCGGTGCCGGCAGTTCTCCACGGGCTTGGGCGTTTTCCAGAGGTAGGAGATGGAGGGGACTGATTTCTTCAGCGCCCCCCAAACCACGCCACCCCACCAAACCCATGGGACACATCCCCAGAGAGAGACGCCCCATACACTGGCTGTGCCCCAGCCCTGGCCCGGGGGAATAGGCGGCAGCCCACACACAGGGCGAGGGGGGGGGCGCAGCTGAAAGGGGTTGTGGGGGAGGGCGGCCCCTGGCTGGGGTCAAAGGGCGAGCGTCCCGCGCGTGCGCAGTCAGCGGCAGCGACGCGCTGGGGGTGGGCAGCGGGTAGGTGAAGGAGGCCGGGCGAGGAGACGAGGGGGGCTGGGAGGGCTCCACCTTGGCGAGTCCAGCCGTGGAGGCGCATCTTGTGTGAGTGTGAGTGAGTGTGAGTGTGTGTGTGTGTGTGTAGAGAGAGACAGCCCCCCACCCCGCCCCGCCCCGCCCCGCCCCGCCCATCACCCCGGACCCTGGGAGCCCGCGGGACCAGGCCGGCCCGGCCCGGCCCGGCGCGGGGCCTGGGGCGGGAGGCGGCGGCGGGGAAGCCCAGAGAGGCTCGGCTTCTCGAGCGGGGCAGGGGCGCCCTCCGCCGCCGTCTAGGGCCACACCACCCTGAACGCCCCCGATCTCGTCTGGTCTCGGAAGCTAAGCAGGGTCGGGCCTGGTTAGTACTTGGATGGGAGACCGCCTGGGAATACCGGGTGCCACAGGCTGCTGCTTTTTTTTTTTTTTTTTTTTTTTTTTTGCCTCTTGTTCTGTCCCCTTTCTGGGAGCGCGGCGGCGGCCCGGGGTGGGGGTCACCCCCACCCTCAGCGCGCGCGCGGTGCCTGGCGCCCCAGCCCGCACCGTGGGGCCTCCTCTTGTCCCAAGCCGCGACACCGCCGCCACGCGGCAGCATGCGTGGCATCTGGACTGTCAGGTCTCAGACCAAAGGTCTGCTCTGTGGGAACCGACACGCTGGAGGAAACCTTGAGAGTCTGAGAGGGGAGGGAGTTCCAGAAGAAGGCCAGGATGTCATTTTGAGGGAGTATGTGACCAGAACTCGTCCCGTTGCTTTTGGGGTTCTATGGGCTACACGCAGGAATCTTTGGTGGTGGCACCTGATGTTGGGGGATCCGGAGTCACACCCAGACCTGCTCCACAGGCCTCCTTTTACTTTTCTCTTCGGATTCATTATTTTTAAAAAGTGTCTCTTACCTCTAGGATTGCATTTTCTTTTCTCTCTCTTTTCAAGCAGATGATGGGAGTACAAGTATTCAGGTGACATGTGTTGCCCGTGCCGCCCTCCCCCCTGTGTTCTTTTTTTTTTTTTTTTTTTTGAGACAGAGTCTCGTTTTGCTGCCCAGGCTAGAGTGAGTGCCATGGCGTCAGCCTAGCTCACAGCAACCTCAATCTCCGGGCTCAAGCAATCCTGCTGCCTCAGCCTCCCGAGTAGTTGGGACTACAGGCATGCACCACCACGCCCGGCTGTGTTTTTCTATATATATTAGTTGGCCAATTAATTTCTCTCTATTTTTAGTAGAGACGGGGTCTCGCTCTTGCTCAGGCTGGTTTCGAACTCCTGACCTGGAGCAATCCGCCCGCCTCGGCCTCCCAGAGAGCTAGGATTACAGGCGTGAGCCACCGCGCCCGGCCCCCCCTGTGTTCTTATTCATATACCTCTCATGTTGTTCCAGCGTATTGTGGGGGTACCAATGTTAAGGTCGGGTGCCTTGCCCTCTCCAAGCCTCCCCCCTCGGGTCAGAGCTTCAAGTGCGCCCATCCCCCAGTCGGTGCGCACCCACCCCATGCCTAATGGATGTGTATGCCCCTCCCCTCCCCCCACCCGCCCGACACCCACCCGATGAAGGTGATTCCTCTCTGTCCACTTAGGCGTCCATCCGTTCGTACCAATTTGCTGGTGAGCGCGCTCACGTGGTGCTCGTGTGTCCATTCTTGGGATACTTGGCCTACTGGAACGGGTTCCAGCTCTGGCCAGGAGAACACGAGAGGCGCCCTCTCACCGCTGCTCCTCACAGCCGAATGGCACTCCGTGGTGTCCACGTGCCACATTTTATTGATGCACTCCTGGATGGATGGGCACTCGGGTCGCTTCCACGTCTTTGGGATTGTGAATTGTGCCCTAACTGTAACCCTAACCCTTACCCAGCCCGTCTCCTCTGCCCCTGCCTGACGCACTCCTCCCCGGCCAGGCCCGTCACTGTCCTGGGCCCCCGCCTGACCGGCTCCTCCCCGCCCGGCCTGTCACCGTCCTCTGCCCCTGTCTGACACGCTCCTTCCCGCCCGGCCTCTCACCGTCCTCGGCCCCTGCCTGACCGGCTCCTCCGTCGCCTGGGCCTTCCAAGGGCTTGGTGTGGATGCTGCTTCCAGGAAGCCCTCCAGAAACCCGGCAGCAGGGTGGCCGCAGCAGTCTCCAGCAGCCGTCCCTAAGTCGCGTGAGTGCGGGGGACGTGCCCCCGCTGTGCCGCGGGGGCCCAGCCTGGTGTCTTCCCTGAGGCCCTGCGGCTGCCGGCTGGGCTGCCGCTCCCCGCAAGGGGAGAGCCGCGGAGGTGGGGACCGCCTCCTGATGGGGACGTACACGCAGCTCTCCACGTCGGATTCCGGGGCTCTCTGTCCTGCCCGAAGGCCCAGCTGGCCTGCGGGTCCTTAGAGTGGCAAAAACCTCCGAAAACTGAGACTGAGGGTCCGGTGGGTGTCTGCACTTTTGTGCTGGGCACCCCAGGGAGGCCCGGGGGCTGGCTGGACAACGTGGTCTGCTGGGCGGGGGGGGGGGTGTTGGAGGAGCAACTGATGCCCTTTGCACTTTGGGTAGCAAGAGTCTGAGGTGTCTCTGAGCCCTGTGCCCTGTGGGGGCGGGGCGGGGGGGAGGAGGAGGAGGAGGAGGAGGAGGTGGGAAGGGCCGGGGCCTGCAGTCCTGTTCCCGGGGGTGGCACGGCAAGTGGCTTCTTCCACAGGCTGCTTGGCCTGGGCTCCCTGCACCTGGGCCTTTGGAGGACCGGCCCTGTGCTTGCCAACACTTCCTGCAGGGACCCAGAGCTGGGAGGTGGCATCTCTCAGCCCTGCGTCGGGCAGAGCCCCAGCGGGCCATGCCCACAACCTCTCTCAGCACCGGTCCCCCAGAAGGCTCCTTTGGGACCAGGATTCTCTTGCGGTGACTCTTTAAGGTCTGGCCCCTGGATGGAGGGGCACCAGGAGTAGAGGAGCAGGAAGGGGAAGGGGGTGGCCATGCGAGGGGACACTTTGAGGCCAAGTCCCAGCTTCAGCCTGATCCTCCTGGGAACCCCGCTCTGAGACAAGGAGCCGGGCTTCGCATTCCCACAGCAGCCAGTCGTGGGCTGAGGACACCTGGGGCGTTGGGAACTCCCTGGCTTCTCCTTGGTTTAACGTCTAGAGCTGCTTGGGAATCGCGCCGCCACACACACCCGAGCGCAGGTGTCTTCCGCACAGACTGCGGGCCTCGCTCTTCTGAATGCCGCTAGCTCGCCACCCACCCACGGGTGAACCTGGTCAGGGTGCTTTCTCTCAGGGGCAGACTCTTTTCCGGGCGGGCTACCGGTGTCTCTGTTTGCTCGTTTCTTTCTTCCATTTCGGGAAAGTCTTCCTTGCTGGCTGTGGAAATCTCCTATGCCTTCCCTCGCCTATTCTGTCAGCTTTAAAATTCTCTTTCAGTTGCCACCCTCACAGATGGATTAGGAAACTCTTTCCGGTGCACTCATTAGTGAAATGACCTCCAGGAAGCTGGAATCCAATATCTAATGGCCGATTTTTAGCGAGTCCACACGCCAGGGTGGTCGGGGTCCAATGCAGCCCCGGCCAGGCCCAGGCCCCTTGGACTGGGCCACAGGAGGACACGGAGGAGGGTCCCGGCCCCCACGAAGCGGTGCCGGCAGTTCTCCACGGGCTTGGGCGTTTTCCAGAGGTAGGAGATGGAGGGGACTGATTTCTTCAGCGCCCCCCAAACCACGCCACCCCACCCCACCCATGGGACACATCCCCAGAGAGAGACGCCCCATACACTGGCTGTGCCCCAGCCCTGGCCCGGGGGAATAGGCGGCAGCCCACCCACAGGGCCAGGGGGGGGCGCAGCTGAAAGGGGTTGTGGGGGAGGGCGGCCCCTGGCTGGGGTCAAAGGGCGAGCGTCCCGCGCGTGCGCAGTCAGCGGCAGCGACGCGCTGGGGGTGGGCAGCGGGTAGGTGAAGGAGGCCGGGCGAGGAGACGAGGGGGGCTGGGAGGGCTCCACCTTGGCGAGTCCAGCCGTGGAGGCGCATCTTGTGTGAGTGTGAGTGAGTGTGAGTGTGTGTGTGTGTGTATAGAGAGACAGCCCCCCACCCCGCCCCGCCCCGCCCATCACCCCCGACCCTGGGAGCCCGCGGGACCCGGCCGGCCCGGCCCGGCCCGGCGCGGGGCCTGGGGCGGGAGGCGGCGGCGGGGAAGCCCAGAGAGGCTCGGCTTCTCGAGCGGGGCAGGGGCGCCCTCCGCCGCCGTCTAGGGCCACACCACCCTGAACGCCCCCGATCTCGTCTGGTCTCGGAAGCTAAGCAGGGTCGGGCCTGGTTAGTACTTGGATGGGAGACCGCCTGGGAATACCGGGTGCCACAGGCTGCTGCTTTTTTTTTTTTTTTTTTTTTTTTTTGCCTCTTGTTCTGTCCCCTTTCTGGGAGCGCGGCGGCGGCCCGGGGTGGGGGTCACCCCCACCCTCAGCGCGCGCGCGGTGCCTGGCGCCCCAGCCCGCACCGTGGGGCCTCCTCTTGTCCCAAGCCGCGACACCGCCGCCACGCGGCAGCATGCGTGGCATCTGGACTGTCAGGTCTCAGACCAAAGGTCTGCTCTGTGGGAACCGACACGCTGGAGGAAACCTTGAGAGTCTGAGAGGGGAGGGAGTTCCAGAAGAAGGCCAGGATGTCATTTTGAGGGAGTATGTGACCAGAACTCGTCCCGTTGCTTTTGGGGTTCTATGGGCTACACGCAGGAATCTTTGGTGGTGGCACCTGATGTTGGGGGATCCGGAGTCACACCCAGACCTGCTCCACAGGCCTCCTTTTACTTTTCTCTTCGGATTCATTATTTTTAAAAAGTGTCTCTTACCTCTAGGATTGCATTTTCTTTTCTCTCTCTTTTCAAGCAGATGATGGGAGTACAAGTATTCAGGTGACATGTGTTGCCCGTGCCGCCCTCCCCCCTGTGTTCTTTTTTTTTTTTTTTTTTTTGAGACAGAGTCTCGTTTTGCTGCCCAGGCTAGAGTGAGTGCCATGGCGTCAGCCTAGCTCACAGCAACCTCAATCTCCGGGCTCAAGCAATCCTGCTGCCTCAGCCTCCCGAGTAGTTGGGACTACAGGCATGCACCACCACGCCCGGCTGTGTTTTTCTATATATATTAGTTGGCCAATTAATTTCTCTCTATTTTTAGTAGAGACGGGGTCTCGCTCTTGCTCAGGCTGGTTTCGAACTCCTGACCTGGAGCAATCCGCCCGCCTCGGCCTCCCAGAGAGCTAGGATTACAGGCGTGAGCCACCGCGCCCGGCCCCCCCTGTGTTCTTATTCATATACCTCTCATGTTGTTCCAGCGTATTGTGGGGGTACCAATGTTAAGGTCGGGTGCCTTGCCCTCTCCAAGCCTCCCCCCTCGGGTCAGAGCTTCAAGTGCGCCCATCCCCCAGTCGGTGCGCACCCACCCCATGCCTAATGGATGTGTATGCCCCTCCCCTCCCCCCACCCGCCCGACACCCACCCGATGAAGGTGATTCCTCTCTGTCCACTTAGGCGTCCATCCGTTCGTACCAATTTGCTGGTGAGCGCGCTCACGTGGTGCTCGTGTGTCCATTCTTGGGATACTTGGCCTACTGGAACGGGTTCCAGCTCTGGCCAGGAGAACACGAGAGGCGCCCTCTCACCGCTGCTCCTCACAGCCGAATGGCACTCCGTGGTGTCCACGTGCCACATTTTATTGATGCACTCCTGGATGGATGGGCACTCGGGTCGCTTCCACGTCTTTGGGATTGTGAATTGTGCCCTAACTGTAACCCTAACCCTTACCCAGCCCGTCTCCTCTGCCCCTGCCTGACGCACTCCTCCCCGGCCAGGCCCGTCACTGTCCTGGGCCCCCGCCTGACCGGCTCCTCCCCGCCCGGCCTGTCACCGTCCTCTGCCCCTGTCTGACACGCTCCTTCCCGCCCGGCCTCTCACCGTCCTCGGCCCCTGCCTGACCGGCTCCTCCGTCGCCTGGGCCTTCCAAGGGCTTGGTGTGGATGCTGCTTCCAGGAAGCCCTCCAGAAACCCGGCAGCAGGGTGGCCGCAGCAGTCTCCAGCAGCCGTCCCTAAGTCGCGTGAGTGCGGGGGACGTGCCCCCGCTGTGCCGCGGGGGCCCAGCCTGGTGTCTTCCCTGAGGCCCTGCGGCTGCCGGCTGGGCTGCCGCTCCCCGCAAGGGGAGAGCCGCGGAGGTGGGGACCGCCTCCTGATGGGGACGTACACGCAGCTCTCCACGTCGGATTCCGGGGCTCTCTGTCCTGCCCGAAGGCCCAGCTGGCCTGCGGGTCCTTAGAGTGGCAAAAACCTCCGAAAACTGAGACTGAGGGTCCGGTGGGTGTCTGCACTTTTGTGCTGGGCACCCCAGGGAGGCCCGGGGGCTGGCTGGACAACGTGGTCTGCTGGGCGGGGGGGGGGGTGTTGGAGGAGCAACTGATGCCCTTTGCACTTTGGGTAGCAAGAGTCTGAGGTGTCTCTGAGCCCTGTGCCCTGTGGGGGCGGGGCGGGGGGGAGGAGGAGGAGGAGGAGGAGGAGGTGGGAAGGGCGGGGCCTGCAGTCCTGTTCCCGGGGTGGCACGGCAAGTGGCTTCTTCCACAGGCTGCTTGGCCTGGGCTCCCTGCACCTGGGCCTTTGGAGGACCGGCCCTGTGCTTGCCAACACTTCCTGCAGGGACCCAGAGCTGGGAGGTGGCATCTCTCAGCCCTGGGTCGGGCAGAGCCCCAGCGGGCCATGCCCACAACCTCTCTCAGCACCGGTCCCCCAGAAGGCTCCTTTGGGACCAGGATTCTCTTGCGGTGACTCTTTAAGGTCTGGCCCCTGGATGGAGGGGCACCAGGAGTAGAGGAGCAGGAAGGGGAAGGGGGTGGCCATGCGAGGGGACACTTTGAGGCCAAGTCCCAGCTTCAGCCTGATCCTCCTGGGAACCCCGCTCTGAGACAAGGAGCCGGGCTTCGCATTCCCACAGCAGCCAGTCGTGGGCTGAGGACACCTGGGGCGTTGGGAACTCCCTGGCTTCTCCTTGGTTTAACATCTAGAGCTGCTTGTGAATCGCGCCGCCACACACACCCGAGCGCAGGTGTCTTCCGCACAGACTGCGGGCCTCGCTCTTCTGAATGCCGCTAGCTCGCCACCCACCCACGGGTGAACCTGGTCAGGGTGCTTTCTCTCAGGGGCAGACTCTTTTCCGGGCGGGCTACCGGTGTCTCTGTTTGCTCGTTTCTTTCTTCCATTTCGGGAAAGTCTTCCTTGCTGGCTGTGGAAATCTCCTATGCCTTCCCTCGCCTATTCTGTCAGCTTTAAAATTCTCTTTCAGTTGCCACCCTCACAGATGGATTAGGAAACTCTTTCCGGTGCACTCATTAGTGAAATGACCTCCAGGAAGCTGGAATCCAATATCTAATGGCCGATTTTTAGCGAGTCCACACGCCAGGGTGGTCGGGGTCCAATGCAGCCCCGGCCAGGCCCAGGCCCCTTGGACTGGGCCACAGGAGGACACTGAGGAGGGTCCCGGCCCCCACGAAGCGGTGCCGGCAGTTCTCCACGGGCTTGGGCGTTTTCCAGAGGTAGGAGATGGAGGGGACTGATTTCTTCAGCGCCCCCCAAACCACGCCACCCCACCAAACCCATGGGACACATCCCCAGAGAGAGACGCCCCATACACTGGCTGTGCCCCAGCCCTGGCCCGGGGGAATAGGCGGCAGCCCACACACAGGGCGAGGGGGGGGGCGCAGCTGAAAGGGGTTGTGGGGGAGGGCGGCCCCTGGCTGGGGTCAAAGGGCGAGCGTCCCGCGCGTGCGCAGTCAGCGGCAGCGACGCGCTGGGGGTGGGCAGCGGGTAGGTGAAGGAGGCCGGGCGAGGAGACGAGGGGGGCTGGGAGGGCTCCACCTTGGCGAGTCCAGCCGTGGAGGCGCATCTTGTGTGAGTGTGAGTGAGTGTGAGTGTGTGTGTGTGTGTGTAGAGAGAGACAGCCCCCCACCCCGCCCCGCCCCGCCCCGCCCCGCCCATCACCCCGGACCCTGGGAGCCCGCGGGACCAGGCCGGCCCGGCCCGGCCCGGCGTGGGGCCTGGGGCGGGAGGCGGCGGCGGGGAAGCCCAGAGAGGCTCGGCTTCTCGAGCGGGGCAGGGGCGCCCTCCGCCGCCGTCTAGGGCCACACCACCCTGAACGCCCCCGATCTCGTCTGGTCTCGGAAGCTAAGCAGGGTCGGGCCTGGTTAGTACTTGGATGGGAGACCGCCTGGGAATACCGGGTGCCACAGGCTGCTGCTTTTTTTTTTTTTTTTTTTTTTTTTTTGCCTCTTGTTCTGTCCCCTTTCTGGGAGCGCGGCGGCGGCCCGGGGTGGGGGTCACCCCCACCCTCAGCGCGCGCGCGGTGCCTGGCGCCCCAGCCCGCACCGTGGGGCCTCCTCTTGTCCCAAGCCGCGACACCGCCGCCACGCGGCAGCATGCGTGGCATCTGGACTGTCAGGTCTCAGACCAAAGGTCTGCTCTGTGGGAACCGACACGCTGGAGGAAACCTTGAGAGTCTGAGAGGGGAGGGAGTTCCAGAAGAAGGCCAGGATGTCATTTTGAGGGAGTATGTGACCAGAACTCGTCCCGTTGCTTTTGGGGTTCTATGGGCTACACGCAGGAATCTTTGGTGGTGGCACCTGATGTTGGGGGATCCGGAGTCACACCCAGACCTGCTCCACAGGCCTCCTTTTACTTTTCTCTTCGGATTCATTATTTTTAAAAAGTGTCTCTTACCTCTAGGATTGCATTTTCTTTTCTCTCTCTTTTCAAGCAGATGATGGGAGTACAAGTATTCAGGTGACATGTGTTGCCCGTGCCGCCCTCCCCCCTGTGTTCTTTTTTTTTTTTTTTTTTTTGAGACAGAGTCTCGTTTTGCTGCCCAGGCTAGAGTGAGTGCCATGGCGTCAGCCTAGCTCACAGCAACCTCAATCTCCGGGCTCAAGCAATCCTGCTGCCTCAGCCTCCCGAGTAGTTGGGACTACAGGCATGCACCACCACGCCCGGCTGTGTTTTTCTATATATATTAGTTGGCCAATTAATTTCTCTCTATTTTTAGTAGAGACGGGGTCTCGCTCTTGCTCAGGCTGGTTTCGAACTCCTGACCTGGAGCAATCCGCCCGCCTCGGCCTCCCAGAGAGCTAGGATTACAGGCGTGAGCCACCGCGCCCGGCCCCCCCTGTGTTCTTATTCATATACCTCTCATGTTGTTCCAGCGTATTGTGGGGGTACCAATGTTAAGGTCGGGTGCCTTGCCCTCTCCAAGCCTCCCCCCTCGGGTCAGAGCTTCAAGTGCGCCCATCCCCCAGTCGGTGCGCACCCACCCCATGCCTAATGGATGTGTATGCCCCTCCCCTCCCCCCACCCGCCCGACACCCACCCGATGAAGGTGATTCCTCTCTGTCCACTTAGGCGTCCATCCGTTCGTACCAATTTGCTGGTGAGCGCGCTCACGTGGTGCTCGTGTGTCCATTCTTGGGATACTTGGCCTACTGGAACGGGTTCCAGCTCTGGCCAGGAGAACACGAGAGGCGCCCTCTCACCGCTGCTCCTCACAGCCGAATGGCACTCCGTGGTGTCCACGTGCCACATTTTATTGATGCACTCCTGGATGGATGGGCACTCGGGTCGCTTCCACGTCTTTGGGATTGTGAATTGTGCCCTAACTGTAACCCTAACCCTTACCCAGCCCGTCTCCTCTGCCCCTGCCTGACGCACTCCTCCCCGGCCAGGCCCGTCACTGTCCTGGGCCCCCGCCTGACCGGCTCCTCCCCGCCCGGCCTGTCACCGTCCTCTGCCCCTGTCTGACACGCTCCTTCCCGCCCGGCCTCTCACCGTCCTCGGCCCCTGCCTGACCGGCTCCTCCGTCGCCTGGGCCTTCCAAGGGCTTGGTGTGGATGCTGCTTCCAGGAAGCCCTCCAGAAACCCGGCAGCAGGGTGGCCGCAGCAGTCTCCAGCAGCCGTCCCTAAGTCGCGTGAGTGCGGGGGACGTGCCCCCGCTGTGCCGCGGGGGCCCAGCCTGGTGTCTTCCCTGAGGCCCTGCGGCTGCCGGCTGGGCTGCCGCTCCCCGCAAGGGGAGAGCCGCGGAGGTGGGGACCGCCTCCTGATGGGGACGTACACGCAGCTCTCCACGTCGGATTCCGGGGCTCTCTGTCCTGCCCGAAGGCCCAGCTGGCCTGCGGGTCCTTAGAGTGGCAAAAACCTCCGAAAACTGAGACTGAGGGTCCGGTGGGTGTCTGCACTTTTGTGCTGGGCACCCCAGGGAGGCCCGGGGGCTGGCTGGACAACGTGGTCTGCTGGGCGGGGGGGGGGGGTGTTGGAGGAGCAACTGATGCCCTTTGCACTTTGGGTAGCAAGAGTCTGAGGTGTCTCTGAGCCCTGTGCCCTGTGGGGGCGGGGCGGGGGGGAGGAGGAGGAGGAGGAGGAGGAGGTGGGAAGGGCGGGGCCTGCAGTCCTGTTCCCGGGGTGGCACGGCAAGTGGCTTCTTCCACAGGCTGCTTGGCCTGGGCTCCCTGCACCTGGGCCTTTGGAGGACCGGCCCTGTGCTTGCCAACACTTCCTGCAGGGACCCAGAGCTGGGAGGTGGCATCTCTCAGCCCTGGGTCGGGCAGAGCCCCAGCGGGCCATGCCCACAACCTCTCTCAGCACCGGTCCCCCAGAAGGCTCCTTTGGGACCAGGATTCTCTTGCGGTGACTCTTTAAGGTCTGGCCCCTGGATGGAGGGGCACCAGGAGTAGAGGAGCAGGAAGGGGAAGGGGGTGGCCGTGCGAGGGGACACTTTGAGGCCAAGTCCCAGCTTCAGCCTGATCCTCCTGGGAACCCCGCTCTGAGACAAGGAGCCGGGCTTCGCATTCCCACAGCAGCCAGTCGTGGGCTGAGGACACCTGGGGCGTTGGGAACTCCCTGGCTTCTCCTTGGTTTAACATCTAGAGCTGGTTGTGAATCGCGCCGCCACACACACCCGAGCGCAGGTGTCTTCCGCACAGACTGCGGGCCTCGCTCTTCTGAATGCCGCTAGCTCGCCACCCACCCACGGGTGAACCTGGTCAGGGTGCTTTCTCTCAGGGGCAGACTCTTTTCCGGGCGGGCTACCGGTGTCTCTGTTTGCTCGTTTCTTTCTTCCATTTCGGGAAAGTCTTCCTTGCTGGCTGTGGAAATCTCCTATGCCTTCCCTCGCCTATTCTGTCAGCTTTAAAATTCTCTTTCAGTTGCCACCCTCACAGATGGATTAGGAAACTCTTTCCGGTGCACTCATTAGTGAAATGACCTCCAGGAAGCTGGAATCCAATATCTAATGGCCGATTTTTAGCGAGTCCACACGCCAGGGTGGTCGGGGTCCAATGCAGCCCCGGCCAGGCCCAGGCCCCTTGGACTGGGCCACAGGAGGACACTGAGGAGGGTCCCGGCCCCCACGAAGCGGTGCCGGCAGTTCTCCACGGGCTTGGGCGTTTTCCAGAGGTAGGAGATGGAGGGGACTGATTTCTTCAGCGCCCCCCAAACCACGCCACCCCACCCCACCCATGGGACACATCCCCAGAGAGAGACGCCCCATACACTGGCTGTGCCCCAGCCCTGGCCCGGGGGAATAGGCGGCAGCCCACACACAGGGCGAGGGGGGGGGCGCAGCTGAAAGGGGTTGTGGGGGAGGGCGGCCCCTGGCTGGGGTCAAAGGGCGAGCGTCCCGCGCGTGCGCAGTCAGCGGCAGCGACGCGCTGGGGGTGGGCAGCGGGTAGGTGAAGGAGGCCGGGCGAGGAGACGAGGGGGGCTGGGAGGGCTCCACCTTGGCGAGTCCAGCCGTGGAGGCGCATCTTGTGTGAGTGTGAGTGTGAGTGTGTGTGTGTGTGTGTAGAGAGAGACAGCCCCCCACCCCGCCCCGCCCCGCCCCGCCCCGCCCATCACCCCGGACCCTGGGAGCCCGCGGGACCAGGCCGGCCCGGCCCGGCCCGGCGTGGGGCCTGGGGCGGGAGGCGGCGGCGGGGAAGCCCAGAGAGGCTCGGCTTCTCGAGCGGGGCAGGGGCGCCCTCCGCCGCCGTCTAGGGCCACACCACCCTGAACGCCCCCGATCTCGTCTGGTCTCGGAAGCTAAGCAGGGTCGGGCCTGGTTAGTACTTGGATGGGAGACCGCCTGGGAATACCGGGTGCCACAGGCTGCTGCTTTTTTTTTTTTTTTTTTTTTTTTTTTGCCTCTTGTTCTGTCCCCTTTCTGGGAGCGCGGCGGCGGCCCGGGGTGGGGGTCACCCCCACCCTCAGCGCGCGCGCGGTGCCTGGCGCCCCAGCCCGCACCGTGGGGCCTCCTCTTGTCCCAAGCCGCGACACCGCCGCCACGCGGCAGCATGCGTGGCATCTGGACTGTCAGGTCTCAGACCAAAGGTCTGCTCTGTGGGAACCGACACGCTGGAGGAAACCTTGAGAGTCTGAGAGGGGAGGGAGTTCCAGAAGAAGGCCAGGATGTCATTTTGAGGGAGTATGTGACCAGAACTCGTCCCGTTGCTTTTGGGGTTCTATGGGCTACACGCAGGAATCTTTGGTGGTGGCACCTGATGTTGGGGGATCCGGAGTCACACCCAGACCTGCTCCACAGGCCTCCTTTTACTTTTCTCTTCGGATTCATTATTTTTAAAAAGTGTCTCTTACCTCTAGGATTGCATTTTCTTTTCTCTCTCTTTTCAAGCAGATGATGGGAGTACAAGTATTCAGGTGACATGTGTTGCCCGTGCCGCCCTCCCCCCTGTGTTCTTTTTTTTTTTTTTTTTTTTGAGACAGAGTCTCGTTTTGCTGCCCAGGCTAGAGTGAGTGCCATGGCGTCAGCCTAGCTCACAGCAACCTCAATCTCCGGGCTCAAGCAATCCTGCTGCCTCAGCCTCCCGAGTAGTTGGGACTACAGGCATGCACCACCACGCCCGGCTGTGTTTTTCTATATATATTAGTTGGCCAATTAATTTCTCTCTATTTTTAGTAGAGACGGGGTCTCGCTCTTGCTCAGGCTGGTTTCGAACTCCTGACCTGGAGCAATCCGCCCGCCTCGGCCTCCCAGAGAGCTAGGATTACAGGCGTGAGCCACCGCGCCCGGCCCCCCCTGTGTTCTTATTCATATACCTCTCATGTTGTTCCAGCGTATTGTGGGGGTACCAATGTTAAGGTCGGGTGCCTTGCCCTCTCCAAGCCTCCCCCCTCGGGTCAGAGCTTCAAGTGCGCCCATCCCCCAGTCGGTGCGCACCCACCCCATGCCTAATGGATGTGTATGCCCCTCCCCTCCCCCCACCCGCCCGACACCCACCCGATGAAGGTGATTCCTCTCTGTCCACTTAGGCGTCCATCCGTTCGTACCAATTTGCTGGTGAGCGCGCTCACGTGGTGCTCGTGTGTCCATTCTTGGGATACTTGGCCTACTGGAACGGGTTCCAGCTCTGGCCAGGAGAACACGAGAGGCGCCCTCTCACCGCTGCTCCTCACAGCCGAATGGCACTCCGTGGTGTCCACGTGCCACATTTTATTGATGCACTCCTGGATGGATGGGCACTCGGGTCGCTTCCACGTCTTTGGGATTGTGAATTGTGCCCTAACTGTAACCCTAACCCTTACCCAGCCCGTCTCCTCTGCCCCTGCCTGACGCACTCCTCCCCGGCCAGGCCCGTCACTGTCCTGGGCCCCCGCCTGACCGGCTCCTCCCCGCCCGGCCTGTCACCGTCCTCTGCCCCTGTCTGACACGCTCCTTCCCGCCCGGCCTCTCACCGTCCTCGGCCCCTGCCTGACCGGCTCCTCCGTCGCCTGGGCCTTCCAAGGGCTTGGTGTGGATGCTGCTTCCAGGAAGCCCTCCAGAAACCCGGCAGCAGGGTGGCCGCAGCAGTCTCCAGCAGCCGTCCCTAAGTCGCGTGAGTGCGGGGGACGTGCCCCCGCTGTGCCGCGGGGGCCCAGCCTGGTGTCTTCCCTGAGGCCCTGCGGCTGCCGGCTGGGCTGCCGCTCCCCGCAAGGGGAGAGCCGCGGAGGTGGGGACCGCCTCCTGATGGGGACGTACACGCAGCTCTCCACGTCGGATTCCGGGGCTCTCTGTCCTGCCCGAAGGCCCAGCTGGCCTGCGGGTCCTTAGAGTGGCAAAAACCTCCGAAAACTGAGACTGAGGGTCCGGTGGGTGTCTGCACTTTTGTGCTGGGCACCCCAGGGAGGCCCGGGGGCTGGCTGGACAACGTGGTCTGCTGGGCGGGGGGGGGGGGTGTTGGAGGAGCAACTGATGCCCTTTGCACTTTGGGTAGCAAGAGTCTGAGGTGTCTCTGAGCCCTGTGCCCTGTGGGGGCGGGGCGGGGGGGAGGAGGAGGAGGAGGAGGAGGAGGTGGGAAGGGCGGGGCCTGCAGTCCTGTTCCCGGGGTGGCACGGCAAGTGGCTTCTTCCACAGGCTGCTTGGCCTGGGCTCCCTGCACCTGGGCCTTTGGAGGACCGGCCCTGTGCTTGCCAACACTTCCTGCAGGGACCCAGAGCTGGGAGGTGGCATCTCTCAGCCCTGGGTCGGGCAGAGCCCCAGCGGGCCATGCCCACAACCTCTCTCAGCACCGGTCCCCCAGAAGGCTCCTTTGGGACCAGGATTCTCTTGCGGTGACTCTTTAAGGTCTGGCCCCTGGATGGAGGGGCACCAGGAGTAGAGGAGCAGGAAGGGGAAGGGGGTGGCCGTGCGAGGGGACACTTTGAGGCCAAGTCCCAGCTTCAGCCTGATCCTCCTGGGAACCCCGCTCTGAGACAAGGAGCCGGGCTTCGCATTCCCACAGCAGCCAGTCGTGGGCTGAGGACACCTGGGGCGTTGGGAACTCCCTGGCTTCTCCTTGGTTTAACATCTAGAGCTGCTTGTGAATCGCGCCGCCACACACACCCGAGCGCAGGTGTCTTCCGCACAGACTGCGGGCCTCGCTCTTCTGAATGCCGCTAGCTCGCCACCCACCCACGGGTGAACCTGGTCAGGGTGCTTTCTCTCAGGGGCAGACTCTTTTCCGGGCGGGCTACCGGTGTCTCTGTTTGCTCGTTTCTTTCTTCCATTTCGGGAAAGTCTTCCTTGCTGGCTGTGGAAATCTCCTATGCCTTCCCTCGCCTATTCTGTCAGCTTTAAAATTCTCTTTCAGTTGCCACCCTCACAGATGGATTAGGAAACTCTTTCCGGTGCACTCATTAGTGAAATGACCTCCAGGAAGCTGGAATCCAATATCTAATGGCCGATTTTTAGCGAGTCCACACGCCAGGGTGGTCGGGGTCCAATGCAGCCCCGGCCAGGCCCAGGCCCCTTGGACTGGGCCACAGGAGGACACTGAGGAGGGTCCCGGCCCCCACGAAGCGGTGCCGGCAGTTCTCCACGGGCTTGGGCGTTTTCCAGAGGTAGGAGATGGAGGGGACTGATTTCTTCAGCGCCCCCCAAACCACGCCACCCCACCAAACCCATGGGACACATCCCCAGAGAGAGACGCCCCATACACTGGCTGTGCCCCAGCCCTGGCCCGGGGGAATAGGCGGCAGCCCACACACAGGGCGAGGGGGGGGGCGCAGCTGAAAGGGGTTGTGGGGGAGGGCGGCCCCTGGCTGGGGTCAAAGGGCGAGCGTCCCGCGCGTGCGCAGTCAGCGGCAGCGACGCGCTGGGGGTGGGCAGCGGGTAGGTGAAGGAGGCCGGGCGAGGAGACGAGGGGGGCTGGGAGGGCTCCACCTTGGCGAGTCCAGCCGTGGAGGCGCATCTTGTGTGAGTGTGAGTGAGTGTGAGTGTGTGTGTGTGTGTGTAGAGAGAGACAGCCCCCCACCCCGCCCCGCCCCGCCCCGCCCCGCCCATCACCCCGGACCCTGGGAGCCCGCGGGACCAGGCCGGCCCGGCCCGGCCCGGCGTGGGGCCTGGGGCGGGAGGCGGCGGCGGGGAAGCCCAGAGAGGCTCGGCTTCTCGAGCGGGGCAGGGGCGCCCTCCGCCGCCATCTAGGGCCACACCACCCTGAACGCCCCCGATCTCGTCTGGTCTCGGAAGCTAAGCAGGGTCGGGCCTGGTTAGTACTTGGATGGGAGACCGCCTGGGAATACCGGGTGCCACAGGCTGCTGCTTTTTTTTTTTTTTTTTTTTTTTTTTGCCTCTTGTTCTGTCCCCTTTCTGGGAGCGCGGCGGCGGCCCGGGGTGGGGGTCACCCCCACCCTCAGCGCGCGCGCGGTGCCTGGCGCCCCAGCCCGCACCGTGGGGCCTCCTCTTGTCCCAAGCCGCGACACCGCCGCCACGCGGCAGCATGCGTGGCATCTGGACTGTCAGGTCTCAGACCAAAGGTCTGCTCTGTGGGAACCGACACGCTGGAGGAAACCTTGAGAGTCTGAGAGGGGAGGGAGTTCCAGAAGAAGGCCAGGATGTCATTTTGAGGGAGTATGTGACCAGAACTCGTCCCGTTGCTTTTGGGGTTCTATGGGCTACACGCAGGAATCTTTGGTGGTGGCACCTGATGTTGGGGGATCCGGAGTCACACCCAGACCTGCTCCACAGGCCTCCTTTTACTTTTCTCTTCGGATTCATTATTTTTAAAAAGTGTCTCTTACCTCTAGGATTGCATTTTCTTTTCTCTCTCTTTTCAAGCAGATGATGGGAGTACAAGTATTCAGGTGACATGTGTTGCCCGTGCCGCCCTCCCCCCTGTGTTCTTTTTTTTTTTTTTTTTTTTGAGACAGAGTCTCGTTTTGCTGCCCAGGCTAGAGTGAGTGCCATGGCGTCAGCCTAGCTCACAGCAACCTCAATCTCCGGGCTCAAGCAATCCTGCTGCCTCAGCCTCCCGAGTAGTTGGGACTACAGGCATGCACCACCACGCCCGGCTGTGTTTTTCTATATATATTAGTTGGCCAATTAATTTCTCTCTATTTTTAGTAGAGACGGGGTCTCGCTCTTGCTCAGGCTGGTTTCGAACTCCTGACCTGGAGCAATCCGCCCGCCTCGGCCTCCCAGAGAGCTAGGATTACAGGCGTGAGCCACCGCGCCCGGCCCCCCCTGTGTTCTTATTCATATACCTCTCATGTTGTTCCAGCGTATTGTGGGGGTACCAATGTTAAGGTCGGGTGCCTTGCCCTCTCCAAGCCTCCCCCCTCGGGTCAGAGCTTCAAGTGCGCCCATCCCCCAGTCGGTGCGCACCCACCCCATGCCTAATGGATGTGTATGCCCCTCCCCTCCCCCCACCCGCCCGACACCCACCCGATGAAGGTGATTCCTCTCTGTCCACTTAGGCGTCCATCCGTTCGTACCAATTTGCTGGTGAGCGCGCTCACGTGGTGCTCGTGTGTCCATTCTTGGGATACTTGGCCTACTGGAACGGGTTCCAGCTCTGGCCAGGAGAACACGAGAGGCGCCCTCTCACCGCTGCTCCTCACAGCCGAATGGCACTCCGTGGTGTCCACGTGCCACATTTTATTGATGCACTCCTGGATGGATGGGCACTCGGGTCGCTTCCACGTCTTTGGGATTGTGAATTGTGCCCTAACTGTAACCCTAACCCTTACCCAGCCCGTCTCCTCTGCCCCTGCCTGACGCACTCCTCCCCGGCCAGGCCCGTCACTGTCCTGGGCCCCCGCCTGACCGGCTCCTCCCCGCCCGCCCTGTCACCGTCCTCTGCCCCTGTCTGACACGCTCCTTCCCGCCCGGCCTCTCACCGTCCTCGGCCCCTGCCTGACCGGCTCCTCCGTCGCCTGGGCCTTCCAAGGGCTTGGTGTGGATGCTGCTTCCAGGAAGCCCTCCAGAAACCCGGCAGCAGGGTGGCCGCAGCAGTCTCCAGCAGCCGTCCCTAAGTCGCGTGAGTGCGGGGGACGTGCCCCCGCTGTGCCGCGGGGGCCCAGCCTGGTGTCTTCCCTGAGGCCCTGCGGCTGCCGGCTGGGCTGCCGCTCCCCGCAAGGGGAGAGCCGCGGAGGTGGGGACCGCCTCCTGATGGGGACGTACACGCAGCTCTCCACGTCGGATTCCGGGGCTCTCTGTCCTGCCCGAAGGCCCAGCTGGCCTGCGGGTCCTTAGAGTGGCAAAAACCTCCGAAAACTGAGACTGAGGGTCCGGTGGGTGTCTGCACTTTTGTGCTGGGCACCCCAGGGAGGCCCGGGGGCTGGCTGGACAACGTGGTCTGCTGGGCGGGGGGGGGGGTGTTGGAGGAGCAACTGATGCCCTTTGCACTTTGGGTAGCAAGAGTCTGAGGTGTCTCTGAGCCCTGTGCCCTGTGGGGGCGGGGCGGGGGGGAGGAGGAGGAGGAGGAGGAGGAGGTGGGAAGGGCGGGGCCTGCAGTCCTGTTCCCGGGGTGGCACGGCAAGTGGCTTCTTCCACAGGCTGCTTGGCCTGGGCTCCCTGCACCTGGGCCTTTGGAGGACCGGCCCTGTGCTTGCCAACACTTCCTGCAGGGACCCAGAGCTGGGAGGTGGCATCTCTCAGCCCTGGGTCGGGCAGAGCCCCAGCGGGCCATGCCCACAACCTCTCTCAGCACCGGTCCCCCAGAAGGCTCCTTTGGGACCAGGATTCTCTTGCGGTGACTCTTTAAGGTCTGGCCCCTGGATGGAGGGGCACCAGGAGTAGAGGAGCAGGAAGGGGAAGGGGGTGGCCATGCGAGGGGACACTTTGAGGCCAAGTCCCAGCTTCAGCCTGATCCTCCTGGGAACCCCGCTCTGAGACAAGGAGCCGGGCTTCGCATTCCCACAGCAGCCAGTCGTGGGCTGAGGACACCTGGGGCGTTGGGAACTCCCTGGCTTCTCCTTGGTTTAACATCTAGAGCTGCTTGTGAATCGCTCCGCCACACACACCCGAGCGCAGGTGTCTTCCGCACAGACTGCGGGCCTCGCTCTTCTGAATGCCGCTAGCTCGCCACCCACCCACGGGTGAACCTGGTCAGGGTGCTTTCTCTCAGGGGCAGACTCTTTTCCGGGCGGGCTACCGGTGTCTCTGTTTGCTCGTTTCTTTCTTCCATTTCGGGAAAGTCTTCCTTGCTGGCTGTGGAAATCTCCTATGCCTTCCCTCGCCTATTCTGTCAGCTTTAAAATTCTCTTTCAGTTGCCACCCTCACAGATGGATTAGGAAACTCTTTCCGGTGCACTCATTAGTGAAATGACCTCCAGGAAGCTGGAATCCAATATCTAATGGCCGATTTTTAGCGAGTCCACACGCCAGGGTGGTCGGGGTCCAATGCAGCCCCGGCCAGGCCCAGGCCCCTTGGACTGGGCCACAGGAGGACACTGAGGAGGGTCCCGGCCCCCACGAAGCGGTGCCGGCAGTTCTCCACGGGCTTGGGCGTTTTCCAGAGGTAGGAGATGGAGGGGACTGATTTCTTCAGCGCCCCCCAAACCACGCCACCCCACCAAACCCATGGGACACATCCCCAGAGAGAGACGCCCCATACACTGGCTGTGCCCCAGCCCTGGCCCGGGGGAATAGGCGGCAGCCCACACACAGGGCGAGGGGGGGGGCGCAGCTGAAAGGGGTTGTGGGGGAGGGCGGCCCCTGGCTGGGGTCAAAGGGCGAGCGTCCCGCGCGTGCGCAGTCAGCGGCAGCGACGCGCTGGGGGTGGGCAGCGGGTAGGTGAAGGAGGCCGGGCGAGGAGACGAGGGGGGCTGGGAGGGCTCCACCTTGGCGAGTCCAGCCGTGGAGGCGCATCTTGTGTGAGTGTGAGTGAGTGTGAGTGTGTGTGTGTGTGTGTAGAGAGAGACAGCCCCCCACCCCGCCCCGCCCCGCCCCGCCCCGCCCATCACCCCGGACCCTGGGAGCCCGCGGGACCAGGCCGGCCCGGCCCGGCCCGGCGCGGGGCCTGGGGCGGGAGGCGGCGGCGGGGAAGCCCAGAGAGGCTCGGCTTCTCGAGCGGGGCAGGGGCGCCCTCCGCCGCCGTCTAGGGCCACACCACCCTGAACGCCCCCGATCTCGTCTGGTCTCGGAAGCTAAGCAGGGTCGGGCCTGGTTAGTACTTGGATGGGAGACCGCCTGGGAATACCGGGTGCCACAGGCTGCTGCTTTTTTTTTTTTTTTTTTTTTTTTTTTTGCCTCTTGTTCTGTCCCCTTTCTGGGAGCGCGGCGGCGGCCCGGGGTGGGGGTCACCCCCACCCTCAGCGCGCGCGCGGTGCCTGGCGCCCCAGCCCGCACCGTGGGGCCTCCTCTTGTCCCAAGCCGCGACACCGCCGCCACGCGGCAGCATGCGTGGCATCTGGACTGTCAGGTCTCAGACCAAAGGTCTGCTCTGTGGGAACCGACACGCTGGAGGAAACCTTGAGAGTCTGAGAGGGGAGGGAGTTCCAGAAGAAGGCCAGGATGTCATTTTGAGGGAGTATGTGACCAGAACTCGTCCCGTTGCTTTTGGGGTTCTATGGGCTACACGCAGGAATCTTTGGTGGTGGCACCTGATGTTGGGGGATCCGGAGTCACACCCAGACCTGCTCCACAGGCCTCCTTTTACTTTTCTCTTCGGATTCATTATTTTTAAAAAGTGTCTCTTACCTCTAGGATTGCATTTTCTTTTCTCTCTCTTTTCAAGCAGATGATGGGAGTACAAGTATTCAGGTGACATGTGTTGCCCGTGCCGCCCTCCCCCCTGTGTTCTTTTTTTTTTTTTTTTTTTTGAGACAGAGTCTCGTTTTGCTGCCCAGGCTAGAGTGAGTGCCATGGCGTCAGCCTAGCTCACAGCAACCTCAATCTCCGGGCTCAAGCAATCCTGCTGCCTCAGCCTCCCGAGTAGTTGGGACTACAGGCATGCACCACCACGCCCGGCTGTGTTTTTCTATATATATTAGTTGGCCAATTAATTTCTCTCTATTTTTAGTAGAGACGGGGTCTCGCTCTTGCTCAGGCTGGTTTCGAACTCCTGACCTGGAGCAATCCGCCCGCCTCGGCCTCCCAGAGAGCTAGGATTACAGGCGTGAGCCACCGCGCCCGGCCCCCCCTGTGTTCTTATTCATATACCTCTCATGTTGTTCCAGCGTATTGTGGGGGTACCAATGTTAAGGTCGGGTGCCTTGCCCTCTCCAAGCCTCCCCCCTCGGGTCAGAGCTTCAAGTGCGCCCATCCCCCAGTCGGTGCGCACCCACCCCATGCCTAATGGATGTGTATGCCCCTCCCCTCCCCCCACCCGCCCGACACCCACCCGATGAAGGTGATTCCTCTCTGTCCACTTAGGCGTCCATCCGTTCGTACCAATTTGCTGGTGAGCGCGCTCACGTGGTGCTCGTGTGTCCATTCTTGGGATACTTGGCCTACTGGAACGGGTTCCAGCTCTGGCCAGGAGAACACGAGAGGCGCCCTCTCACCGCTGCTCCTCACAGCCGAATGGCACTCCGTGGTGTCCACGTGCCACATTTTATTGATGCACTCCTGGATGGATGGGCACTCGGGTCGCTTCCACGTCTTTGGGATTGTGAATTGTGCCCTAACTGTAACCCTAACCCTTACCCAGCCCGTCTCCTCTGCCCCTGCCTGACGCACTCCTCCCCGGCCAGGCCCGTCACTGTCCTGGGCCCCCGCCTGACCGGCTCCTCCCCGCCCGCCCTGTCACCGTCCTCTGCCCCTGTCTGACACGCTCCTTCCCGCCCGGCCTCTCACCGTCCTCGGCCCCTGCCTGACCGGCTCCTCCGTCGCCTGGGCCTTCCAAGGGCTTGGTGTGGATGCTGCTTCCAGGAAGCCCTCCAGAAACCCGGCAGCAGGGTGGCCGCAGCAGTCTCCAGCAGCCGTCCCTAAGTCGCGTGAGTGCGGGGGACGTGCCCCCGCTGTGCCGCGGGGGCCCAGCCTGGTGTCTTCCCTGAGGCCCTGCGGCTGCCGGCTGGGCTGCCGCTCCCCGCAAGGGGAGAGCCGCGGAGGTGGGGACCGCCTCCTGATGGGGACGTACACGCAGCTCTCCACGTCGGATTCCGGGGCTCTCTGTCCTGCCCGAAGGCCCAGCTGGCCTGCGGGTCCTTAGAGTGGCAAAAACCTCCGAAAACTGAGACTGAGGGTCCGGTGGGTGTCTGCACTTTTGTGCTGGGCACCCCAGGGAGGCCCGGGGGCTGGCTGGACAACGTGGTCTGCTGGGCGGGGGGGGGGGTGTTGGAGGAGCAACTGATGCCCTTTGCACTTTGGGTAGCAAGAGTCTGAGGTGTCTCTGAGCCCTGTGCCCTGTGGGGGCGGGGCGGGGGGGAGGAGGAGGAGGAGGAGGAGGAGGTGGGAAGGGCGGGGCCTGCAGTCCTGTTCCCGGGGTGGCACGGCAAGTGGCTTCTTCCACAGGCTGCTTGGCCTGGGCTCCCTGCACCTGGGCCTTTGGAGGACCGGCCCTGTGCTTGCCAACACTTCCTGCAGGGACCCAGAGCTGGGAGGTGGCATCTCTCAGCCCTGGGTCGGGCAGAGCCCCAGCGGGCCATGCCCACAACCTCTCTCAGCACCGGTCCCCCAGAAGGCTCCTTTGGGACCAGGATTCTCTTGCGGTGACTCTTTAAGGTCTGGCCCCTGGATGGAGGGGCACCAGGAGTAGAGGAGCAGGAAGGGGAAGGGGGTGGCCATGCGAGGGGACACTTTGAGGCCAAGTCCCAGCTTCAGCCTGATCCTCCTGGGAACCCCGCTCTGAGACAAGGAGCCGGGCTTCGCATTCCCACAGCAGCCAGTCGTGGGCTGAGGACACCTGGGGCGTTGGGAACTCCCTGGCTTCTCCTTGGTTTAACATCTAGAGCTGCTTGTGAATCGCTCCGCCACACACACCCGAGCGCAGGTGTCTTCCGCACAGACTGCGGGCCTCGCTCTTCTGAATGCCGCTAGCTCGCCACCCACCCACGGGTGAACCTGGTCAGGGTGCTTTCTCTCAGGGGCAGACTCTTTTCCGGGCGGGCTACCGGTGTCTCTGTTTGCTCGTTTCTTTCTTCCATTTCGGGAAAGTCTTCCTTGCTGGCTGTGGAAATCTCCTATGCCTTCCCTCGCCTATTCTGTCAGCTTTAAAATTCTCTTTCAGTTGCCACCCTCACAGATGGATTAGGAAACTCTTTCCGGTGCACTCATTAGTGAAATGACCTCCAGGAAGCTGGAATCCAATATCTAATGGCCGATTTTTAGCGAGTCCACACGCCAGGGTGGTCGGGGTCCAATGCAGCCCCGGCCAGGCCCAGGCCCCTTGGACTGGGCCACAGGAGGACACTGAGGAGGGTCCCGGCCCCCACGAAGCGGTGCCGGCAGTTCTCCACGGGCTTGGGCGTTTTCCAGAGGTAGGAGATGGAGGGGACTGATTTCTTCAGCGCCCCCCAAACCACGCCACCCCACCAAACCCATGGGACACATCCCCAGAGAGAGACGCCCCATACACTGGCTGTGCCCCAGCCCTGGCCCGGGGGAATAGGCGGCAGCCCACACACAGGGCGAGGGGGGGGGCGCAGCTGAAAGGGGTTGTGGGGGAGGGCGGCCCCTGGCTGGGGTCAAAGGGCGAGCGTCCCGCGCGTGCGCAGTCAGCGGCAGCGACGCGCTGGGGGTGGGCAGCGGGTAGGTGAAGGAGGCCGGGCGAGGAGACGAGGGGGGCTGGGAGGGCTCCACCTTGGCGAGTCCAGCCGTGGAGGCGCATCTTGTGTGAGTGTGAGTGAGTGTGAGTGTGTGTGTGTGTGTGTAGAGAGAGACAGCCCCCCACCCCGCCCCGCCCCGCCCCGCCCCGCCCATCACCCCGGACCCTGGGAGCCCGCGGGACCAGGCCGGCCCGGCCCGGCCCGGCGCGGGGCCTGGGGCGGGAGGCGGCGGCGGGGAAGCCCAGAGAGGCTCGGCTTCTCGAGCGGGGCAGGGGCGCCCTCCGCCGCCGTCTAGGGCCACACCACCCTGAACGCCCCCGATCTCGTCTGGTCTCGGAAGCTAAGCAGGGTCGGGCCTGGTTAGTACTTGGATGGGAGACCGCCTGGGAATACCGGGTGCCACAGGCTGCTGCTTTTTTTTTTTTTTTTTTTTTTTTTTTTGCCTCTTGTTCTGTCCCCTTTCTGGGAGCGCGGCGGCGGCCCGGGGTGGGGGTCACCCCCACCCTCAGCGCGCGCGCGGTGCCTGGCGCCCCAGCCCGCACCGTGGGGCCTCCTCTTGTCCCAAGCCGCGACACCGCCGCCACGCGGCAGCATGCGTGGCATCTGGACTGTCAGGTCTCAGACCAAAGGTCTGCTCTGTGGGAACCGACACGCTGGAGGAAACCTTGAGAGTCTGAGAGGGGAGGGAGTTCCAGAAGAAGGCCAGGATGTCATTTTGAGGGAGTATGTGACCAGAACTCGTCCCGTTGCTTTTGGGGTTCTATGGGCTACACGCAGGAATCTTTGGTGGTGGCACCTGATGTTGGGGGATCCGGAGTCACACCCAGACCTGCTCCACAGGCCTCCTTTTACTTTTCTCTTCGGATTCATTATTTTTAAAAAGTGTCTCTTACCTCTAGGATTGCATTTTCTTTTCTCTCTCTTTTCAAGCAGATGATGGGAGTACAAGTATTCAGGTGACATGTGTTGCCCGTGCCGCCCTCCCCCCTGTGTTCTTTTTTTTTTTTTTTTTTTTGAGACAGAGTCTCGTTTTGCTGCCCAGGCTAGAGTGAGTGCCATGGCGTCAGCCTAGCTCACAGCAACCTCAATCTCCGGGCTCAAGCAATCCTGCTGCCTCAGCCTCCCGAGTAGTTGGGACTACAGGCATGCACCACCACGCCCGGCTGTGTTTTTCTATATATATTAGTTGGCCAATTAATTTCTCTCTATTTTTAGTAGAGACGGGGTCTCGCTCTTGCTCAGGCTGGTTTCGAACTCCTGACCTGGAGCAATCCGCCCGCCTCGGCCTCCCAGAGAGCTAGGATTACAGGCGTGAGCCACCGCGCCCGGCCCCCCCTGTGTTCTTATTCATATACCTCTCATGTTGTTCCAGCGTATTGTGGGGGTACCAATGTTAAGGTCGGGTGCCTTGCCCTCTCCAAGCCTCCCCCCTCGGGTCAGAGCTTCAAGTGCGCCCATCCCCCAGTCGGTGCGCACCCACCCCATGCCTAATGGATGTGTATGCCCCTCCCCTCCCCCCACCCGCCCGACACCCACCCGATGAAGGTGATTCCTCTCTGTCCACTTAGGCGTCCATCCGTTCGTACCAATTTGCTGGTGAGCGCGCTCACGTGGTGCTCGTGTGTCCATTCTTGGGATACTTGGCCTACTGGAACGGGTTCCAGCTCTGGCCAGGAGAACACGAGAGGCGCCCTCTCACCGCTGCTCCTCACAGCCGAATGGCACTCCGTGGTGTCCACGTGCCACATTTTATTGATGCACTCCTGGATGGATGGGCACTCGGGTCGCTTCCACGTCTTTGGGATTGTGAATTGTGCCCTAACTGTAACCCTAACCCTTACCCAGCCCGTCTCCTCTGCCCCTGCCTGACGCACTCCTCCCCGGCCAGGCCCGTCACTGTCCTGGGCCCCCGCCTGACCGGCTCCTCCCCGCCCGGCCTGTCACCGTCCTCTGCCCCTGTCTGACACGCTCCTTCCCGCCCGGCCTCTCACCGTCCTCGGCCCCTGCCTGACCGGCTCCTCCGTCGCCTGGGCCTTCCAAGGGCTTGGTGTGGATGCTGCTTCCAGGAAGCCCTCCAGAAACCCGGCAGCAGGGTGGCCGCAGCAGTCTCCAGCAGCCGTCCCTAAGTCGCGTGAGTGCGGGGGACGTGCCCCCGCTGTGCCGCGGGGGCCCAGCCTGGTGTCTTCCCTGAGGCCCTGCGGCTGCCGGCTGGGCTGCCGCTCCCCGCAAGGGGAGAGCCGCGGAGGTGGGGACCGCCTCCTGATGGGGACGTACACGCAGCTCTCCACGTCGGATTCCGGGGCTCTCTGTCCTGCCCGAAGGCCCAGCTGGCCTGCGGGTCCTTAGAGTGGCAAAAACCTCCGAAAACTGAGACTGAGGGTCCGGTGGGTGTCTGCACTTTTGTGCTGGGCACCCCAGGGAGGCCCGGGGGCTGGCTGGACAACGTGGTCTGCTGGGCGGGGGGGGGGGTGTTGGAGGAGCAACTGATGCCCTTTGCACTTTGGGTAGCAAGAGTCTGAGGTGTCTCTGAGCCCTGTGCCCTGTGGGGGCGGGGCGGGGGGGAGGAGGAGGAGGAGGAGGAGGAGGTGGGAAGGGCCGGGGCCTGCAGTCCTGTTCCCGGGGGTGGCACGGCAAGTGGCTTCTTCCACAGGCTGCTTGGCCTGGGCTCCCTGCACCTGGGCCTTTGGAGGACCGGCCCTGTGCTTGCCAACACTTCCTGCAGGGACCCAGAGCTGGGAGGTGGCATCTCTCAGCCCTGCGTCGGGCAGAGCCCCAGCGGGCCATGCCCACAACCTCTCTCAGCACCGGTCCCCCAGAAGGCTCCTTTGGGACCAGGATTCTCTTGCGGTGACTCTTTAAGGTCTGGCCCCTGGATGGAGGGGCACCAGGAGTAGAGGAGCAGGAAGGGGAAGGGGGTGGCCGTGCGAGGGGACACTTTGAGGCCAAGTCCCAGCTTCAGCCTGATCCTCCTGGGAACCCCGCTCTGAGACAAGGAGCCGGGCTTCGCATTCCCACAGCAGCCAGTCGTGGGCTGAGGACACCTGGGGCGTTGGGAACTCCCTGGCTTCTCCTTGGTTTAACGTCTAGAGCTGCTTGGGAATCGCGCCGCCACACACACCCGAGCGCAGGTGTCTTCCGCACAGACTGCGGGCCTCGCTCTTCTGAATGCCGCTAGCTCGCCACCCACCCACGGGTGAACCTGGTCAGGGTGCTTTCTCTCAGGGGCAGACTCTTTTCCGGGCGGGCTACCGGTGTCTCTGTTTGCTCGTTTCTTTCTTCCATTTCGGGAAAGTCTTCCTTGCTGGCTGTGGAAATCTCCTATGCCTTCCCTCGCCTATTCTGTCAGCTTTAAAATTCTCTTTCAGTTGCCACCCTCACAGATGGATTAGGAAACTCTTTCCGGTGCACTCATTAGTGAAATGACCTCCAGGAAGCTGGAATCCAATATCTAATGGCCGATTTTTAGCGAGTCCACACGCCAGGGTGGTCGGGGTCCAATGCAGCCCCGGCCAGGCCCAGGCCCCTTGGACTGGGCCACAGGAGGACACGGAGGAGGGTCCCGGCCCCCACGAAGCGGTGCCGGCAGTTCTCCACGGGCTTGGGCGTTTTCCAGAGGTAGGAGATGGAGGGGACTGATTTCTTCAGCGCCCCCCAAACCACGCCACCCCACCCCACCCATGGGACACATCCCCAGAGAGAGACGCCCCATACACTGGCTGTGCCCCAGCCCTGGCCCGGGGGAATAGGCGGCAGCCCACCCACAGGGCCAGGGGGGGGCGCAGCTGAAAGGGGTTGTGGGGGAGGGCGGCCCCTGGCTGGGGTCAAAGGGCGAGCGTCCCGCGCGTGCGCAGTCAGCGGCAGCGACGCGCTGGGGGTGGGCAGCGGGTAGGTGAAGGAGGCCGGGCGAGGAGACGAGGGGGGCTGGGAGGGCTCCACCTTGGCGAGTCCAGCCGTGGAGGCGCATCTTGTGTGAGTGTGAGTGAGTGTGAGTGTGTGTGTGTGTGTATAGAGAGACAGCCCCCCACCCCGCCCCGCCCCGCCCATCACCCCCGACCCTGGGAGCCCGCGGGACCCGGCCGGCCCGGCCCGGCCCGGCGCGGGGCCTGGGGCGGGAGGCGGCGGCGGGGAAGCCCAGAGAGGCTCGGCTTCTCGAGCGGGGCAGGGGCGCCCTCCGCCGCCGTCTAGGGCCACACCACCCTGAACGCCCCCGATCTCGTCTGGTCTCGGAAGCTAAGCAGGGTCGGGCCTGGTTAGTACTTGGATGGGAGACCGCCTGGGAATACCGGGTGCCACAGGCTGCTGCTTTTTTTTTTTTTTTTTTTTTTTTTTGCCTCTTGTTCTGTCCCCTTTCTGGGAGCGCGGCGGCGGCCCGGGGTGGGGGTCACCCCCACCCTCAGCGCGCGCGCGGTGCCTGGCGCCCCAGCCCGCACCGTGGGGCCTCCTCTTGTCCCAAGCCGCGACACCGCCGCCACGCGGCAGCATGCGTGGCATCTGGACTGTCAGGTCTCAGACCAAAGGTCTGCTCTGTGGGAACCGACACGCTGGAGGAAACCTTGAGAGTCTGAGAGGGGAGGGAGTTCCAGAAGAAGGCCAGGATGTCATTTTGAGGGAGTATGTGACCAGAACTCGTCCCGTTGCTTTTGGGGTTCTATGGGCTACACGCAGGAATCTTTGGTGGTGGCACCTGATGTTGGGGGATCCGGAGTCACACCCAGACCTGCTCCACAGGCCTCCTTTTACTTTTCTCTTCGGATTCATTATTTTTAAAAAGTGTCTCTTACCTCTAGGATTGCATTTTCTTTTCTCTCTCTTTTCAAGCAGATGATGGGAGTACAAGTATTCAGGTGACATGTGTTGCCCGTGCCGCCCTCCCCCCTGTGTTCTTTTTTTTTTTTTTTTTTTTGAGACAGAGTCTCGTTTTGCTGCCCAGGCTAGAGTGAGTGCCATGGCGTCAGCCTAGCTCACAGCAACCTCAATCTCCGGGCTCAAGCAATCCTGCTGCCTCAGCCTCCCGAGTAGTTGGGACTACAGGCATGCACCACCACGCCCGGCTGTGTTTTTCTATATATATTAGTTGGCCAATTAATTTCTCTCTATTTTTAGTAGAGACGGGGTCTCGCTCTTGCTCAGGCTGGTTTCGAACTCCTGACCTGGAGCAATCCGCCCGCCTCGGCCTCCCAGAGAGCTAGGATTACAGGCGTGAGCCACCGCGCCCGGCCCCCCCTGTGTTCTTATTCATATACCTCTCATGTTGTTCCAGCGTATTGTGGGGGTACCAATGTTAAGGTCGGGTGCCTTGCCCTCTCCAAGCCTCCCCCCTCGGGTCAGAGCTTCAAGTGCGCCCATCCCCCAGTCGGTGCGCACCCACCCCATGCCTAATGGATGTGTATGCCCCTCCCCTCCCCCCACCCGCCCGACACCCACCCGATGAAGGTGATTCCTCTCTGTCCACTTAGGCGTCCATCCGTTCGTACCAATTTGCTGGTGAGCGCGCTCACGTGGTGCTCGTGTGTCCATTCTTGGGATACTTGGCCTACTGGAACGGGTTCCAGCTCTGGCCAGGAGAACACGAGAGGCGCCCTCTCACCGCTGCTCCTCACAGCCGAATGGCACTCCGTGGTGTCCACGTGCCACATTTTATTGATGCACTCCTGGATGGATGGGCACTCGGGTCGCTTCCACGTCTTTGGGATTGTGAATTGTGCCCTAACTGTAACCCTAACCCTTACCCAGCCCGTCTCCTCTGCCCCTGCCTGACGCACTCCTCCCCGGCCAGGCCCGTCACTGTCCTGGGCCCCCGCCTGACCGGCTCCTCCCCGCCCGGCCTGTCACCGTCCTCTGCCCCTGTCTGACACGCTCCTTCCCGCCCGGCCTCTCACCGTCCTCGGCCCCTGCCTGACCGGCTCCTCCGTCGCCTGGGCCTTCCAAGGGCTTGGTGTGGATGCTGCTTCCAGGAAGCCCTCCAGAAACCCGGCAGCAGGGTGGCCGCAGCAGTCTCCAGCAGCCGTCCCTAAGTCGCGTGAGTGCGGGGGACGTGCCCCCGCTGTGCCGCGGGGGCCCAGCCTGGTGTCTTCCCTGAGGCCCTGCGGCTGCCGGCTGGGCTGCCGCTCCCCGCAAGGGGAGAGCCGCGGAGGTGGGGACCGCCTCCTGATGGGGACGTACACGCAGCTCTCCACGTCGGATTCCGGGGCTCTCTGTCCTGCCCGAAGGCCCAGCTGGCCTGCGGGTCCTTAGAGTGGCAAAAACCTCCGAAAACTGAGACTGAGGGTCCGGTGGGTGTCTGCACTTTTGTGCTGGGCACCCCAGGGAGGCCCGGGGGCTGGCTGGACAACGTGGTCTGCTGGGCGGGGGGGGGGGTGTTGGAGGAGCAACTGATGCCCTTTGCACTTTGGGTAGCAAGAGTCTGAGGTGTCTCTGAGCCCTGTGCCCTGTGGGGGCGGGGCGGGGGGGAGGAGGAGGAGGAGGAGGAGGAGGTGGGAAGGGCGGGGCCTGCAGTCCTGTTCCCGGGGTGGCACGGCAAGTGGCTTCTTCCACAGGCTGCTTGGCCTGGGCTCCCTGCACCTGGGCCTTTGGAGGACCGGCCCTGTGCTTGCCAACACTTCCTGCAGGGACCCAGAGCTGGGAGGTGGCATCTCTCAGCCCTGGGTCGGGCAGAGCCCCAGCGGGCCATGCCCACAACCTCTCTCAGCACCGGTCCCCCAGAAGGCTCCTTTGGGACCAGGATTCTCTTGCGGTGACTCTTTAAGGTCTGGCCCCTGGATGGAGGGGCACCAGGAGTAGAGGAGCAGGAAGGGGAAGGGGGTGGCCATGCGAGGGGACACTTTGAGGCCAAGTCCCAGCTTCAGCCTGATCCTCCTGGGAACCCCGCTCTGAGACAAGGAGCCGGGCTTCGCATTCCCACAGCAGCCAGTCGTGGGCTGAGGACACCTGGGGCGTTGGGAACTCCCTGGCTTCTCCTTGGTTTAACATCTAGAGCTGCTTGTGAATCGCGCCGCCACACACACCCGAGCGCAGGTGTCTTCCGCACAGACTGCGGGCCTCGCTCTTCTGAATGCCGCTAGCTCGCCACCCACCCACGGGTGAACCTGGTCAGGGTGCTTTCTCTCAGGGGCAGACTCTTTTCCGGGCGGGCTACCGGTGTCTCTGTTTGCTCGTTTCTTTCTTCCATTTCGGGAAAGTCTTCCTTGCTGGCTGTGGAAATCTCCTATGCCTTCCCTCGCCTATTCTGTCAGCTTTAAAATTCTCTTTCAGTTGCCACCCTCACAGATGGATTAGGAAACTCTTTCCGGTGCACTCATTAGTGAAATGACCTCCAGGAAGCTGGAATCCAATATCTAATGGCCGATTTTTAGCGAGTCCACACGCCAGGGTGGTCGGGGTCCAATGCAGCCCCGGCCAGGCCCAGGCCCCTTGGACTGGGCCACAGGAGGACACTGAGGAGGGTCCCGGCCCCCACGAAGCGGTGCCGGCAGTTCTCCACGGGCTTGGGCGTTTTCCAGAGGTAGGAGATGGAGGGGACTGATTTCTTCAGCGCCCCCCAAACCACGCCACCCCACCAAACCCATGGGACACATCCCCAGAGAGAGACGCCCCATACACTGGCTGTGCCCCAGCCCTGGCCCGGGGGAATAGGCGGCAGCCCACACACAGGGCGAGGGGGGGGGCGCAGCTGAAAGGGGTTGTGGGGGAGGGCGGCCCCTGGCTGGGGTCAAAGGGCGAGCGTCCCGCGCGTGCGCAGTCAGCGGCAGCGACGCGCTGGGGGTGGGCAGCGGGTAGGTGAAGGAGGCCGGGCGAGGAGACGAGGGGGGCTGGGAGGGCTCCACCTTGGCGAGTCCAGCCGTGGAGGCGCATCTTGTGTGAGTGTGAGTGAGTGTGAGTGTGTGTGTGTGTGTGTAGAGAGAGACAGCCCCCCACCCCGCCCCGCCCCGCCCCGCCCCGCCCATCACCCCGGACCCTGGGAGCCCGCGGGACCAGGCCGGCCCGGCCCGGCCCGGCGTGGGGCCTGGGGCGGGAGGCGGCGGCGGGGAAGCCCAGAGAGGCTCGGCTTCTCGAGCGGGGCAGGGGCGCCCTCCGCCGCCGTCTAGGGCCACACCACCCTGAACGCCCCCGATCTCGTCTGGTCTCGGAAGCTAAGCAGGGTCGGGCCTGGTTAGTACTTGGATGGGAGACCGCCTGGGAATACCGGGTGCCACAGGCTGCTGCTTTTTTTTTTTTTTTTTTTTTTTTTTTTGCCTCTTGTTCTGTCCCCTTTCTGGGAGCGCGGCGGCGGCCCGGGGTGGGGGTCACCCCCACCCTCAGCGCGCGCGCGGTGCCTGGCGCCCCAGCCCGCACCGTGGGGCCTCCTCTTGTCCCAAGCCGCGACACCGCCGCCACGCGGCAGCATGCGTGGCATCTGGACTGTCAGGTCTCAGACCAAAGGTCTGCTCTGTGGGAACCGACACGCTGGAGGAAACCTTGAGAGTCTGAGAGGGGAGGGAGTTCCAGAAGAAGGCCAGGATGTCATTTTGAGGGAGTATGTGACCAGAACTCGTCCCGTTGCTTTTGGGGTTCTATGGGCTACACGCAGGAATCTTTGGTGGTGGCACCTGATGTTGGGGGATCCGGAGTCACACCCAGACCTGCTCCACAGGCCTCCTTTTACTTTTCTCTTCGGATTCATTATTTTTAAAAAGTGTCTCTTACCTCTAGGATTGCATTTTCTTTTCTCTCTCTTTTCAAGCAGATGATGGGAGTACAAGTATTCAGGTGACATGTGTTGCCCGTGCCGCCCTCCCCCCTGTGTTCTTTTTTTTTTTTTTTTTTTTGAGACAGAGTCTCGTTTTGCTGCCCAGGCTAGAGTGAGTGCCATGGCGTCAGCCTAGCTCACAGCAACCTCAATCTCCGGGCTCAAGCAATCCTGCTGCCTCAGCCTCCCGAGTAGTTGGGACTACAGGCATGCACCACCACGCCCGGCTGTGTTTTTCTATATATATTAGTTGGCCAATTAATTTCTCTCTATTTTTAGTAGAGACGGGGTCTCGCTCTTGCTCAGGCTGGTTTCGAACTCCTGACCTGGAGCAATCCGCCCGCCTCGGCCTCCCAGAGAGCTAGGATTACAGGCGTGAGCCACCGCGCCCGGCCCCCCCTGTGTTCTTATTCATATACCTCTCATGTTGTTCCAGCGTATTGTGGGGGTACCAATGTTAAGGTCGGGTGCCTTGCCCTCTCCAAGCCTCCCCCCTCGGGTCAGAGCTTCAAGTGCGCCCATCCCCCAGTCGGTGCGCACCCACCCCATGCCTAATGGATGTGTATGCCCCTCCCCTCCCCCCACCCGCCCGACACCCACCCGATGAAGGTGATTCCTCTCTGTCCACTTAGGCGTCCATCCGTTCGTACCAATTTGCTGGTGAGCGCGCTCACGTGGTGCTCGTGTGTCCATTCTTGGGATACTTGGCCTACTGGAACGGGTTCCAGCTCTGGCCAGGAGAACACGAGAGGCGCCCTCTCACCGCTGCTCCTCACAGCCGAATGGCACTCCGTGGTGTCCACGTGCCACATTTTATTGATGCACTCCTGGATGGATGGGCACTCGGGTCGCTTCCACGTCTTTGGGATTGTGAATTGTGCCCTAACTGTAACCCTAACCCTTACCCAGCCCGTCTCCTCTGCCCCTGCCTGACGCACTCCTCCCCGGCCAGGCCCGTCACTGTCCTGGGCCCCCGCCTGACCGGCTCCTCCCCGCCCGGCCTGTCACCGTCCTCTGCCCCTGTCTGACACGCTCCTTCCCGCCCGGCCTCTCACCGTCCTCGGCCCCTGCCTGACCGGCTCCTCCGTCGCCTGGGCCTTCCAAGGGCTTGGTGTGGATGCTGCTTCCAGGAAGCCCTCCAGAAACCCGGCAGCAGGGTGGCCGCAGCAGTCTCCAGCAGCCGTCCCTAAGTCGCGTGAGTGCGGGGGACGTGCCCCCGCTGTGCCGCGGGGGCCCAGCCTGGTGTCTTCCCTGAGGCCCTGCGGCTGCCGGCTGGGCTGCCGCTCCCCGCAAGGGGAGAGCCGCGGAGGTGGGGACCGCCTCCTGATGGGGACGTACACGCAGCTCTCCACGTCGGATTCCGGGGCTCTCTGTCCTGCCCGAAGGCCCAGCTGGCCTGCGGGTCCTTAGAGTGGCAAAAACCTCCGAAAACTGAGACTGAGGGTCCGGTGGGTGTCTGCACTTTTGTGCTGGGCACCCCAGGGAGGCCCGGGGGCTGGCTGGACAACGTGGTCTGCTGGGCGGGGGGGGGGGTGTTGGAGGAGCAACTGATGCCCTTTGCACTTTGGGTAGCAAGAGTCTGAGGTGTCTCTGAGCCCTGTGCCCTGTGGGGGCGGGGCGGGGGGGAGGAGGAGGAGGAGGAGGAGGAGGTGGGAAGGGCCGGGGCCTGCAGTCCTGTTCCCGGGGGTGGCACGGCAAGTGGCTTCTTCCACAGGCTGCTTGGCCTGGGCTCCCTGCACCTGGGCCTTTGGAGGACCGGCCCTGTGCTTGCCAACACTTCCTGCAGGGACCCAGAGCTGGGAGGTGGCATCTCTCAGCCCTGCGTCGGGCAGAGCCCCAGCGGGCCATGCCCACAACCTCTCTCAGCACCGGTCCCCCAGAAGGCTCCTTTGGGACCAGGATTCTCTTGCGGTGACTCTTTAAGGTCTGGCCCCTGGATGGAGGGGCACCAGGAGTAGAGGAGCAGGAAGGGGAAGGGGGTGGCCGTGCGAGGGGACACTTTGAGGCCAAGTCCCAGCTTCAGCCTGATCCTCCTGGGAACCCCGCTCTGAGACAAGGAGCCGGGCTTCGCATTCCCACAGCAGCCAGTCGTGGGCTGAGGACACCTGGGGCGTTGGGAACTCCCTGGCTTCTCCTTGGTTTAACATCTAGAGCTGCTTGTGAATCGCGCCGCCACACACACCCGAGCGCAGGTGTCTTCCGCACAGACTGCGGGCCTCGCTCTTCTGAATGCCGCTAGCTCGCCACCCACCCACGGGTGAACCTGGTCAGGGTGCTTTCTCTCAGGGGCAGACTCTTTTCCGGGCGGGCTACCGGTGTCTCTGTTTGCTCGTTTCTTTCTTCCATTTCGGGAAAGTCTTCCTTGCTGGCTGTGGAAATCTCCTATGCCTTCCCTCGCCTATTCTGTCAGCTTTAAAATTCTCTTTCAGTTGCCACCCTCACAGATGGATTAGGAAACTCTTTCCGGTGCACTCATTAGTGAAATGACCTCCAGGAAGCTGGAATCCAATATCTAATGGCCGATTTTTAGCGAGTCCACACGCCAGGGTGGTCGGGGTCCAATGCAGCCCCGGCCAGGCCCAGGCCCCTTGGACTGGGCCACAGGAGGACACTGAGGAGGGTCCCGGCCCCCACGAAGCGGTGCCGGCAGTTCTCCACGGGCTTGGGCGTTTTCCAGAGGTAGGAGATGGAGGGGACTGATTTCTTCAGCGCCCCCCAAACCACGCCACCCCACCCCACCCATGGGACACATCCCCAGAGAGAGACGCCCCATACACTGGCTGTGCCCCAGCCCTGGCCCGGGGGAATAGGCGGCAGCCCACACACAGGGCGAGGGGGGGGGCGCAGCTGAAAGGGGTTGTGGGGGAGGGCGGCCCCTGGCTGGGGTCAAAGGGCGAGCGTCCCGCGCGTGCGCAGTCAGCGGCAGCGACGCGCTGGGGGTGGGCAGCGGGTAGGTGAAGGAGGCCGGGCGAGGAGACGAGGGGGGCTGGGAGGGCTCCACCTTGGCGAGTCCAGCCGTGGAGGCGCATCTTGTGTGAGTGTGAGTGAGTGTGAGTGTGTGTGTGTGTGTGTAGAGAGAGACAGCCCCCCACCCCGCCCCGCCCCGCCCCGCCCCGCCCATCACCCCGGACCCTGGGAGCCCGCGGGACCAGGCCGGCCCGGCCCGGCCCGGCGTGGGGCCTGGGGCGGGAGGCGGCGGCGGGGAAGCCCAGAGAGGCTCGGCTTCTCGAGCGGGGCAGGGGCGCCCTCCGCCGCCGTCTAGGGCCACACCACCCTGAACGCCCCCGATCTCGTCTGGTCTCGGAAGCTAAGCAGGGTCGGGCCTGGTTAGTACTTGGATGGGAGACCGCCTGGGAATACCGGGTGCCACAGGCTGCTGCTTTTTTTTTTTTTTTTTTTTTTTTTTTGCCTCTTGTTCTGTCCCCTTTCTGGGAGCGCGGCGGCGGCCCGGGGTGGGGGTCACCCCCACCCTCAGCGCGCGCGCGGTGCCTGGCGCCCCAGCCCGCACCGTGGGGCCTCCTCTTGTCCCAAGCCGCGACACCGCCGCCACGCGGCAGCATGCGTGGCATCTGGACTGTCAGGTCTCAGACCAAAGGTCTGCTCTGTGGGAACCGACACGCTGGAGGAAACCTTGAGAGTCTGAGAGGGGAGGGAGTTCCAGAAGAAGGCCAGGATGTCATTTTGAGGGAGTATGTGACCAGAACTCGTCCCGTTGCTTTTGGGGTTCTATGGGCTACACGCAGGAATCTTTGGTGGTGGCACCTGATGTTGGGGGATCCGGAGTCACACCCAGACCTGCTCCACAGGCCTCCTTTTACTTTTCTCTTCGGATTCATTATTTTTAAAAAGTGTCTCTTACCTCTAGGATTGCATTTTCTTTTCTCTCTCTTTTCAAGCAGATGATGGGAGTACAAGTATTCAGGTGACATGTGTTGCCCGTGCCGCCCTCCCCCCTGTGTTCTTTTTTTTTTTTTTTTTTTTTGAGACAGAGTCTCGTTTTGCTGCCCAGGCTAGAGTGAGTGCCATGGCGTCAGCCTAGCTCACAGCAACCTCAATCTCCGGGCTCAAGCAATCCTGCTGCCTCAGCCTCCCGAGTAGTTGGGACTACAGGCATGCACCACCACGCCCGGCTGTGTTTTTCTATATATATTAGTTGGCCAATTAATTTCTCTCTATTTTTAGTAGAGACGGGGTCTCGCTCTTGCTCAGGCTGGTTTCGAACTCCTGACCTGGAGCAATCCGCCCGCCTCGGCCTCCCAGAGAGCTAGGATTACAGGCGTGAGCCACCGCGCCCGGCCCCCCCTGTGTTCTTATTCATATACCTCTCATGTTGTTCCAGCGTATTGTGGGGGTACCAATGTTAAGGTCGGGTGCCTTGCCCTCTCCAAGCCTCCCCCCTCGGGTCAGAGCTTCAAGTGCGCCCATCCCCCAGTCGGTGCGCACCCACCCCATGCCTAATGGATGTGTATGCCCCTCCCCTCCCCCCACCCGCCCGACACCCACCCGATGAAGGTGATTCCTCTCTGTCCACTTAGGCGTCCATCCGTTCGTACCAATTTGCTGGTGAGCGCGCTCACGTGGTGCTCGTGTGTCCATTCTTGGGATACTTGGCCTACTGGAACGGGTTCCAGCTCTGGCCAGGAGAACACGAGAGGCGCCCTCTCACCGCTGCTCCTCACAGCCGAATGGCACTCCGTGGTGTCCACGTGCCACATTTTATTGATGCACTCCTGGATGGATGGGCACTCGGGTCGCTTCCACGTCTTTGGGATTGTGAATTGTGCCCTAACTGTAACCCTAACCCTTACCCAGCCCGTCTCCTCTGCCCCTGCCTGACGCACTCCTCCCCGGCCAGGCCCGTCACTGTCCTGGGCCCCCGCCTGACCGGCTCCTCCCCGCCCGGCCTGTCACCGTCCTCTGCCCCTGTCTGACACGCTCCTTCCCGCCCGGCCTCTCACCGTCCTCGGCCCCTGCCTGACCGGCTCCTCCGTCGCCTGGGCCTTCCAAGGGCTTGGTGTGGATGCTGCTTCCAGGAAGCCCTCCAGAAACCCGGCAGCAGGGTGGCCGCAGCAGTCTCCAGCAGCCGTCCCTAAGTCGCGTGAGTGCGGGGGACGTGCCCCCGCTGTGCCGCGGGGGCCCAGCCTGGTGTCTTCCCTGAGGCCCTGCGGCTGCCGGCTGGGCTGCCGCTCCCCGCAAGGGGAGAGCCGCGGAGGTGGGGACCGCCTCCTGATGGGGACGTACACGCAGCTCTCCACGTCGGATTCCGGGGCTCTCTGTCCTGCCCGAAGGCCCAGCTGGCCTGCGGGTCCTTAGAGTGGCAAAAACCTCCGAAAACTGAGACTGAGGGTCCGGTGGGTGTCTGCACTTTTGTGCTGGGCACCCCAGGGAGGCCCGGGGGCTGGCTGGACAACGTGGTCTGCTGGGCGGGGGGGGGGGGTGTTGGAGGAGCAACTGATGCCCTTTGCACTTTGGGTAGCAAGAGTCTGAGGTGTCTCTGAGCCCTGTGCCCTGTGGGGGCGGGGCGGGGGGGAGGAGGAGGAGGAGGAGGAGGAGGTGGGAAGGGCGGGGCCTGCAGTCCTGTTCCCGGGGTGGCACGGCAAGTGGCTTCTTCCACAGGCTGCTTGGCCTGGGCTCCCTGCACCTGGGCCTTTGGAGGACCGGCCCTGTGCTTGCCAACACTTCCTGCAGGGACCCAGAGCTGGGAGGTGGCATCTCTCAGCCCTGGGTCGGGCAGAGCCCCAGCGGGCCATGCCCACAACCTCTCTCAGCACCGGTCCCCCAGAAGGCTCCTTTGGGACCAGGATTCTCTTGCGGTGACTCTTTAAGGTCTGGCCCCTGGATGGAGGGGCACCAGGAGTAGAGGAGCAGGAAGGGGAAGGGGGTGGCCGTGCGAGGGGACACTTTGAGGCCAAGTCCCAGCTTCAGCCTGATCCTCCTGGGAACCCCGCTCTGAGACAAGGAGCCGGGCTTCGCATTCCCACAGCAGCCAGTCGTGGGCTGAGGACACCTGGGGCGTTGGGAACTCCCTGGCTTCTCCTTGGTTTAACATCTAGAGCTGCTTGTGAATCGCGCCGCCACACACACCCGAGCGCAGGTGTCTTCCGCACAGACTGCGGGCCTCGCTCTTCTGAATGCCGCTAGCTCGCCACCCACCCACGGGTGAACCTGGTCAGGGTGCTTTCTCTCAGGGGCAGACTCTTTTCCGGGCGGGCTACCGGTGTCTCTGTTTGCTCGTTTCTTTCTTCCATTTCGGGAAAGTCTTCCTTGCTGGCTGTGGAAATCTCCTATGCCTTCCCTCGCCTATTCTGTCAGCTTTAAAATTCTCTTTCAGTTGCCACCCTCACAGATGGATTAGGAAACTCTTTCCGGTGCACTCATTAGTGAAATGACCTCCAGGAAGCTGGAATCCAATATCTAATGGCCGATTTTTAGCGAGTCCACACGCCAGGGTGGTCGGGGTCCAATGCAGCCCCGGCCAGGCCCAGGCCCCTTGGACTGGGCCACAGGAGGACACTGAGGAGGGTCCCGGCCCCCACGAAGCGGTGCCGGCAGTTCTCCACGGGCTTGGGCGTTTTCCAGAGGTAGGAGATGGAGGGGACTGATTTCTTCAGCGCCCCCCAAACCACGCCACCCCACCCCACCCATGGGACACATCCCCAGAGAGAGACGCCCCATACACTGGCTGTGCCCCAGCCCTGGCCCGGGGGAATAGGCGGCAGCCCACACACAGGGCGAGGGGGGGGGCGCAGCTGAAAGGGGTTGTGGGGGAGGGCGGCCCCTGGCTGGGGTCAAAGGGCGAGCGTCCCGCGCGTGCGCAGTCAGCGGCAGCGACGCGCTGGGGGTGGGCAGCGGGTAGGTGAAGGAGGCCGGGCGAGGAGACGAGGGGGGCTGGGAGGGCTCCACCTTGGCGAGTCCAGCCGTGGAGGCGCATCTTGTGTGAGTGTGAGTGTGAGTGTGTGTGTGTGTGTGTAGAGAGAGACAGCCCCCCACCCCGCCCCGCCCCGCCCCGCCCCGCCCATCACCCCGGACCCTGGGAGCCCGCGGGACCAGGCCGGCCCGGCCCGGCCCGGCGTGGGGCCTGGGGCGGGAGGCGGCGGCGGGGAAGCCCAGAGAGGCTCGGCTTCTCGAGCGGGGCAGGGGCGCCCTCCGCCGCCGTCTAGGGCCACACCACCCTGAACGCCCCCGATCTCGTCTGGTCTCGGAAGCTAAGCAGGGTCGGGCCTGGTTAGTACTTGGATGGGAGACCGCCTGGGAATACCGGGTGCCACAGGCTGCTGCTTTTTTTTTTTTTTTTTTTTTTTTTTTGCCTCTTGTTCTGTCCCCTTTCTGGGAGCGCGGCGGCGGCCCGGGGTGGGGGTCACCCCCACCCTCAGCGCGCGCGCGGTGCCTGGCGCCCCAGCCCGCACCGTGGGGCCTCCTCTTGTCCCAAGCCGCGACACCGCCGCCACGCGGCAGCATGCGTGGCATCTGGACTGTCAGGTCTCAGACCAAAGGTCTGCTCTGTGGGAACCGACACGCTGGAGGAAACCTTGAGAGTCTGAGAGGGGAGGGAGTTCCAGAAGAAGGCCAGGATGTCATTTTGAGGGAGTATGTGACCAGAACTCGTCCCGTTGCTTTTGGGGTTCTATGGGCTACACGCAGGAATCTTTGGTGGTGGCACCTGATGTTGGGGGATCCGGAGTCACACCCAGACCTGCTCCACAGGCCTCCTTTTACTTTTCTCTTCGGATTCATTATTTTTAAAAAGTGTCTCTTACCTCTAGGATTGCATTTTCTTTTCTCTCTCTTTTCAAGCAGATGATGGGAGTACAAGTATTCAGGTGACATGTGTTGCCCGTGCCGCCCTCCCCCCTGTGTTCTTTTTTTTTTTTTTTTTTTTGAGACAGAGTCTCGTTTTGCTGCCCAGGCTAGAGTGAGTGCCATGGCGTCAGCCTAGCTCACAGCAACCTCAATCTCCGGGCTCAAGCAATCCTGCTGCCTCAGCCTCCCGAGTAGTTGGGACTACAGGCATGCACCACCACGCCCGGCTGTGTTTTTCTATATATATTAGTTGGCCAATTAATTTCTCTCTATTTTTAGTAGAGACGGGGTCTCGCTCTTGCTCAGGCTGGTTTCGAACTCCTGACCTGGAGCAATCCGCCCGCCTCGGCCTCCCAGAGAGCTAGGATTACAGGCGTGAGCCACCGCGCCCGGCCCCCCCTGTGTTCTTATTCATATACCTCTCATGTTGTTCCAGCGTATTGTGGGGGTACCAATGTTAAGGTCGGGTGCCTTGCCCTCTCCAAGCCTCCCCCCTCGGGTCAGAGCTTCAAGTGCGCCCATCCCCCAGTCGGTGCGCACCCACCCCATGCCTAATGGATGTGTATGCCCCTCCCCTCCCCCCACCCGCCCGACACCCACCCGATGAAGGTGATTCCTCTCTGTCCACTTAGGCGTCCATCCGTTCGTACCAATTTGCTGGTGAGCGCGCTCACGTGGTGCTCGTGTGTCCATTCTTGGGATACTTGGCCTACTGGAACGGGTTCCAGCTCTGGCCAGGAGAACACGAGAGGCGCCCTCTCACCGCTGCTCCTCACAGCCGAATGGCACTCCGTGGTGTCCACGTGCCACATTTTATTGATGCACTCCTGGATGGATGGGCACTCGGGTCGCTTCCACGTCTTTGGGATTGTGAATTGTGCCCTAACTGTAACCCTAACCCTTACCCAGCCCGTCTCCTCTGCCCCTGCCTGACGCACTCCTCCCCGGCCAGGCCCGTCACTGTCCTGGGCCCCCGCCTGACCGGCTCCTCCCCGCCCGGCCTGTCACCGTCCTCTGCCCCTGTCTGACACGCTCCTTCCCGCCCGGCCTCTCACCGTCCTCGGCCCCTGCCTGACCGGCTCCTCCGTCGCCTGGGCCTTCCAAGGGCTTGGTGTGGATGCTGCTTCCAGGAAGCCCTCCAGAAACCCGGCAGCAGGGTGGCCGCAGCAGTCTCCAGCAGCCGTCCCTAAGTCGCGTGAGTGCGGGGGACGTGCCCCCGCTGTGCCGCGGGGGCCCAGCCTGGTGTCTTCCCTGAGGCCCTGCGGCTGCCGGCTGGGCTGCCGCTCCCCGCAAGGGGAGAGCCGCGGAGGTGGGGACCGCCTCCTGATGGGGACGTACACGCAGCTCTCCACGTCGGATTCCGGGGCTCTCTGTCCTGCCCGAAGGCCCAGCTGGCCTGCGGGTCCTTAGAGTGGCAAAAACCTCCGAAAACTGAGACTGAGGGTCCGGTGGGTGTCTGCACTTTTGTGCTGGGCACCCCAGGGAGGCCCGGGGGCTGGCTGGACAACGTGGTCTGCTGGGCGGGGGGGGGGGTGTTGGAGGAGCAACTGATGCCCTTTGCACTTTGGGTAGCAAGAGTCTGAGGTGTCTCTGAGCCCTGTGCCCTGTGGGGGCGGGGCGGGGGGGAGGAGGAGGAGGAGGAGGAGGAGGTGGGAAGGGCGGGGCCTGCAGTCCTGTTCCCGGGGTGGCACGGCAAGTGGCTTCTTCCACAGGCTGCTTGGCCTGGGCTCCCTGCACCTGGGCCTTTGGAGGACCGGCCCTGTGCTTGCCAACACTTCCTGCAGGGACCCAGAGCTGGGAGGTGGCATCTCTCAGCCCTGGGTCGGGCAGAGCCCCAGCGGGCCATGCCCACAACCTCTCTCAGCACCGGTCCCCCAGAAGGCTCCTTTGGGACCAGGATTCTCTTGCGGTGACTCTTTAAGGTCTGGCCCCTGGATGGAGGGGCACCAGGAGTAGAGGAGCAGGAAGGGGAAGGGGGTGGCCATGCGAGGGGACACTTTGAGGCCAAGTCCCAGCTTCAGCCTGATCCTCCTGGGAACCCCGCTCTGAGACAAGGAGCCGGGCTTCGCATTCCCACAGCAGCCAGTCGTGGGCTGAGGACACCTGGGGCGTTGGGAACTCCCTGGCTTCTCCTTGGTTTAACATCTAGAGCTGCTTGTGAATCGCGCCGCCACACACACCCGAGCGCAGGTGTCTTCCGCACAGACTGCGGGCCTCGCTCTTCTGAATGCCGCTAGCTCGCCACCCACCCACGGGTGAACCTGGTCAGGGTGCTTTCTCTCAGGGGCAGACTCTTTTCCGGGCGGGCTACCGGTGTCTCTGTTTGCTCGTTTCTTTCTTCCATTTCGGGAAAGTCTTCCTTGCTGGCTGTGGAAATCTCCTATGCCTTCCCTCGCCTATTCTGTCAGCTTTAAAATTCTCTTTCAGTTGCCACCCTCACAGATGGATTAGGAAACTCTTTCCGGTGCACTCATTAGTGAAATGACCTCCAGGAAGCTGGAATCCAATATCTAATGGCCGATTTTTAGCGAGTCCACACGCCAGGGTGGTCGGGGTCCAATGCAGCCCCGGCCAGGCCCAGGCCCCTTGGACTGGGCCACAGGAGGACACGGAGGAGGGTCCCGGCCCCCACGAAGCGGTGCCGGCAGTTCTCCACGGGCTTGGGCGTTTTCCAGAGGTAGGAGATGGAGGGGACTGATTTCTTCAGCGCCCCCCAAACCACGCCACCCCACCCCACCCATGGGACACATCCCCAGAGAGAGACGCCCCATACACTGGCTGTGCCCCAGCCCTGGCCCGGGGGAATAGGCGGCAGCCCACACACAGGGCGAGGGGGGGGGCGCAGCTGAAAGGGGTTGTGGGGGAGGGCGGCCCCTGGCTGGGGTCAAAGGGCGAGCGTCCCGCGCCTGCGCAGTCAGCGGCAGCGACGCGCTGGGGGTGGGCAGCGGGTAGGTGAAGGAGGCCGGGCGAGGAGACGAGGGGGGCTGGGAGGGCTCCACCTTGGCGAGTCCAGCCGTGGAGGCGCATCTTGTGTGAGTGTGAGTGAGTGTGAGTGTGTGTGTGTGTGTATAGAGAGACAGCCCCCCCACCCCGCCCCGCCCCGCCCCGCCCCGCCCATCACCCCCGTCCCTGGGAGCCAGCGGGACCCGGCCGGCGAACTCAACCAGCCCGGCCCGGCCCGGCGCGGGGCCTGGGGCGGGAGGCGGCGGCGGGGAAGCCCAGAGAGGCTCGGCTTCTCGAGCGGGGCAGGGGCGCCCTCCGCCGCCGTCTAGGGCCACACCACCCTGAACGCCCCCGATCTCGTCTGGTCTCGGAAGCTAAGCAGGGTCGGGCCTGGTTAGTACTTGGATGGGAGACCGCCTGGGAATACCGGGTGCCACAGGCTGCTGCTTTTTTTTTTTTTTTTTTTTTTTTTTTTGCCTCTTGTTCTGTCCCCTTTCTGGGAGCGCGGCGGCGGCCCGGGGTGGGGGTCACCCCCACCCTCAGCGCGCGCGCGGTGCCTGGCGCCCCAGCCCGCACCGTGGGGCCTCCTCTTGTCCCAAGCCGCGACACCGCCGCCACGCGGCAGCATGCGTGGCATCTGGACTGTCAGGTCTCAGACCAAAGGTCTGCTCTGTGGGAACCGACACGCTGGAGGAAACCTTGAGAGTCTGAGAGGGGAGGGAGTTCCAGAAGAAGGCCAGGATGTCATTTTGAGGGAGTATGTGACCAGAACTCGTCCCGTTGCTTTTGGGGTTCTATGGGCTACACGCAGGAATCTTTGGTGGTGGCACCTGATGTTGGGGGATCCGGAGTCACACCCAGACCTGCTCCACAGGCCTCCTTTTACTTTTCTCTTCGGATTCATTATTTTTAAAAAGTGTCTCTTACCTCTAGGATTGCATTTTCTTTTCTCTCTCTTTTCAAGCAGATGATGGGAGTACAAGTATTCAGGTGACATGTGTTGCCCGTGCCGCCCTCCCCCCTGTGTTCTTTTTTTTTTTTTTTTTTTTGAGACAGAGTCTCGTTTTGCTGCCCAGGCTAGAGTGAGTGCCATGGCGTCAGCCTAGCTCACAGCAACCTCAATCTCCGGGCTCAAGCAATCCTGCTGCCTCAGCCTCCCGAGTAGTTGGGACTACAGGCATGCACCACCACGCCCGGCTGTGTTTTTCTATATATATTAGTTGGCCAATTAATTTCTCTCTATTTTTAGTAGAGACGGGGTCTCGCTCTTGCTCAGGCTGGTTTCGAACTCCTGACCTGGAGCAATCCGCCCGCCTCGGCCTCCCAGAGAGCTAGGATTACAGGCGTGAGCCACCGCGCCCGGCCCCCCCTGTGTTCTTATTCATATACCTCTCATGTTGTTCCAGCGTATTGTGGGGGTACCAATGTTAAGGTCGGGTGCCTTGCCCTCTCCAAGCCTCCCCCCTCGGGTCAGAGCTTCAAGTGCGCCCATCCCCCAGTCGGTGCGCACCCACCCCATGCCTAATGGATGTGTATGCCCCTCCCCTCCCCCCACCCGCCCGACACCCACCCGATGAAGGTGATTCCTCTCTGTCCACTTAGGCGTCCATCCGTTCGTACCAATTTGCTGGTGAGCGCGCTCACGTGGTGCTCGTGTGTCCATTCTTGGGATACTTGGCCTACTGGAACGGGTTCCAGCTCTGGCCAGGAGAACACGAGAGGCGCCCTCTCACCGCTGCTCCTCACAGCCGAATGGCACTCCGTGGTGTCCACGTGCCACATTTTATTGATGCACTCCTGGATGGATGGGCACTCGGGTCGCTTCCACGTCTTTGGGATTGTGAATTGTGCCCTAACTGTAACCCTAACCCTTACCCAGCCCGTCTCCTCTGCCCCTGCCTGACGCACTCCTCCCCGGCCAGGCCCGTCACTGTCCTGGGCCCCCGCCTGACCGGCTCCTCCCCGCCCGGCCTGTCACCGTCCTCTGCCCCTGCCTGACACGCTCCTTCCCGCCCGGCCTCTCACCGTCCTCGGCCCCTGCCTGACCGGCTCCTCCGTCGCCTGGGCCTTCCAAGGGCTTGGTGTGGATGCTGCTTCCAGGAAGCCCTCCAGAAACCCGGCAGCAGGGTGGCCGCAGCAGTCTCCAGCAGCCGTCCCTAAGTCGCGTGAGTGCGGGGGACGTGCCCCCGCTGTGCCGCGGGGGCCCAGCCTGGTGTCTTCCCTGAGGCCCTGCGGCTGCCGGCTGGGCTGCCGCTCCCCGCAAGGGGAGAGCCGCGGAGGTGGGGACCGCCTCCTGATGGGGACGTACACGCAGCTCTCCACGTCGGATTCCGGGGCTCTCTGTCCTGCCCGAAGGCCCAGCTGGCCTGCGGGTCCTTAGAGTGGCAAAAACCTCCGAAAACTGAGACTGAGGGTCCGGTGGGTGTCTGCACTTTTGTGCTGGGCACCCCAGGGAGGCCCGGGGGCTGGCTGGACAACGTGGTCTGCTGGGCGGGGGGGGGGTGTTGGAGGAGCAACTGATGCCCTTTGCACTTTGGGTAGCAAGAGTCTGAGGTGTCTCTGAGCCCTGTGCCCTGTGGGGGCGGGGCGGGGGGGAGGAGGAGGAGGAGGAGGAGGAGGTGGGAAGGGCCGGGGCCTGCAGTCCTGTTCCCGGGGGTGGCACGGCAAGTGGCTTCTTCCACAGGCTGCTTGGCCTGGGCTCCCTGCACCTGGGCCTTTGGAGGACCGGCCCTGTGCTTGCCAACACTTCCTGCAGGGACCCAGAGCTGGGAGGTGGCATCTCTCAGCCCTGCGTCGGGCAGAGCCCCAGCGGGCCATGCCCACAACCTCTCTCAGCACCGGTCCCCCAGAAGGCTCCTTTGGGACCAGGATTCTCTTGCGGTGACTCTTTAAGGTCTGGCCCCTGGATGGAGGGGCACCAGGAGTAGAGGAGCAGGAAGGGGAAGGGGGTGGCCATGCGAGGGGACACTTTGAGGCCAAGTCCCAGCTTCAGCCTGATCCTCCTGGGAACCCCGCTCTGAGACAAGGAGCCGGGCTTCGCATTCCCACAGCAGCCAGTCGTGGGCTGAGGACACCTGGGGCGTTGGGAACTCCCTGGCTTCTCCTTGGTTTAACGTCTAGAGCTGCTTGGGAATCGCGCCGCCACACACACCCGAGCGCAGGTGTCTTCCGCACAGACTGCGGGCCTCGCTCTTCTGAATGCCGCTAGCTCGCCACCCACCCACGGGTGAACCTGGTCAGGGTGCTTTCTCTCAGGGGCAGACTCTTTTCCGGGCGGGCTACCGGTGTCTCTGTTTGCTCGTTTCTTTCTTCCATTTCGGGAAAGTCTTCCTTGCTGGCTGTGGAAATCTCCTATGCCTTCCCTCGCCTATTCTGTCAGCTTTAAAATTCTCTTTCAGTTGCCACCCTCACAGATGGATTAGGAAACTCTTTCCGGTGCACTCATTAGTGAAATGACCTCCAGGAAGCTGGAATCCAATATCTAATGGCCGATTTTTAGCGAGTCCACACGCCAGGGTGGTCGGGGTCCAATGCAGCCCCGGCCAGGCCCAGGCCCCTTGGACTGGGCCACAGGAGGACACGGAGGAGGGTCCCGGCCCCCACGAAGCGGTGCCGGCAGTTCTCCACGGGCTTGGGCGTTTTCCAGAGGTAGGAGATGGAGGGGACTGATTTCTTCAGCGCCCCCCAAACCACGCCACCCCACCCCACCCATGGGACACATCCCCAGAGAGAGACGCCCCATACACTGGCTGTGCCCCAGCCCTGGCCCAGGGGAATAGGCGGCAGCCCACCCACAGGGCCAGGGGGGGGCGCAGCTGAAAGGGGTTGTGGGGGAGGGCGGCCCCTGGCTGGGGTCAAAGGGCGAGCGTCCCGCGCGTGCGCAGTCAGCGGCAGCGACGCGCTGGGGGTGGGCAGCGGGTAGGTGAAGGAGGCCGGGCGAGGAGACGAGGGGGGCTGGGAGGGCTCCACCTTGGCGAGTCCAGCCGTGGAGGCGCATCTTGTGTGAGTGTGAGTGAGTGTGAGTGTGTGTGTGTGTGTATAGAGAGACAGCCCCCCACCCCGCCCCGCCCCGCCCATCACCCCCGACCCTGGGAGCCCGCGGGACCCGGCCGGCCCGGCCCGGCCCGGCGCGGGGCCTGGGGCGGGAGGCGGCGGCGGGGAAGCCCAGAGAGGCTCGGCTTCTCGAGCGGGGCAGGGGCGCCCTCCGCCGCCGTCTAGGGCCACACCACCCTGAACGCCCCCGATCTCGTCTGGTCTCGGAAGCTAAGCAGGGTCGGGCCTGGTTAGTACTTGGATGGGAGACCGCCTGGGAATACCGGGTGCCACAGGCTGCTGCTTTTTTTTTTTTTTTTTTTTTTTTTTTGCCTCTTGTTCTGTCCCCTTTCTGGGAGCGCGGCGGCGGCCCGGGGTGGGGGTCACCCCCACCCTCAGCGCGCGCGCGGTGCCTGGCGCCCCAGCCCGCACCGTGGGGCCTCCTCTTGTCCCAAGCCGCGACACCGCCGCCACGCGGCAGCATGCGTGGCATCTGGACTGTCAGGTCTCAGACCAAAGGTCTGCTCTGTGGGAACCGACACGCTGGAGGAAACCTTGAGAGTCTGAGAGGGGAGGGAGTTCCAGAAGAAGGCCAGGATGTCATTTTGAGGGAGTATGTGACCAGAACTCGTCCCGTTGCTTTTGGGGTTCTATGGGCTACACGCAGGAATCTTTGGTGGTGGCACCTGATGTTGGGGGATCCGGAGTCACACCCAGACTTGCTCCACAGGCCTCCTTTTACTTTTCTCTTCGGATTCATTATTTTTAAAAAGTGTCTCTTACCTCTAGGATTGCATTTTCTTTTCTCTCTCTTTTCAAGCAGATGATGGGAGTACAAGTATTCAGGTGACATGTGTTGCCCGTGCCGCCCTCCCCCCTGTGTTCTTTTTTTTTTTTTTTTTTTTGAGACAGAGTCTCGTTTTGCTGCCCAGGCTAGAGTGAGTGCCATGGCGTCAGCCTAGCTCACAGCAACCTCAATCTCCGGGCTCAAGCAATCCTGCTGCCTCAGCCTCCCGAGTAGTTGGGACTACAGGCATGCACCACCACGCCCGGCTGTGTTTTTCTATATATATTAGTTGGCCAATTAATTTCTCTCTATTTTTAGTAGAGACGGGGTCTCGCTCTTGCTCAGGCTGGTTTCGAACTCCTGACCTGGAGCAATCCGCCCGCCTCGGCCTCCCAGAGAGCTAGGATTACAGGCGTGAGCCACCGCGCCCGGCCCCCCCTGTGTTCTTATTCATATACCTCTCATGTTGTTCCAGCGTATTGTGGGGGTACCAATGTTAAGGTCGGGTGCCTTGCCCTCTCCAAGCCTCCCCCCTCGGGTCAGAGCTTCAAGTGCGCCCATCCCCCAGTCGGTGCGCACCCACCCCATGCCTAATGGATGTGTATGCCCCTCCCCTCCCCCCACCCGCCCGACACCCACCCGATGAAGGTGATTCCTCTCTGTCCACTTAGGCGTCCATCCGTTCGTACCAATTTGCTGGTGAGCGCGCTCACGTGGTGCTCGTGTGTCCATTCTTGGGATACTTGGCCTACTGGAACGGGTTCCAGCTCTGGCCAGGAGAACACGAGAGGCGCCCTCTCACCGCTGCTCCTCACAGCCGAATGGCACTCCGTGGTGTCCACGTGCCACATTTTATTGATGCACTCCTGGATGGATGGGCACTCGGGTCGCTTCCACGTCTTTGGGATTGTGAATTGTGCCCTAACTGTAACCCTAACCCTTACCCAGCCCGTCTCCTCTGCCCCTGCCTGACGCACTCCTCCCCGGCCAGGCCCGTCACTGTCCTGGGCCCCCGCCTGACCGGCTCCTCCCCGCCCGGCCTGTCACCGTCCTCTGCCCCTGTCTGACACGCTCCTTCCCGCCCGGCCTCTCACCGTCCTCGGCCCCTGCCTGACCGGCTCCTCCGTCGCCTGGGCCTTCCAAGGGCTTGGTGTGGATGCTGCTTCCAGGAAGCCCTCCAGAAACCCGGCAGCAGGGTGGCCGCAGCAGTCTCCAGCAGCCGTCCCTAAGTCGCGTGAGTGCGGGGGACGTGCCCCCGCTGTGCCGCGGGGGCCCAGCCTGGTGTCTTCCCTGAGGCCCTGCGGCTGCCGGCTGGGCTGCCGCTCCCCGCAAGGGGAGAGCCGCGGAGGTGGGGACCGCCTCCTGATGGGGACGTACACGCAGCTCTCCACGTCGGATTCCGGGGCTCTCTGTCCTGCCCGAAGGCCCAGCTGGCCTGCGGGTCCTTAGAGTGGCAAAAACCTCCGAAAACTGAGACTGAGGGTCCGGTGGGTGTCTGCACTTTTGTGCTGGGCACCCCAGGGAGGCCCGGGGGCTGGCTGGACAACGTGGTCTGCTGGGCGGGGGGGGGGGTGTTGGAGGAGCAACTGATGCCCTTTGCACTTTGGGTAGCAAGAGTCTGAGGTGTCTCTGAGCCCTGTGCCCTGTGGGGGCGGGGCGGGGGGGAGGAGGAGGAGGAGGAGGAGGAGGTGGGAAGGGCGGGGCCTGCAGTCCTGTTCCCGGGGTGGCACGGCAAGTGGCTTCTTCCACAGGCTGCTTGGCCTGGGCTCCCTGCACCTGGGCCTTTGGAGGACCGGCCCTGTGCTTGCCAACACTTCCTGCAGGGACCCAGAGCTGGGAGGTGGCATCTCTCAGCCCTGGGTCGGGCAGAGCCCCAGCGGGCCATGCCCACAACCTCTCTCAGCACCGGTCCCCCAGAAGGCTCCTTTGGGACCAGGATTCTCTTGCGGTGACTCTTTAAGGTCTGGCCCCTGGATGGAGGGGCACCAGGAGTAGAGGAGCAGGAAGGGGAAGGGGGTGGCCATGCGAGGGGACACTTTGAGGCCAAGTCCCAGCTTCAGCCTGATCCTCCTGGGAACCCCGCTCTGAGACAAGGAGCCGGGCTTCGCATTCCCACAGCAGCCAGTCGTGGGCTGAGGACACCTGGGGCGTTGGGAACTCCCTGGCTTCTCCTTGGTTTAACATCTAGAGCTGCTTGTGAATCGCGCCGCCACACACACCCGAGCGCAGGTGTCTTCCGCACAGACTGCGGGCCTCGCTCTTCTGAATGCCGCTAGCTCGCCACCCACCCACGGGTGAACCTGGTCAGGGTGCTTTCTCTCAGGGGCAGACTCTTTTCCGGGCGGGCTACCGGTGTCTCTGTTTGCTCGTTTCTTTCTTCCATTTCGGGAAAGTCTTCCTTGCTGGCTGTGGAAATCTCCTATGCCTTCCCTCGCCTATTCTGTCAGCTTTAAAATTCTCTTTCAGTTGCCACCCTCACAGATGGATTAGGAAACTCTTTCCGGTGCACTCATTAGTGAAATGACCTCCAGGAAGCTGGAATCCAATATCTAATGGCCGATTTTTAGCGAGTCCACACGCCAGGGTGGTCGGGGTCCAATGCAGCCCCGGCCAGGCCCAGGCCCCTTGGACTGGGCCACAGGAGGACACGGAGGAGGGTCCCGGCCCCCACGAAGCGGTGCCGGCAGTTCTCCACGGGCTTGGGCGTTTTCCAGAGGTAGGAGATGGAGGGGACTGATTTCTTCAGCGCCCCCCAAACCACGCCACCCCACCCCACCCATGGGACACATCCCCAGAGAGAGACGCCCCATACACTGGCTGTGCCCCAGCCCTGGCCCGGGGGAATAGGCGGCAGCCCACACACAGGGCGAGGGGGGGGGCGCAGCTGAAAGGGGTTGTGGGGGAGGGCGGCCCCTGGCTGGGGTCAAAGGGCGAGCGTCCCGCGCCTGCGCAGTCAGCGGCAGCGACGCGCTGGGGGTGGGCAGCGGGTAGGTGAAGGAGGCCGGGCGAGGAGACGAGGGGGGCTGGGAGGGCTCCACCTTGGCGAGTCCAGCCGTGGAGGCGCATCTTGTGTGAGTGTGAGTGAGTGTGAGTGTGTGTGTGTGTGTATAGAGAGACAGCCCCCCCACCCCGCCCCGCCCCGCCCCGCCCCGCCCATCACCCCCGTCCCTGGGAGCCAGCGGGACCCGGCCGGCGAACTCAACCAGCCCGGCCCGGCCCGGCGCGGGGCCTGGGGCGGGAGGCGGCGGCGGGGAAGCCCAGAGAGGCTCGGCTTCTCGAGCGGGGCAGGGGCGCCCTCCGCCGCCGTCTAGGGCCACACCACCCTGAACGCCCCCGATCTCGTCTGGTCTCGGAAGCTAAGCAGGGTCGGGCCTGGTTAGTACTTGGATGGGAGACCGCCTGGGAATACCGGGTGCCACAGGCTGCTGCTTTTTTTTTTTTTTTTTTTTTTTTTTTGCCTCTTGTTCTGTCCCCTTTCTGGGAGCGCGGCGGCGGCCCGGGGTGGGGGTCACCCCCACCCTCAGCGCGCGCGCGGTGCCTGGCGCCCCAGCCCGCACCGTGGGGCCTCCTCTTGTCCCAAGCCGCGACACCGCCGCCACGCGGCAGCATGCGTGGCATCTGGACTGTCAGGTCTCAGACCAAAGGTCTGCTCTGTGGGAACCGACACGCTGGAGGAAACCTTGAGAGTCTGAGAGGGGAGGGAGTTCCAGAAGAAGGCCAGGATGTCATTTTGAGGGAGTATGTGACCAGAACTCGTCCCGTTGCTTTTGGGGTTCTATGGGCTACACGCAGGAATCTTTGGTGGTGGCACCTGATGTTGGGGGATCCGGAGTCACACCCAGACCTGCTCCACAGGCCTCCTTTTACTTTTCTCTTCGGATTCATTATTTTTAAAAAGTGTCTCTTACCTCTAGGATTGCATTTTCTTTTCTCTCTCTTTTCAAGCAGATGATGGGAGTACAAGTATTCAGGTGACATGTGTTGCCCGTGCCGCCCTCCCCCCTGTGTTCTTTTTTTTTTTTTTTTTTTTTGAGACAGAGTCTCGTTTTGCTGCCCAGGCTAGAGTGAGTGCCATGGCGTCAGCCTAGCTCACAGCAACCTCAATCTCCGGGCTCAAGCAATCCTGCTGCCTCAGCCTCCCGAGTAGTTGGGACTACAGGCATGCACCACCACGCCCGGCTGTGTTTTTCTATATATATTAGTTGGCCAATTAATTTCTCTCTATTTTTAGTAGAGACGGGGTCTCGCTCTTGCTCAGGCTGGTTTCGAACTCCTGACCTGGAGCAATCCGCCCGCCTCGGCCTCCCAGAGAGCTAGGATTACAGGCGTGAGCCACCGCGCCCGGCCCCCCCTGTGTTCTTATTCATATACCTCTCATGTTGTTCCAGCGTATTGTGGGGGTACCAATGTTAAGGTCGGGTGCCTTGCCCTCTCCAAGCCTCCCCCCTCGGGTCAGAGCTTCAAGTGCGCCCATCCCCCAGTCGGTGCGCACCCACCCCATGCCTAATGGATGTGTATGCCCCTCCCCTCCCCCCACCCGCCCGACACCCACCCGATGAAGGTGATTCCTCTCTGTCCACTTAGGCGTCCATCCGTTCGTACCAATTTGCTGGTGAGCGCGCTCACGTGGTGCTCGTGTGTCCATTCTTGGGATACTTGGCCTACTGGAACGGGTTCCAGCTCTGGCCAGGAGAACACGAGAGGCGCCCTCTCACCGCTGCTCCTCACAGCCGAATGGCACTCCGTGGTGTCCACGTGCCACATTTTATTGATGCACTCCTGGATGGATGGGCACTCGGGTCGCTTCCACGTCTTTGGGATTGTGAATTGTGCCCTAACTGTAACCCTAACCCTTACCCAGCCCGTCTCCTCTGCCCCTGCCTGACGCACTCCTCCCCGGCCAGGCCCGTCACTGTCCTGGGCCCCCGCCTGACCGGCTCCTCCCCGCCCGGCCTGTCACCGTCCTCTGCCCCTGTCTGACACGCTCCTTCCCGCCCGGCCTCTCACCGTCCTCGGCCCCTGCCTGACCGGCTCCTCCGTCGCCTGGGCCTTCCAAGGGCTTGGTGTGGATGCTGCTTCCAGGAAGCCCTCCAGAAACCCGGCAGCAGGGTGGCCGCAGCAGTCTCCAGCAGCCGTCCCTAAGTCGCGTGAGTGCGGGGGACGTGCCCCCGCTGTGCCGCGGGGGCCCAGCCTGGTGTCTTCCCTGAGGCCCTGCGGCTGCCGGCTGGGCTGCCGCTCCCCGCAAGGGGAGAGCCGCGGAGGTGGGGACCGCCTCCTGATGGGGACGTACACGCAGCTCTCCACGTCGGATTCCGGGGCTCTCTGTCCTGCCCGAAGGCCCAGCTGGCCTGCGGGTCCTTAGAGTGGCAAAAACCTCCGAAAACTGAGACTGAGGGTCCGGTGGGTGTCTGCACTTTTGTGCTGGGCACCCCAGGGAGGCCCGGGGGCTGGCTGGACAACGTGGTCTGCTGGGCGGGGGGGGGGGTGTTGGAGGAGCAACTGATGCCCTTTGCACTTTGGGTAGCAAGAGTCTGAGGTGTCTCTGAGCCCTGTGCCCTGTGGGGGCGGGGCGGGGGGGAGGAGGAGGAGGAGGAGGAGGAGGTGGGAAGGGCGGGGCCTGCAGTCCTGTTCCCGGGGTGGCACGGCAAGTGGCTTCTTCCACAGGCTGCTTGGCCTGGGCTCCCTGCACCTGGGCCTTTGGAGGACCGGCCCTGTGCTTGCCAACACTTCCTGCAGGGACCCAGAGCTGGGAGGTGGCATCTCTCAGCCCTGGGTCGGGCAGAGCCCCAGCGGGCCATGCCCACAACCTCTCTCAGCACCGGTCCCCCAGAAGGCTCCTTTGGGACCAGGATTCTCTTGCGGTGACTCTTTAAGGTCTGGCCCCTGGATGGAGGGGCACCAGGAGTAGAGGAGCAGGAAGGGGAAGGGGGTGGCCATGCGAGGGGACACTTTGAGGCCAAGTCCCAGCTTCAGCCTGATCCTCCTGGGAACCCCGCTCTGAGACAAGGAGCCGGGCTTCGCATTCCCACAGCAGCCAGTCGTGGGCTGAGGACACCTGGGGCGTTGGGAACTCCCTGGCTTCTCCTTGGTTTAACATCTAGAGCTGCTTGTGAATCGCGCCGCCACACACACCCGAGCGCAGGTGTCTTCCGCACAGACTGCGGGCCTCGCTCTTCTGAATGCCGCTAGCTCGCCACCCACCCACGGGTGAACCTGGTCAGGGTGCTTTCTCTCAGGGGCAGACTCTTTTCCGGGCGGGCTACCGGTGTCTCTGTTTGCTCGTTTCTTTCTTCCATTTCGGGAAAGTCTTCCTTGCTGGCTGTGGAAATCTCCTATGCCTTCCCTCGCCTATTCTGTCAGCTTTAAAATTCTCTTTCAGTTGCCACCCTCACAGATGGATTAGGAAACTCTTTCCGGTGCACTCATTAGTGAAATGACCTCCAGGAAGCTGGAATCCAATATCTAATGGCCGATTTTTAGCGAGTCCACACGCCAGGGTGGTCGGGGTCCAATGCAGCCCCGGCCAGGCCCAGGCCCCTTGGACTGGGCCACAGGAGGACACTGAGGAGGGTCCCGGCCCCCACGAAGCGGTGCCGGCAGTTCTCCACGGGCTTGGGCGTTTTCCAGAGGTAGGAGATGGAGGGGACTGATTTCTTCAGCGCCCCCCAAACCACGCCACCCCACCAAACCCATGGGACACATCCCCAGAGAGAGACGCCCCATACACTGGCTGTGCCCCAGCCCTGGCCCGGGGGAATAGGCGCCAGCCCACACACAGGGCGAGGGGGGGGGCGCAGCTGAAAGGGGTTGTGGGGGAGGGCGGCCCCTGGCTGGGGTCAAAGGGCGAGCGTCCCGCGCGTGCGCAGTCAGCGGCAGCGACGCGCTGGGGGTGGGCAGCGGGTAGGTGAAGGAGGCCGGGCGAGGAGACGAGGGGGGCTGGGAGGGCTCCACCTTGGCGAGTCCAGCCGTGGAGGCGCATCTTGTGTGAGTGTGAGTGAGTGTGAGTGTGTGTGTGTGTGTGTAGAGAGAGACAGCCCCCCACCCCGCCCCGCCCCGCCCCGCCCCGCCCATCACCCCGGACCCTGGGAGCCCGCGGGACCAGGCCGGCCCGGCCCGGCCCGGCGTGGGGCCTGGGGCGGGAGGCGGCGGCGGGGAAGCCCAGAGAGGCTCGGCTTCTCGAGCGGGGCAGGGGCGCCCTCCGCCGCCGTCTAGGGCCACACCACCCTGAACGCCCCCGATCTCGTCTGGTCTCGGAAGCTAAGCAGGGTCGGGCCTGGTTAGTACTTGGATGGGAGACCGCCTGGGAATACCGGGTGCCACAGGCTGCTGCTTTTTTTTTTTTTTTTTTTTTTTTTTGCCTCTTGTTCTGTCCCCTTTCTGGGAGCGCGGCGGCGGCCCGGGGTGGGGGTCACCCCCACCCTCAGCGCGCGCGCGGTGCCTGGCGCCCCAGCCCGCACCGTGGGGCCTCCTCTTGTCCCAAGCCGCGACACCGCCGCCACGCGGCAGCATGCGTGGCATCTGGACTGTCAGGTCTCAGACCAAAGGTCTGCTCTGTGGGAACCGACACGCTGGAGGAAACCTTGAGAGTCTGAGAGGGGAGGGAGTTCCAGAAGAAGGCCAGGATGTCATTTTGAGGGAGTATGTGACCAGAACTCGTCCCGTTGCTTTTGGGGTTCTATGGGCTACACGCAGGAATCTTTGGTGGTGGCACCTGATGTTGGGGGATCCGGAGTCACACCCAGACCTGCTCCACAGGCCTCCTTTTACTTTTCTCTTCGGATTCATTATTTTTAAAAAGTGTCTCTTACCTCTAGGATTGCATTTTCTTTTCTCTCTCTTTTCAAGCAGATGATGGGAGTACAAGTATTCAGGTGACATGTGTTGCCCGTGCCGCCCTCCCCCCTGTGTTCTTTTTTTTTTTTTTTTTTTTTGAGACAGAGTCTCGTTTTGCTGCCCAGGCTAGAGTGAGTGCCATGGCGTCAGCCTAGCTCACAGCAACCTCAATCTCCGGGCTCAAGCAATCCTGCTGCCTCAGCCTCCCGAGTAGTTGGGACTACAGGCATGCACCACCACGCCCGGCTGTGTTTTTCTATATATATTAGTTGGCCAATTAATTTCTCTCTATTTTTAGTAGAGACGGGGTCTCGCTCTTGCTCAGGCTGGTTTCGAACTCCTGACCTGGAGCAATCCGCCCGCCTCGGCCTCCCAGAGAGCTAGGATTACAGGCGTGAGCCACCGCGCCCGGCCCCCCCTGTGTTCTTATTCATATACCTCTCATGTTGTTCCAGCGTATTGTGGGGGTACCAATGTTAAGGTCGGGTGCCTTGCCCTCTCCAAGCCTCCCCCCTCGGGTCAGAGCTTCAAGTGCGCCCATCCCCCAGTCGGTGCGCACCCACCCCATGCCTAATGGATGTGTATGCCCCTCCCCTCCCCCCACCCGCCCGCCCGACACCCACCCGATGAAGGTGATTCCTCTCTGTCCACTTAGGCGTCCATCCGTTCGTACCAGTTTGCTGGTGAGCGCGCTCACGTGGTGCCCGTGTGTCCATTCTTGGGATACTTGGCTTACTGGAACGGGTTCCAGCTCTGGCCAGGAGAACACGAGAGGCGCCCTCTCACCGCTGCTCCTCACAGCCGAATGGCACTCCGTGGTGTCCACGCGCCACATTTTATTGATGCACTCCTGGATGGATGGGCACTCGGGTCGCTTCCACGTCTTTGGGATTGTGAATTGTGCCCTAACTGTAACCCTAACCCTTACCCAGCCCGTCTCCTCTGCCCCTGCCTGACGCACTCCTCCCCGGCCAGGCCCGTCACTGTCCTGGGCCCCCGCCTGACCGGCTCCTCCCCGCCCGGCCGGTCACCGTCCTCTGCCCCTGCCTGACACGCTCCTTCCCGCCCGGCCTCTCACCGTCCTCGGCCCCTGCCTGACCGGCTCCTCCGTCGCCTGGGCCTTCCAAGGGCTTGGTGTGGATGCTGCTTCCAGGAAGCCCTCCAGAAACCCGGCAGCAGGGTGGCCGCAGCAGTCTCCAGCAGCCGTCCCTAAGTCGCGTGAGTGCGGGGGACGTGCCCCCGCTGTGCCGCGGGGGCCCAGCCTGGTGTCTTCCCTGAGGCCCTGCGGCTGCCGGCTGGGCTGCCGCTCCCCGCAAGGGGAGAGCCGCGGAGGTGGGGACCGCCTCCTGATGGGGACGTACACGCAGCTCTCCACGTCGGATTCCGGGGCTCTCTGTCCTGCCCGAAGGCCCAGCTGGCCTGCGGGTCCTTAGAGTGGCAAAAACCTCCGAAAACTGAGACTGAGGGTCCGGTGGGTGTCTGCACTTTTGTGCTGGGCACCCCAGGGAGGCCCGGGGGCTGGCTGGACAACGTGGTCTGCTGGGCGGGGGGGGGGGGGTTGGAGGAGCAACTGATGCCCTTTGCACTTTGGGTAGCAAGAGTCTGAGGTGTCTCTGAGCCCTGTGCCCTGTGGGGGCGGGGCGGGGGGGAGGAGGAGGAGGAGGAGGTGGGAAGGGCCGGGGCCTGCAGTCCTGTTCCCGGGGTGGCACGGCAAGTGGCTTCTTCCACAGGCTGCTTGGCCTGGGCTCCCTGCACCTGGGCCTTTGGAGGACCGGCCCTGTGCTTGCCAACACTTCCTGCAGGGACCCAGAGCTGGGAGGTGGCATCTCTCAGCCCTGGGTCGGGCAGAGCCCCAGCGGGCCATGCCCACAACCTCTCTCAGCACCGGTCCCCCAGAAGGCTCCTTTGGGACCAGGATTCTCTTGCGGTGACTCTTTAAGGTCTGGCCCCTGGATGGAGGGGCACCAGGAGTAGAGGAGCAGGAAGGGGAAGGGGGTGGCCATGCGAGGGGACACTTTGAGGCCAAGTCCCAGCTTCAGCCTGATCCTCCTGGGAACCCCGCTCTGAGACAAGGAGCCGGGCTTCGCATTCCCACAGCAGCCAGTCGTGGGCTGAGGACACCTGGGGCGTTGGGAACTCCCTGGCTTCTCCTGGGTTTAACGTCTAGAGCTGCTTGGGAATCGCGCCGCCACACACACCCGAGCGCAGGTGTCTTCCGCACAGACTGCGGGCCTCGCTCTTCTGAATGCCGCTGGCTCGCCACCCACCCACGGGTGAACCTGGTCAGGGTGCTTTCTCTCAGGGGCAGACTCTTTTCCGGGCGGGCTACCGGTGTCTCTGTTTGCTCGTTTCTTTCTTCCATTCCGGGAAAGTCTTCCTTGCTGGGTGTGGAAATCTCCTATGCCTTCCCTCGCCTATTCTGTCAGCTTTAAAATTCTCTTTCAGTTGCCACCCTCACAGATGGATTAGGAAACTCTTTCCGGTGCACTCATTAGTGAAATGACCTCAAGGAAGCTGGAATCCAATATCTAATGGCCGATTTTTTGTGAGTCCACACGCCAGGGTGGTCGGGGTCCAATGCAGCCCCGGCCAGGCCCAGGCCCCTTGGACTGGGCCACAGGAGGACACGGAGGAGGGTCCCGGCCCCCACGAAGCGGTGCCGGCAGTTCTCCACGGGCTTGGGCGTTTTCCAGAGGTAGGAGATGGAGGGGACTGATTTCTTCAGCGCCCCCTAAACCACGCCACCCCATCCCACCCATGGGACACATCCCGAGAGAGAGAGAGAGAGAGAGAGAGAGAGACGCCCCATACACTCGCTCCCCTCCCCCATGTGCTGTGCCCCAGCCCTGGCCCAGGGGAATAGGCGGCAGCCCACCCACAGGGTGGGGGGCCCAGCTGAAAGGGGTTGTGGGGGAGGGCGGCCCCTGCCTGGGGTCAAAGGCCAGGCGACCCGCGCGTGCGCAATGGGCGGTGGCGGCGCCGGCGGCCGTGGTGGTGGCGGTTGCGATCAAGACCTAGGGGTGGGGGGCGGGGAGGTGAAGGAGGCCAGGTGAGGAGAGGAAGGGGGCTGGAAGGTCTCCACCTTGGTGAGTCCAGCCGTGGAGGCGCATCTTGTGTGAGTGTGAGTGAGTGAGTGTGAGTGTGTGTGTGTGTGTGTGTATAGAGAGACAGCCCCCCACCCCGGCCCGCCGCTCCCTGCCCGCCCCGCCCCGCCTGTCACCCCTGTCCCTCGGAGCCCTGCGGACCGGGCTGTCAAACTCAACAGGCCTGGCCCGGCGCGGAGCCTGGGGCGGGAGGCGGCGGCGGGGAAGCGCAGAGAGGCTCGGCTTCTTGAGCAGGGCAGGGGCGCCCTCCGCTGTCCACGGCCACACCACCCTGAACGCGCCCGATCCCGTCTGATCTCGGAAGCTAAGCAGGGTTGGGCCTGGTTAGTACTTGGATAGGAGACCGCCTGGGAATACCGGGTGCCGTAGGCTTCTTCTTTTTTCTTTTTTTGTTTTGCCTCTTGTTCTGTCCCCTTTCTGGGAGCGGGGCGGCGGCCCGGGGTGGGGGTCACCCACACCCTCAGCGCCCGCCGCGGTGCCTGGAGCCCCAGCCCGCACCGTGGGCTTGTCCCAAGCCGCGATACCGCCGTCACGCGGCAGCATGCGTGGCTTCTGGATTGTGAGGTCTCAGACCAAAGTTCTGGCACCCTGTCTTACCGTCCCCCATGGGTGTGTGGACACACCCAGATCGACACAGCGCACGGCCTGCCCATCTCCCATGGGTGAGTGGACACAGCCTGATCCACACTGCGCCCTGCCTGCCTGTGTCCCTTTGGTGTGTGGACACAACCAGTTACACACTGCGCCCTGACTGCCCGTCTCCCGTGGGTGAGTTTACACAGTCACATCCACACTGCGCCCTGTCCGCCTGTCTCTGCTGGGTGTGTGGACACAACAAGTTCCACACAGCGCCCTGCCACCCGTCTCCCGTGGGTGAGGGGACACAATAAATCCACACGGCGCCCAGCCTACATGTCTCCCGTGGGTGAGTAGACACAGCCACGTCCACGCAGCGTCCTGCCTACCTGTCTGTTTGATGTGTGGACACAGCAAGTTCCACACTGCTCCCTGTCTGCCCGTGTCCCGTGGGTGTGTGGACAATGACAGTTCCACACATAGCCCAGCCTGCATGTCACCCATGGGTGAGTGGATACAGCAAGTTCCACACTGCGCCCTGTCTGCCCGTTTTCCATATGTCTGTGGACACAGAAAGTTCCACACACAGCCCTGCCTGCCCGCCTCCCATTGGTTTGTGGACACAGCTAGTTCCACACTGCGCCCTGACTGCCTGTCTCTGGTGGGTGAGTGGACACAGCCACATCCACACAGCACCCTGCCTGCCCGTCACCCGTGGGTGAGTGGACACAGCCACATCCACACAGCGCCCTTCCTGCCCGTCTCCCGTGGGTGAGTGGACACAGCCACATGCACACTGTGACCTGCCAGCCCGTCTCCCGTGGGAGAGTGCACATTGCAAGTTCCACAATGCGCCCTACCTGACCGTCTCCCATGGGTGTGTGGACACAGCCACATCCACACAGCACCCTGGCTGACCGCCTCCCATGGGTGTGTGGACACAGCCAGTTCCACACTGCGCCCTGCCTGCCCATCTCCCGTGGGTGAGTGGACACAGACAGATCCCCATATCGCCCAGCCTGCCCGTCTCCCATCGGTGAGTGGACACAGCCAAATCATCACGGTGCCCAGCCTGCCCAACTCCGGTGGGTGAGTAGACACAGCCACATCCACACAGCACCCTGCCTGACAGTCTTCCATGGGTGTGTGGACACAGCCAGTTCCACACTATGCCCAGCCTGCCCGTCTCGGGTGGGTGTGTGGACACAGCAAGTTCCACACAGCGCCCTTCCTGTCCATCTCCCATGGGTGTGTGGACACAGCCAGATCCACACAGTGCCCTGCCTGAAAGTATCCCATGGGTGTGTGGAAACAGGCAGATCCACACAGCGCCCTGCCTGCCCGTCACCCGTGGGTGAGTAGACAAAGCTAGTTCCACACTGTGCCCTGCCTGCCCACCTTCCGTGGGTGAGTGGAGACAGGCACATCCACACAGCGCCCTGCCTGTCCGTCTCCGGTAGGGGTGTGGACACAGCCAGTTCCACACTGGGCCCTGCCTGCCCGTCTCCCATGGGAGTGTGGACAGGGCAGATCCACACGGCTCCCAGATGCCCGTCTCCCGTGGGTGTGTTGACACAGCCACATCCACACAGCACCCTGCCTGACCGTCTCCCGTGGGTGAGTAGACACAGCCAGTTCCACACTGTGCCCTGCCTGCCCGTATCCCGTGGGTGAGTGGAGACAGCCACATCCACACATGCCCTGCCTGCCCGTCTCTGGTGGGTGTGTGGACACAGCCATTTCCACACTGCGTCCTGCTTGCCCGTCACCCATGGGTGAGTGATCACAGCCAGATCCACACTGCACCCTGCTTGCCTGTCTCCCGTGGGTGAGTGGACACAGCCAGATCGTCACGGTGCCCAGCCTGCCCATCTCGTGTGGGTGAGTGGACACAGCCACATCCACACAGCACCCTTCCTGCCAGTCTCACGTGGGTGAGTGGACACAGCCAGATCCACACAGCGCCCTGCCTGAACGTATCCCATGGGTGTGTGGAAACAGCCAGATCCACACAGCGCCCTGACTGCCCGTCTCCCGTGGGTAAGTAGACACAGCTAGTTCCACACTGCGCCCTGCCTGCCCATCTTCCGTGGGTGAGTGGGGACATCCACATCCACACAGCGCCCTGCCTGCCCGTCTCCGGTGGGGGTGTGTACACAGCCAGTTCCACACTGGGCCCTGCCTGCCCGTCACGCATGGGTGAGTGGACACAGCCAGATGTACACTGCGCCCTGCCTGCAAGTCTCCCGTGTGTGTGAGGACACAGCCAGATCCACACGGCGCCCAGCCTGCCCTTCTCCCGTTGGTGTGTGGACACGGCAAGATCCACACTGCGCCCTGCCTGCCCATCTCCCATGGGTGATTGGACACAGCCACATCCACACTACGCCCTGCCTGCCCGTCTCCCATGGGTGAGTGGACACAGCCAGATCCACACTGCGACCTGCCTGCCCATCTCCCATGGGTGAGTGGACACAGCCAGATCCACACTGCGCCCTGCCTGCCCGTCTCCCATGGGTGAGTGGACACAGCCACATCCACACTGCGCCCTGCCTGCCCGTCTCCCGTGGGTGTGTGGACACGGAAAGATCCAAACTGCGCCCTGCCTAACCGTCTCCCATGGGTGCGTGGACACAGCCAGTTCCACACAGAGTCCTACCTGCACGTCTCCGGTGCGTGTGTTGACACAACCAGTTCCACACTGTGCCCTGCCTGTTCATCACCCATGGGTGAGTGGACTCAGCCAGATCCACACTGTGCCCTGCCTGCCCATCTCCCGTGGGTGAGTGGACACAGCCAGATCCACACGGCGAACAGCCTGCCCGTCTCCCATGGTTGAGTGGACACAGCCACATCCACACTGTGCCCTGCCTGACCGTCTCCCTTGGGTTTTTGGACACAGCCACATCCACACGACGCCCTGCCTGCCCGTCTCCCGTGAGTAAGTGGACACAGCCAGTTCCACACAGAGCCCTGCCTGCCCATCTCCTTTTGGTGAGTGGACACCTCCACATCCGTACTGCGCCCTGCATGCCCGTCTCCCATGGGTGAGTGGACACAGCCAGTTCCACACTGCGCCTAGCCTGCCCGTCACCCATGGGTGAGTGGACACAGCTAGATCCACACTGCGCCCGGCCTGCTCGTCTCCCGTGCTTGTGTGGACACAGTCAGTTCCACACTGCGCCCGGCCTGCTCGTCTCCCGTGCTTGTGTGGACACAGTCAATTCCACACAGAGCACTGCCTGACCGTCTCCCGTAGGTGTGTGGACATAGCCAGTTCCACACTGCGCTCTGCTTTCTCGTCACCCATGCGTGAGTGGACACAGCCAGATGTACACTGCGCCCTGCATGCCCGTCTCCCGTTTGTGTGTGGACACAGCCAGATCCACACGGCTCCCAGCCTGCCCGTCTCCCGTGGGTGTGTTGACACAGCCACATCCACACAGCACCCTGCCTGACCATCTCCCGTGGGTGAGTAGACACAGCCAGTTCCACACTGCGCCCTGCCTGCCCATCTCCCATGGGTGAGTGGACACAGCCAGTTCCACACTGCGCCCTGCCTGCCAGTCTCCTGTGGGTGAGTGGAGATAGCCACATCCACACAGCACCCTGCCTGCCCGTCTCTTGTGGGTGTGTGTACACAGCCATTTCCACACTGCGCCCTGCTTGCCCGTCAACCATGTGTGAGTGGACACAGCCAGATCCACACAGCACCCTGCCTGCCCGTCTCCGGTGGGTGTGTGGACACAGCCATATCCACACAGCGACCTGCCTGCCCATCTCCCATGGGTGAGTGGACACAGACAGATCTACACAGTGCCCTGCATGCCCGTCTCCGGTGGGTGTGTGGACACAGCCAGATCCACACAGCGCCCTGCCTGCCCGTCTCCCATGGGTGAGTGGACACAGCCAGATCCACACAGCGCCCTGCCTGCCCGTCTCTGGTGGGTGTGTGGACACAGCCAGATCCACACAGCGCCCTGCCTGCCCATCTCCCATGACTGTGTCGACACAACCAGATCCACACGGCGCCCAGCCTGCCCGAATCCCGTGGGTGAGTGGACACAGCCACATCCGCACAGCACCCTGGCTGACCGTCTCACATGGGTGTGTGGACACAGCCAGTTCCACACAGCGCCCTGCCTGCCCGGCTCCCGTGGGTGAGTGGACATAGCCACATCCACACAGCACCCTTTCTGACCATCTCCCATGGATGTGTGGACACAGCATGTTCCACACAGCGCCCTGCCTGCCCGTCTGCCGTGGGTGAGTGGACAGAGCCAGATCCACATAGCGCCCTCCCTGCCCGTCTCCCGTGAGTGTGTGTACACGGCAACTTCCACATGGCGCCCAGCCTGCCCGTCTCCCATGCGTGAGTGGACACAGCCACATCCACACAGCGCCCTGCCTGCCCGTCTACTGTGGGTCAGTGGAAACAGCCAGATCTACACTGCGCCCTGCCTTCCCGTCTCCCGTGGGTGAGTGGACACAGCCACATCCACACTGCGCCCTGCCTCCCCGTCTCCCGTGGGTGTGTGGACACGGCAAGATCGACACTGCGCCCTGCCTCCCTGTCTCCTGTGGGTGAGTGGACACAGCCAGTTCCACACAGAGCCCTGCCTGACCGTATCCCATGGGTAAGTGGACACACCCAGATCCAAACAGCGCCCTGCCTTCCCGTCTCCGGTGGGTGTGTGGACAAAGCCAGATCCACACAGAGCTCTGCCTGCCCATCACCCATGTGTGAGTGGACACAGTCAGATCGACACTGCGCCCTGCCTGTCTCCCATGGGTGAGTGGAAACAGCAGGATCCACACTGCGTGCTGCCTGCTCATCTCCCGTGGGTGAGTGGACAGAGCCAGATACACACGGCACCCAGCCTGCCCATCTCCCATTGTTGAGTGGACACAGCCACATCCACAAAGCACCTTGCCTGACCATCTCCAATGGGTGTGTGGACACAGCCAGTTCCACACAGCGCCCTACCTGCCCATCTCCGGTGGGTGTGTGGACACAGCAAGTTCCACACTGCGCTCTGCCTGCCCGTCTCCCGTGGGTGAGTGGACACAGCCACATCCACACTGCGCCCTGCCTCCCGTTTACCGTGGGTGTGTGGACACACCAGTTCCACACTGCGCCCTGTCTGCCCGACAACCCTGGGTGAGTGGAACCAGCCAGTTCAACACTGGGCCCTGCCTGCCCATCTCCCATGAGTGTGTGGACACGGCAAGATCCACACTGTGCCCTACCTGCCCGTCTCCTGTGGTTGAGTGGACACAGCCAGATCCGCACTGCGCCCTGCCTGCCCGTCCCCCGTGGGTGAGTAGACACAAGCAGATCCATACAGCGCCCTGCCTGCCCGTCTCCCGTGGGTGAGTAGACACAGCCAGATCCACACAGTGCTGCGACCTGCCTGCCCCTCTCCCGTGGGGTAGTGGACATAGCCAGATCCTCACAGTGCCCTGCCTGCCCGTCTCTCATGAGTGTGTCGACACAACCAGATCCACACGGCACCCAGCCTGCACGTCTCCCATGGGTGTGTGGACACAGCCAGATACACGCAGCGCCCTGCCTGCCCGTCTCCCGTGGGTGAGTGGACACAGCAAGATCCACACTGCACCCTGCCTGCCCGTCTCCCATGGGTGAGTGGACACAGCCAGATACACACAGCACCCTGCCTGCCCGTCTCCCATGGGTATGTGGACACGGCCAGAACCACACTGCACTCTGCATGACCGTCTCCCGTGGGTGTGTGGACACAGCGAGTCCCACACAGAACCCTGCCTGGCAATCTCACATGGGTCTGTGCACACAGCCGGATCCACACGACGCCCAGCCTGCCCGTCTCCCATGGGTGTGTGGACACAGTCAGATGCACATGGCACCCAGCCTGCCCGTCTCCAGTGAGTGAGTGGACACAGCCAGATCTACACTGCGCCCTGCCTGCCCATCTACTGTGGGTGTGTGGTCACAGCCAGTTGCACACAGTGCCCTGCCTGCCCGTCTCCAGTGCGTGTGTGGACACAGCTAGTTCCACACTGCGCCCTGCCTGACCGTATCCCATGGGTGTGTGGAAACAGCCAGATCCACTCAGCGCCCTGCCTGCCCATCTCCCGTGGGTGAGTAGACACTGCCATTTCCACACTGCGCCCTGCCTGCCCATCTTCCGTGGCTGAGTGAAGACAGGCACATCCACACAGAGTCCTGCCTGCCCGTCTCTGGTGGTGGTTGTGGACACTGCCAGTTCCAAACTGAGCCCTGCCTGCCCGTCACAGATGTGTGAATGGACACAGCCACATCCACACTACGCCCTTCCTGCCCGTCTCCCGTGTGTGAGTGGGCACAGCCACATCTATACTGCGCCTTGCCTGCCCATCTCCCGTGGGTGAGTGGTCACAGCCAGATCCGCACTGCGCCCTGACTGACCGTCTGCTGTGGGTGAGTGGACACAGCCAGATCCGCACTGCGCCCTGCCTGCCCGTTTGCCGTGGGTCAGTGGACATAGCCAGATCCACACAGCATTCTCTGTATCCGTCTCCTTTGGGTGAGTGGACACAGCCAGATCCACACTGTGCCTTGCCTGGACATCTCCCGTGGGTGAGTGGACATAGCCAGATCCACACTGCGAACTCACTGCCGGTCTCCCGTGGGAATGTGGACACAGCCAAATCCAAACTGTTCCCTGCCTGCCCCTCACCCGTGGATGAGTGGACACAGCCAGATCCACACTGTGCACTCACTGCCCGTCTCCCGTGAGTGAGTGGACACAGCCAGATCCACACTGAGCCCTCACTGCCCGTCTCCCGTGAGTGAGTGGACACAGCCAGATCCACACTGAGCTCTCACTGCTCGTCTCCCGTGAGTGAGTGGACACAGCCAGATCCAACTGAGCCCTCACTGCCCGTCCCCGGTGGGTGAGTGGACACAGACAGATCCACACTGCACCCTCACTGCCCGTCTACCCCGGGTGTGTGGACACAGCCAGATCCACACTGCGCCCTGACTGTCCGTCTGCCGTGGGTGAGTGGACACAGCCAGATCCGCACTGCGCACTGCCTGCCCGTTTGCCGTGGGTCAGTGGACATAGCCAGATCCACACAGCACCCTCTCTGCCCGTATCCCATGGGTGAGTGGACACAGCTAGATCCACACTGTGCCTTGCCTGCCGGTCTCCCGTGGGTGAGTGGACACAGCCAGATCTGCACTGCGCCCTGCCTGCCCGTCTGCCGTGGGTGAGTGGACACAGCCAGATCCGCACTGCGCCCTGCCTTCCCGTCTGCCGTGGATCAGTGGACAAAGCCAGATCCACACAGCACCCTCTCTGCCGTCTCCCGTGGGTGAGTGGACACAGCCAGATCCGCACTGCACCCTGCCTGCCCGTCTGCCGTGGGTGAATGGACACTGCCAGATTCACACTGCGCCTTGCCTGCCCGTCTCCCGTGGGTGAGTGGACACATCCAGATCCGCACTGCGCCCTGCCTGACCGTCTGCCGTGGGTGAGTGGACACAGCCAGATCCGCACTGCGCCCTGCCTGCCCGTCTCCCGTGGGTGAGTGGACACAGCCAGATCCACACTGCGCCTTGCCTGGCCGTCTGCCGTGGGTGAGTGGACACAGCCAGATCCGCACTGCGCCCTGCCAGCCCGTCTCCCGTGGGTCAGTGGACATAGCCAGATCCACACAGCACCCTCTCTGCCCGTCTCCCGTGGGTGAGTGGACACAGCCAGATCCACACTGCGCCTTGCCTACCCGTCTGCCGTGGGTGAGTGGACACCGCCAGATCCACACTGCGCCCTGCCTGACGGTCTGCCGTGGGTGAGTGGACACAGCCAGATCCGTACTGCGCCCTGCCTGCCCGTCTGCCATGGGTCAGTGGACATAGCCAGATCCACACAGCACCCTCTCTGCCCGTCTCCCGTTAGTGAGTGGACACAGCTAGATCCACACTGCGCCTTGCCTGCCCGTCTCCCGTGGGTGAGTGGACACAGCCAGATCCGCACTGCGCCTTGCCTGCCCGTCTCCCGTGGATGAGTGGACACAGTCAGATCCGCACTGCGCCCTGCCTGCCTGTCTGCCGTGAGTGATTGGACACAGCCAGATCCGCACTGCGCCCTGCATGCCCGTCTGCCGTGGGTCAGTGGACATAGCCAGATCCACACAGGACCCTCTCTGCCCGTCTCCCGTGGGTGAGTGGACACAGCCAGATCCACACTGCGCCTTGCCTGCCCTTCTCCCGTGGGTGAGTGGACACAGCCAGATCCAAACTGCACCCTGCCTGCCTGTCTCCCGTGGGTGAGTGGACACAGCCAGATCTGCACTGTGCCCTGCCTGCCAGTCTGCCGTGGGTGAGTGGACACAGCCAGATCTGCACTGCGCCTTGCCTGCCCGTCTCCCGTGGGTGAGTGGACACATCCAGATCCGCACTGCGCCCTGCCTGACCGTCTGCCGTGGGTGAGTGGACACAGCCAGATCCGCACTGCGCCCTGCCTGCCCGTTTGCCGTGGGTCAGTGGACATAGCCAGATCCACACAGCATTCTCTATATCCGTCTCCTTTGGGTGAGTGGACACAGCCAGATCCACACTGTGCCTTGCCTGGCCATCTCCCGTGGGTGAGTGGACATAGCCAGATCCACACTGCGCACTCACTGCCGGTCTCCCGTGGGAATGTGGACACAACCAAATCCAAACTGTTCCCTGCCTGCCCCTCACCCGTGAATGAGTGGACACAGCCAGATCCACACTGTGCACTCACTGCCCGTCTCCCGTGAGTGAGTGGACACAGCCAGATCCACACTGAGTCCTCACTGCCCGTCTCCCGTGAGTGAGTGGACACAGCAAGATCCACACTGAGCCCTCACTGCCCGTCCCCGGTGGGTGAGTGGACACAGACAGATCCACACTGCACCCTCACTGCCCGTCTACCCCGGGTGTGTGGACACAGCCAGACCCACAAGCGCCCTGACCTTCCGTGTGCAGTGGGTGAGTGGACACATCCAGATCCGCACTGCGCCCTGCCTGACCGTCTGCGGTGTGTGAGTGGACACAGCCAGATCCGCACTGCGCCCTGCCTGCCCGTCTGCCGTGGGTCAGTGGACATAGCCAGATCCACACAGCACCGTCTCTGCCCGTCTCCCATGGGTGAGTGGACACAGCCAGATCCGCACTGCGCCCTGCCTGCCCGTCTCCCTTGGGTGAGTGGACACAGTCAGATCCGCACTGCGCCCTGCCTGCCCGTCTCCCGTGGGTGAGTGGACACAGCCAGATCCACACTGCGCCTTGCCTACCCGTCTGCCGTGGGTGAGTGGACACCGCCAGATCCACACTGCGCCCTGCCTGACGGTCTGCCGTGGGTGAGTGGACACAGCCAGATCCGTACTGCGCCCTGCCTGCCCGTCTGCCATGGGTCAGTGGACATAGCCAGATCCACACAGCACCCTCTCTGCCCGTCTCCCGTTAGTGAGTGGACACAGCTAGATCCACACTGCGCCTTGCCTGCCCGTCTCCCGTGGGTGAGTGGACACAGCCAGATCCGCACTGCGCCTTGCCTGCCCGTCTCCCGTGGATGAGTGGACACAGTCAGATCCGCACTGCGCCCTGCCTGCCTGTCTGCCGTGAGTGATTGGACACAGCCAGATCCGCACTGCGCCCTGCATGCCCGTCTGCCGTGGGTCAGTGGACATAGCCAGATCCACACAGGACCCTCTCTGCCCGTCTCCCGTGGGTGAGTGGACACAGCCAGATCCACACTGCGCCTTGCCTGCCCTTCTCCCGTGGGTGAGTGGACACAGCCAGATCCAAACTGCACCCTGCCTGCCTGTCTCCCGTGGGTGAGTGGACACAGCCAGATCTGCACTGTGCCCTGCCTGCCAGTCTGCCGTGGGTGAGTGGACACAGCCAGATCTGCACTGCGCCTTGCCTGCCCGTCTCCCGTGGGTGAGTGGACACATCCAGATCCGCACTGCGCCCTGCCTGACCGTCTGCCGTGGGTGAGTGGACACAGCCAGATCCGCACTGCGCCCTGCCTGCCCGTTTGCCGTGGGTCAGTGGACATAGCCAGATCCACACAGCATTCTCTATATCCGTCTCCTTTGGGTGAGTGGACACAGCCAGATCCACACTGTGCCTTGCCTGGCCATCTCCCGTGGGTGAGTGGACATAGCCAGATCCACACTGCGCACTCACTGCCGGTCTCCCGTGGGAATGTGGACACAACCAAATCCAAACTGTTCCCTGCCTGCCCCTCACCCGTGAATGAGTGGACACAGCCAGATCCACACTGTGCACTCACTGCCCGTCTCCCGTGAGTGAGTGGACACAGCCAGATCCACACTGAGTCCTCACTGCCCGTCTCCCGTGAGTGAGTGGACACAGCAAGATCCACACTGAGCCCTCACTGCCCGTCCCCGGTGGGTGAGTGGACACAGACAGATCCACACTGCACCCTCACTGCCCGTCTACCCCGGGTGTGTGGACACAGCCAGACCCACAAGCGCCCTGACCTTCCGTGTGCAGTGGGTGAGTGGACACATCCAGATCCGCACTGCGCCCTGCCTGACCGTCTGCGGTGTGTGAGTGGACACAGCCAGATCCGCACTGCGCCCTGCCTGCCCGTCTGCCGTGGGTCAGTGGACATAGCCAGATCCACACAGCACCGTCTCTGCCCGTCTCCCATGGGTGAGTGGACACAGCCAGATCCGCACTGCGCCCTGCCTGCCCGTCTCCCTTGGGTGAGTGGACACAGCCAGATCCGCACTGCGCCTTGCCTGCCAGTCTCCCGTGGGTGAGTGGACACAGTCAGATCCGCACTGCGCCCTGCCTGCCCGTCTCCCGTGGGTGATTGGACACAGCCAGATCCGCACTGCGCCCTGTCTGCCCGTCTCCCGTGGGTGAGTGGACACAGCCAGATCCGCACTGCGCCTTGCCTGCCCGTCTCCCGTGGGTGAGTGGACACAGCCAGATCCGCACTGCGCCGTGCCTGCCCGTCTCCCGTGGGTGAGTGGACACAGCCAGATCCGCACTGCGCCGTGCCTGACCGTCTGCCGTGGGTGAGTGGACACAGCCAGATCCGCACAGCGCCCTGCCTGCCCGTCTGCCGTGGGTCAGTGGACATAGCCAGATGCACACAGAACACTCTCTGCCCGTATGCCGTGGGTGAGTGTACACAGCCAGATTCACACTGCGCCCTGCCTGCCCATCTGCCGTGGGTGAGTGGACACAGCCAGATCCGAACTGCGCCCTGCCTGCCCGTCTACCATGGGTGATTGGACACAGCAGATCCGCACTGCGCCCTGCCTGCCCGTCTGCCGTGAGTCAGTGGACATAGAAAGATCCAAACAGCACCCTCTCTGCCCGTCTCCCGTGGGTGAGTGGACACAGCCAGATCCACACTGCGCCTTGCCTGACCGCCTCCCGTGGGTGAGTGGACACAGCCAGATCCGCACTGCGCCCTGCCTGCCCGTCTGCCGTGGGTGAGTGGACACTGCCAGATCCGCACTGCGCCCTGCCTGCCCGTCTGCCGTCGGTGAGTGGACACAGCCAGATCCGCACTGCGCCCTGCCTGCCGGTCTCCCGTGGGTGAGTGGACACAGGCAGATCCACACTGCGCCCTGCCTGCCCGTCTCCCGTGGGTGAGTGGACACAGCCAGATCCACACTGCGCCCTGCCTGCCCTTCTCCCGTGGGTGAGTGGACACAGCCAGATCCGCACTGTGCCCAGTCTGCCCGTCTCCCGTGGGTGAGTGGACACAGCCAGATCCGCACTGCGCCCTGCCTGCCCGTCTCCCGTGGGTGAGTGGACACAGTCAGATCCGCACGGCGCCCTGCCTGACCGTCTGTCATGTGTCAGTGGACATAGCCAGATCCACATAGCACCCTCTCTGAACGTCTCCCATGGCTGAGTGGACACAGCCATATCCACACTGCGCCTTGCCTGTCCGTCTCCCGTGGGTGTAAGGACACAGCCAGATCTGCACAGCGCCCTGCCTGACCATCTGCCGTGGGTAAGTAGACATGGCCAGATCCGCACTGCGCCCTGCCTGCCCGTAAGCCGTGTGTCAGTGGACATAGCCAGATCCACACAGCACCCTCTCTGCCCGTCTCCCGTGGGTGAGTGGACACAGCCAGATCCACACTCCGCCTTGCCTGCCCGTCTCCCGTGGATGAGTAGACACAGCTAGATCCGCACTGCGCCTTGCCTGCCCGTCTCCCGTGGGTGAGTGGACACTGCCAGATCCGCACTGCGCCCTGCCTTCCCGTCTGCCGTGGGTGAGTGTACACAGCCAGATTCACACTGCGCCCTGCCTGCCCGTCTGCCGTGGGTGTGTGGACACAGCCAGATCCGAAATGCGCCCTGCCTGCCCGTGTGCTATGGGTGATGGGACACAGCAGATCCGCACTGTGCCCTGCCTGCCCGTCTGCCGTGAGTCAGTGGACATAGAAAGATCCAAACAGCACCCTCTCTGCCCGTCTCCCGTGGGTGAGTGGACACAGCCAGATCCACACTGCGCCTTGCCTGACCGCCTCCCGTGGGTGAGTGGACAAAGCCAGATCCGCACTGCGCCCTGCCTGCCCGTCTGCTGTCGGTGAGAGGACACAGCCAGATCCGCACTGCGCCCTGCCTGCCGGTCTCCCGTGGGTGAGTGGACACAGGCAGATCGACACTGCGCCCTGCCTGCCCGTCTCCCGTGGGTGAGTGGACACAGCGAGATCCACACTGCGCCCTGCCTGCCCTTCTCCCGTGGGTGAGTGGACACAGCCAGATCCGCACTGCGCCCTGCCTGCCCGTCTCCCGTGGGTGATTGGACACAGCCAGATCCGCACTGTGCGCTGCCTGACCCCCTGCCGTGGGTGAGTGGACACAGCCAGATCCGTACTGCGCCCTGCCTGCCCGTCTGCCGTGGGTCAGTGGACATAGCCAGATCCACACAGCAACGTCTCTTCCCGTCTCCCGTGGGTGAGTGGACACAGCCAGATCCACACTGCAACTTGCCTGCAAGTCTCCCGTGGGTGAGTGGACACAGCCAGATCCGCACTGCGCCCTGCCTGCCCATCTGCCGTGGGTCAGTGGACATAGCCAGATCCACACAGCACCCTCTCTGCCCTTCTCCCATGGGTGAGTGGACACAGCCAGATCCACACTGCGTCTTGCCTGCCCGTCTCCCCTGGGAGAGTGGACACAGCCAGATCCGCACTGCATCCTGCCTGCCCATCTCCCATGGGTGAGTGGACACAGCCAGATCCGCACTGCGCCCTGCCTGCCCGTCCCCCGTGGGTGAGTGGACACAGCCAGATCCGCACTGCGCCTGCCTGCCTGTCTTCCGTGTGTGAGTGGACACAGCCAGATCCGCACTGCGCCCTGCCTGCCCGTCTGCCTTGGGTGAGTGGACACAGCCAGATCCGCACTGCGCCCTGCCTGCCCGTCTCTCGTGGGTGAGTGGACACAGCCAGATCCACACTGCGCCCTGCCTGCCTGTCTGCCGTGGGTCAGTGGACATAGCCAGATCCACACAGCACCCTCTCTGCCCGTCTCCCGTGGGTGAGTGGACACAGCCAGATCCGCACTGCGCCCTGCCTGCCCGTCTCCCCTAGGTGAGTGGACACAGCCAGATCCGCACTCCGCCCTGCCTGACCGTCTGCCGTGGGTGAGTGGACACAGCGAGATCCGCACTGCGTCCTGCCTGCCCGTCTCCCGTGGGTGAGTGTACACAGCCAGATCCGCACTGCGCCTTGCCTGCCCGCCTCCCGTGGGTCAGTGGACACAGACAGATCCGCACTGCGCCCTGCCTGCACTTCTCCCGTGTGTGAGAGGTCACAGCCAGATCCGCATTGCGCCCTGCCTGCCCGTCTCCCGTGGGTGTGTGGACACAGCCAGATCCGCAGTGCACCCTGCCTGCCCGTCTCCCGTGGGTGAGTGGACACAGCCAGATCCGCACTGCGCCTTGCCTGCCGGTCTCCCGTGGGTGAGTGGACACAGCCAGATCCGCACTGCGCCCTGCCTGCCCGTCTGCCGTGGGTGAGTGGACACAGTCAGATCCGCACTGCGCCCAGCCTGCCCGTCTGCCGTGGGTCAGTGGACATAGCCAGATCCACACAGCACCCTCTCTGCCCGTCTCCCGTGGGTGAGTGGACACAGCCAGATCCGCACTGCGCCTTGCCTGCCCTTCTCCCGTGGGTGAGTGGACACAGCCAGATCCAAACTGCACCCTGAATGCCTGTCTCCCGTGGGTGAGTGGACACAGCCAGATCCGCACTGCGCCTTGCCTGCCGGTCTCCCGTGGGTGAGTGGACACAGCCAGATCCGCACTGCGCCCTGCCTGCCCGTCTGCCGTGGGTGAGTGGACACAGTCAGATCCGCACTGCGCCCTGCCTGCCCGTCTGCCGTGGGTCAGTGGACATAGCCAGATCCACACAGCACCCTCTCTGCCCGTCTCCCGTGGGTGAGTGGACACAGCCAGATCCACACTGCGCCTTGCCTGCCCTTCTCCCGTGGGTGAGTGGACACAGCCAGATCCAAACTGCACCCTGCCTGCTTGTCTCCCGTGGGTGAGTGGACACAGCCAGATCTGCACTGTGCCCTGCCTGCCAGTCTGCCGTGGGTGAGTGGACACAGCCAGATCTGCACTGCGCCTTGCCTGCCCGTCTCCCGTGGGTGAGTGGACACATCCAGATCCGCACTGCGCCCTGCCTGACCGTCTGCCGTGGGTGAGTGGACACAGCCAGATCCGCACTGCGCCCTGCCTGCCCGTTTGCCGTGGGTCAGTGGACATAGCCAGATCCACACAGCATTCTCTATATCCGTCTCCTTTGGGTGAGTGGACACAGCCAGATCCACACTGTGCCTTGCCTGGCCATCTCCCGTGGGTGAGTGGACATAGCCAGATCCACACTGCGCACTCACTGCCGGTCTCCCGTGGGAATGTGGACACAACCAAATCCAAACTGTTCCCTGCCTGCCCCTCACCCGTGAATGAGTGGACACAGCCAGATCCACACTGTGCACTCACTGCCCGTCTCCCGTGAGTGAGTGGACACAGCCAGATCCACACTGAGTCCTCACTGCCCGTCTCCCGTGAGTGAGTGGACACAGCAAGATCCACACTGAGCCCTCACTGCCCGTCCCCGGTGGGTGAGTGGACACAGACAGATCCACACTGCACCCTCACTGCCCGTCTACCCCGGGTGTGTGGACACAGCCAGACCCACAAGCGCCCTGACCTTCCGTGTGCAGTGGGTGAGTGGACACATCCAGATCCGCACTGCGCCCTGCCTGACCGTCTGCGGTGTGTGAGTGGACACAGCCAGATCCGCACTGCGCCCTGCCTGCCAGTCTGCCGTGGGTCAGTGGACATAGCCAGATCCACACAGCACCGTCTCTGCCCGTCTCCCATGGGTGAGTGGACACAGCCAGATCCGCACTGCGCCCTGCCTGCCCGTCTCCCTTGGGTGAGTGGACACAGCCAGATCCGCACTGTGCCTTGCCTGCCAGTCTCCCGTGGGTGAGTGGACACAGTCAGATCCGCACTGCGCCCTGCCTGCCCGTCTCCCGTGGGTGATTGGACACAGCCAGATCCGCACTGCGCCCTGTCTGCCCGTCTCCCGTGGGTGAGTGGACACAGCCAGATCCGCACTGCGCCTTGCCTGCCCGTCTCCCGTGGGTGAGTGGACACAGCCAGATCCGCACTGCGCCGTGCCTGCCCGTCTCCCGTGGGTGAGTGGACACAGCCCGATCCGCACTGCGCCGTGCCTGACCGTCTGCCGTGGGTGAGTGGACACAGCCAGATCCGCACAGCGCCCTGCCTGCCCGTCTGCCGTGGGTCAGTGGACATAGCCAGATGCACACAGAACACTCTCTGCCCGTATGCCGTGGGTGAGTGTACACAGCCAGATTCACACTGCGCCCTGCCTGCCCATCTGCCGTGGGTGAGTGGACACAGCCAGATCCGAACTGCGCCCTGCCTGCCCGTCTGCCATGGGTGATTGGACACAGCAGATCCGCACTGCGCCCTGCCTGCCCGTCTGCCGTGAGTCAGTGGACATAGAAAGATCCAAACAGCACCCTCTCTGCCCGTCTCCCGTGGGTGAGTGGACACAGCCAGATCCACACTGCGCCTTGCCTGACCGCCTCCCGTGGGTGAGTGGACACAGCCAGATCCGCACTGCGCCCTGCCTGCCCGTCTGCCGTGGGTGAGTGGACACTACCAGATCCGCACTGCGCCCTGCCTGCCCGTCTGCCGTCGGTGAGTGGACACAGCCAGATCCGCACTGCGCCCTGCCTGCCGGTCTCCCGTGGGTGAGTGGACACAGGCAGATCCACACTGCGCCCTGCCTGCCCGTCTCCCGTGGGTTAGTGGACACAGCGAGATCCGCACTGCGTCCTGCCTGCCCGTCTCCCGTGGGTGAGTGGACACAGCCAGATCCGCACTGCGCCCTGCCTGCCCGTCTCCCGTGGGTGAGTGGACACAGCCAGATCCGCACTGCGCCTTGCCTGCCCGTCTCCCGTGGGTGAGTGGACATAGCCAGATCCGCACTGCGCCCTGCCTGCCCGTCTGCCGTGGGTGAGTGGACACAGCCAGATCCGCACTGCGCCCTGCCTGCCCGTCTGCCGTGGGTGAGTGGACACAGCCAGATCCGCACTGCGCCCTGCCTGCACGTCTCCCGTGGGTGAGTGGACACAGCCAGATCCACACTGCGCCCTGCCTGCCCGTCTCCCGTGGGTTAGTGGACACAGCGAGATCCGTACTGCGTCCTGCCTGCCCGTCTCCCGTGGGTGAGTGGACACAGCCAGATCCGCACTGCGCCCTGCCTGCCCGTCTCTCGTGGGTGAGTGGACACAGCGAGATCCGCACTGCGCCTTGCCTGCCCGTCTCCCGTGGGTTAGTGGACACAGCCAGATCCGCACTGCGCCCTGCCTGACCGTCTGCCGTGGGTGAGTGGACACAGCCAGATCCGCACTGCGCCCTGCCTGCCCGTCTGCCGTGGGTGATTGGACACAGCCAGATCCGCACTGCGCCCAGCCTGCCCGTCTGCCGTGAGTCAGTGGACATAGCCAGATACATACAGCGCCCTCTCTGCCCGTCTCCCGTGGGTGAGTGGACACAGCCAGATCCACACTGCGCCTTGCCTGCCCGTCTCCCGTGGGTGAGTGGACACAGCCAGATCCGCACTGCGCCCTGCCTGCCCGTCTCCCGTGGGTGAGTGGACACAGCCAGATCCGCACTGCGCCCTGCCTACCCGTCCCCCGTGGGTGAGTGGACACAGCCAGATCCGCACTGCACCCTGCCTTACCGTCTGCCGTGGGTGAGTGGACACAGCCAGATCCGCACTGGGCCCTGCCTGCCAGTCTGCCGTGGGTCAGTGGACATAGCCAGATCCACACAGCACCCTCTCTGCCCGTCTCCCGTGGGTGAATGGACACAGCCAGATCCACACTGCGCCTTGGCTGCTCGCCTCCCGTGGGTGAGTGGACACAGCCAGATCCACACTGCGCCTTGCCTGACCACCTCCCGTGGGTGAGTTGACACAGCCACATCCGCACTGAGCCCTGGCTGCCCATCCCCCGTGGGTGAGTTGACACAGCCAGATCCGCACTGCGCCCTGCCTGCCCGTCTCCCGTGGGTGAGTAGACACAGGAAGATCCGCACTGCGCATTGCCTGCCCGTCTTCCGTGGGTGAGTGGACCCAGCCAGATCCCCACTGCGCCCTGCCTGACCATCTGCCGTGGGTGAGTGGACACAGCCAGATCCGTACTGCGCCTTGCCTGCCCGTCTGCCGTGGGTCAAAGGACACAGCCAGATCCACACAGCACCCTCTCTGCCCGTCTCCCGTGGGTGAGTGGACACAGCCAGATCCGCACTGCGCCCTGCCTGCCCGTCTGCCGTGGGTGAGTGGACACAGCCAGATCCGCACTGCACCCTGCCTGCCCATCCCCCGTGGGTGAGTGGACTCAGCCAGATCCACACTGCGCCCTGCCTGCCCGTCTCCCGTGGGTGAGTGGACACAGCCATATCTGCACTGCGCCCTGCCTGCCCGTCTCCTGTGGGTGAGTGGACACAGCTAGATCCACACTGTGCCCTGCCTGACCCCTTGCCGTGGGTGAGTGGACACAGCCAGATCCGTACTGCGCCCTGCCTGCCCGTCTCCCGTGGGTGAGTAGACACAGGAAGATCCGCACTGCGCCTTGCCTGCCCGTCTTCCGTGGGTGAGTGGACACAGCCAGATCCCCACTGCGCCCTGCCTGACCGTCTGCCGTGGGTGAGTGGACACAGCCAGATCCGTACTGCGCCTTGCCTGCCCGTATGCCGTGGGTCAAAGGACACAGCCAGATCCACACAGCACCCTCTCTGCCCGTCTCCCGTGGGTGAGTGGACACAGCCAGATCCACACTGTGCCTTGCCTTCCCGTCTCCTATGGGTGAGTGGACACAGCCAGATCCGCACTGCGCCCTGCCGGCCCGTCTGCCGTGGGTGATTGGACACAGCCAGATCTGCACTGCGCCCTGCCTGCCCATCTGCCATGGGTCAGTGGACATAGCCAGATCCACACAGCATCCTCTCTGCCCGTCTCCCGTGGGTGAGTGGACACAGCCAGATATGCATTGCACCTTGCCTGCCCGTCTCCCCTGGGTTATTGGACACAGCCAGATCCACACTGCGCCCTGCCTGCCCGTCTCCCATGGGTGAGTGGACACAGCCAGATCCACACTGCGCACTGCCTGCCCGTCTGCCGTGGGTGAGTGGACACAGCCAGATCCGCACTGCACCCTGCCTGCCCTTCCCCCGTGGGTGAGTGTACTCAGCCAGATCCACACTGCTCCCTGCCTGCCCGTCTCCCGTGGGTGAGTGGACACAGCCAGATCTGCACTGCGCCCTGCCTGCCCGTCTCCTGTGGGTGAGTGGACACAGCTAGATCCACACTGCGCCTTGCCTGACCGCCTCCCGTGGGTGAGTGGACACAGCCAGATCCGCACTGCGCCCTGCCTGCCCGTCTGCCGTGGGTGAGTGGACACAGCCAGATCCGCACTGCGCCCTGCCTGCCCGTCTGCCGTGGGTGAGTGGACACAGCCAGATCCGCACTGCGCCCTGCCTGCCCGTCTCCCGTGGGTGAGTGGACACAGCCAGATCCACACTGCGCCCTGCCTGCCCATCCCCCGTGTGTGAGTGGACACAGCCAGATCCACATTGCGCCCTGCCTGCCCGTCTCCCGTGGGTGAGTGGACACAGCCAGATCCGCACTGCGCCCTTCCTGCCCATCCCCCGTGCCTGATTTGACACAGCCAGATCCGCACTGAGCCCTGGCTGCCCATCCCCCGTGGGTGAGTTGACACAGCCAGATCCGCACTGTGCCCTGCCTGCCCGTCTCCCGTGGGTGAGTAGACACAGGAAGATCCGCACTGCGCCTTGCCTGCCCGTCTTCCGTGGGTGAGTGGACCCAGCCAGATCGCCACTGCGCCCTGCCTGACCGTCTGCCGTGGGTGAGTGGACACAGCCAGATCCGTACTGCGCCTTGCCTGCCCGTCTGCCGTGGGTCAAAGGACACAGCCAGATCCACACAGCACCCTCTCTGCCCGTCTCCCGTGGGTGAGTGGACACAGCCAGATCCACACTGTGCCTTGCCTGCCCGTCTCCCATGGGTGAGTGGTCACAGCCAGATCCGCACTGCGCCCTGCCGGCCCGTCTGCCGTGGGTGATTGGACACAGCCAGATCCACACTGCGCCTTGCCTGCTCGCCTCCCGTGGGTGAGTGGACACAGCCAGATTCGCACTGCACCCTGCATGTCAGTCTGCCGTGGGTGAGTGGACACAGCCAGATCCGCACTGCGCCCTGCCTGCCTGTCTCCCGTGGGACAGTGGACATAGCCAGATCCAACAGCACACTCTCTGCCCGTCTCCCGTGGGTGAGTGGACACAGCCAGATCCACACTGCGCCTTGCCTGACCACCTCCCGTGGGTGAGTTGACACAGCCAGATCCGCACTGAGGCCTGGCTGCCCATCCCCCGTGGGTGAGTTGACACAGCCAGATCCGCACTGCGCCCTGCCTGCCCGTCTCCCGTGGGTGAGTAGACACAGGAAGATCCGCACTGCGCATTGCCTGCCCGTCTTCCGTGGGTGAGTGGACCCAGCCAGATCCCCACTGCGCCCTGCCTGACCGTCTGCCGTGGGTGAGTGGACACAGCCAGATCCGTACTGCGCCTTGCCGGCCCGTCTGCCGTGGGTCAAAGGACACAGCCAGATCCACACAGCACCCTCTCTGCCCGTCTCCCGTGGGTGAGTGGACACAGCCAGATCCGCACTGCGCCCTGCCTGCCCGTCTGCCGAGGGTGAGTGGACACAGCCAGATCCGCACTGCGCCCTGCCTGCCCGTCTGCCATGGGTCAGTGGACATAGCCAGATCCACACAGCATCCTCTCTGCCCGTCTCCCGTGGGTGAGTGGACACAGCCAGATCTGCATTGCACCTTGCCTGCCCGTCTCCCCTGGGTTAGTGGACACAGCCAGATCCGCACTGCGCCCTGCCTGCCCGTCTCCCATGGGTGAGTGGACACAGCCAGATCCGCACTGCGCCCTGCCTGCCCGTCTGCCGTGGGTGAGTGGACACAGCCAGATCCGCACTGCACCCTGCCTGCCCATCCCCCGTGGGTGAGTGGACTCAGCCAGATCCACACTGCGCCCTGCCTGCCCGTCTCCCGTGGGTGAGTGGACACAGCCAGATCCGCACTGCGCCCTGCCTGACCGTCTCCCGTGGGTGAGTGGACACAGCCAGATCCTCACTGCGCCCTGCCTGCCCGTCTCCCGTGGGTTAGTGGACACAGCGAGATCCGCACTGCGTCCTGCAGCCCGTCTCCCGTGGGTGAGTGTACACAGCCAGATCCGCACTGCGCCCTGCCTGCCCGTCTCCCGTGGGTGAGTGGACACAGCCAGGTCCGCACTGCGCCTTGCCTGCCCGTCTCCCGTGGGTGAGTGGACACAGCCAGATCCGCACTGCGCCCTGCCTGCCCGTCTGCCGTGGGTGAGTGGACACAGCCAGATCCGCACTGCGCCCTGCCTGCCCGTCTGCCGTGGGTGAGTGGACACAGCCAGATCCGCACTGCGCCCTGCCTGCACGTCTCCCGTGGGTGAGTGGACACAGCCAGATCCACACTGCGCCCTGCCTGCCCGTCTCCCGTGGGTTAGTGGACACAGCGAGATCCGTACTGCGTCCTGCCTGCCCGTCTCCCGTGGGTGAGTGGACACAGCCAGATCCGCACTGCGCCCTGCCTGCCCGTCTGCCGTGGGTGATTGGACACAGCCAGATCCGCACTGCGCCCAGCCTGCCCGTCTGCCGTGAGTCAGTGGACATAGCCAGATACATACAGCGCCCTCTCTGCCCGTCTCCCGTGGGTGAGTGGACACAGCCAGATCCACACTGCGCCTTGCCTGCCCGTCTCCCGTGGGTGAGTGGACACAGCCAGATCCGCACTGCGCCCTGCCTGCCCGTCTCCCGTGGGTGAGTGGACACAGCCAGATCCGCACTGCGCCCTGCCTACCCGTCCCCCGTGGGTGAGTGGACACAGCCAGATCCGCACTGCACCCTGCCTTACCGTCTGCCGTGGGTGAGTGGACACAGCCAGATCCGCACTGGGCCCTGCCTGCCAGTCTGCCGTGGGTCAGTGGACATAGCCAGATCCACACAGCACCCTCTCTGCCCGTCTCCCGTGGGTGAATGGACACAGCCAGATCCACACTGCGCCTTGGCTGCTCGCCTCCCGTGGGTGAGTGGACACAGCCAGATTCGCACTGCACCCTGCATGTCAGTCTGCCGTGGGTGAGTGGACACAGCCAGATCCGCACTGCGCCCTGCCTGCCTGTCTCCCGTGGGACAGTGGACATAGCCAGATCCAACAGCACACTCTCTGCCCGTCTCCCGTGGGTGAGTGGACACAGCCAGATCCACACTGCGCCTTGCCTGACCACCTCCCGTGGGTGAGTTGACACAGCCACATCCGCACTGAGCCCTGGCTGCCCATCCCCCGTGGGTGAGTTGACACAGCCAGATCCGCACTGCGCCCTGCCTGCCCGTCTCCCATGGGTGAGTAGACACAGGAAGATCCGCACTGCGCATTGCCTGCCCGTCTTCCGTGGGTGAGTGGACCCAGCCAGATCCCCACTGCGCCCTGCCTGACCATCTGCCGTGGGTGAGTGGACACAGCCAGATCCGTACTGCGCCTTGCCTGCCCGTCTGCCGTGGGTCAAAGGACACAGCCAGATCCACACAGCACCCTCTCTGCCCGTCTCCCGTGGGTGAGTGGACACAGCCAGATCCGCACTGCGCCCTGCCTGCCCGTCTGCCGTGGGTGAGTGGACACAGCCAGATCCGCACTGCACCTGCCTGCCCATCCCCCGTGGGTGAGTGGACTCAGCCAGATCCACACTGCGCCCTGCCTGCCCGTCTCCCGTGGGTGAGTGGACACAGCCATATCTGCACTGCGCCCTGCCTGCCCGTCTCCTGTGGGTGAGTGGACACAGCTAGATCCACACTGTGCCCTGCCTGACCCCTTGCCGTGGGTGAGTGGACACAGCCAGATCCGTACTGCGCCCTGCCTGCCCGTCTCCCGTGGGTGAGTAGACACAGGAAGATCCGCACTGCGCCTTGCCTGCCCGTCTTCCGTGGGTGAGTGGACACAGCCAGATCCCCACTGCGCCCTGCCTGACCGTCTGCCGTGGGTGAGTGGACACAGCCAGATCCGTACTGCGCCTTGCCGGCCCGTATGCCGTGGGTCAAAGGACACAGCCAGATCCACACAGCACCCTCTCTGCCCGTCTCCCGTGGGTGAGTGGACACAGCCAGATCCACACTGTGCCTTGCCTTCCCGTCTCCTATGGGTGAGTGGACACAGCCAGATCCGCACTGCGCCCTGCCGGCCCGTCTGCCGTGGGTGATTGGACACAGCCAGATCTGCACTGCGCCCTGCCTGCCCATCTGCCATGGGTCAGTGGACATAGCCAGATCCACACAGCATCCTCTCTGCCCGTCTCCCGTGGGTGAGTGGACACAGCCAGATCTGCATTGCACCTTGCCTGCCCGTCTCCCCTGGGTTATTGGACACAGCCAGATCCACACTGCGCCCTGCCTGCCCGTCTCCCATGGGTGAGTGGACACAGCCAGATCCACACTGCGCCCTGCCTGCCCGTCTGCCGTGGGTGAGTGGACACAGCCAGATCCGCACTGCACCCTGCCTGCCCTTCCCCCGTGGGTGAGTGTACTCAGCCAGATCCACACTGCTCCCTGCCTGCCCGTCTCCCGTGGGTGAGTGGACACAGCCAGATCTGCACTGCGCCCTGCCTGCCCGTCTCCTGTGGGTGAGTGGACACAGCTAGATCCACACTGCGCCTTGCCTGACCGCCTCCCGTGGGTGAGTGGACACAGCCAGATCCGCACTGCGCCCTGCCTGCCCGTCTGCCGTGGGTGAGTGGACACAGCCAGATCCGCACTGCGCCCTGCCTGCCCGTCTGCCGTGGGTGAGTGGACACAGCCAGATCCGCACTGCGCCCTGCCTGCCCGTCTCCCGTGGGTGAGTGGACACAGCCAGATCCACACTGCGCCCTGCCTGCCCATCCCCCGTGTGTGAGTGGACACAGCCAGATCCACATTGCGCCCTGCCTGCCCGTCTCCCGTGGGTGAGTGGACACAGCCAGATCCGCACTGCGCCCTTCCTGCCCATCCCCCGTGCGTGATTTGACACAGCCAGATCCGCACTGAGCCCTGGCTGCCCATCCCCCGTGGGTGAGTTGACACAGCCAGATCCGCACTGTGCCCTGCCTGCCCGTCTCCCGTGGGTGAGTAGACACAGGAAGATCCGCACTGCGCCTTGCCTGCCCGTCTTCCGTGGGTGAGTGGACCCAGCCAGATCGCCACTGCGCCCTGCCTGACCGTCTGCCGTGGGTGAGTGGACACAGCCAGATCCGTACTGCGCCTTGCCTGCCCGTCTGCCGTGGGTCAAAGGACACAGCCAGATCCACACAGCACCCTCTCTGCCCGTCTCCCGTGGGTGAGTGGACACAGCCAGATCCACACTGTGCCTTGCCTGCCCGTCTCCCATGGGTGAGTGGTCACAGCCAGATCCGCACTGCGCCCTGCCGGCCCGTCTGCCGTGGGTGATTGGACACAGCCAGATCCACACTGCGCCTTGCCTGCTCGCCTCCCGTGGGTGAGTGGACACAGCCAGATTCGCACTGCACCCTGCATGTCAGTCTGCCGTGGGTGAGTGGACACAGCCAGATCCGCACTGCGCCCTGCCTGCCTGTCTCCCGTGGGACAGTGGACATAGCCAGATCCAACAGCACACTCTCTGCCCGTCTCCCGTGGGTGAGTGGACACAGCCAGATCCACACTGCGCCTTGCCTGACCACCTCCCGTGGGTGAGTTGACACAGCCAGATCCGCACTGAGGCCTGGCTGCCCATCCCCCGTGGGTGAGTTGACACAGCCAGATCCGCACTGCGCCCTGCCTGCCCGTCTCCCGTGGGTGAGTAGACACAGGAAGATCCGCACTGCGCCTTGCCTGCCCGTCTTCCGTGGGTGAGTGGACACAGCCAGATCCCCACTGCGCCCTGCCTGACCGTCTGCCGTGGGTGAGTGGACACAGCCAGATCCGTACTGCGCCTTGCCGGCCCGTCTGCCGTGGGTCAAAGGACACAGCCAGATCCACACAGCACCCTCTCTGCCCGTCTCCCGTGGGTGAGTGGACACAGCCAGATCCGCACTGCGCCCTGCCTGCCCGTCTGCCGAGGGTGAGTGGACACAGCCAGATCCGCACTGCGCCCTGCCTGCCCGTCTGCCATGGGTCAGTGGACATAGCCAGATCCACACAGCATCCTCTCTGCCCGTCTCCCGTGGGTGAGTGGACACAGCCAGATCTGCATTGCACCTTGCCTGCCCGTCTCCCCTGGGTTAGTGGACACAGCCAGATCCGCACTGCGCCCTGCCTGCCCGTCTCCCATGGGTGAGTGGACACAGCCAGATCCGCACTGCGCCCTGCCTGCCCGTCTGCCGTGGGTGAGTGGACACAGCCAGATCCGCACTGCACCCTGCCTGCCCATCCCCCGTGGGTGAGTGGACTCAGCCAGATCCACACTGCGCCCTGCCTGCCCGTCTCCCGTGGGTGAGTGGACACAGCCAGATCCGCACTGCGCCCTGCCTGACCGTCTCCCGTGGGTGAGTGGACACAGCCAGATCCTCACTGCGCCCTGCCTGCCCGTCTCCCGTGGGTTAGTGGACACAGCGAGATCCGCACTGCGTCCTGCAGCCCGTCTCCCGTGGGTGAGTGTACACAGCCAGATCCGCACTGCGCCCTGCCTGCCCGTCTCCCGTGGGTGAGTGGACACAGCCAGATCCGCACTGCGCCTTGCCTGCCCGTCTCCCGTGGGTGAGTGGACACAGCCAGATCCGCACTGCGCCCTGCCTGCCCGTCTGCCGTGGGTGAGTGGACACAGCCAGATCCGCACTGCGCCCTGCCTGCCCGTCTGCCGTGGGTGAGTGGACACAGCCAGATCCGCACTGCGCCCTGCCTGCACGTCTCCCGTGGGTGAGTGGACACAGCCAGATCCACACTGCGCCCTGCCTGCCCGTCTCCCGTGGGTTAGTGGACACAGCGAGATCCGTACTGCGTCCTGCCTGCCCGTCTCCCGTGGGTGAGTGGACACATCCAGATCCGCACTGCGCCCTGCCTGCCCGTCTGCCGTGGGTGATTGGACACAGCCAGATCCGCACTGCGCCCAGCCTGCCCGTCTGCCGTGAGTCAGTGGACATAGCCAGATACATACAGCGCCCTCTCTGCCCGTCTCCCGTGGGTGAGTGGACACAGCCAGATCCACACTGCGCCTTGCCTGCCCGTCTCCCGTGGGTGAGTGAACACAGCCAGATCCGCACTGCGCCCTGCCTGCCCGTCTCCCGTGGGTGAGTGGACACAGCCAGATCCGCACTGCGCCCTGCCTACCCGTCCCCCGTGGGTGAGTGGACACAGCCAGATCCGCACTGCACCCTGCCTTACCGTCTGCCGTGGGTGAGTGGACACAGCCAGATCCGCACTGGGCCCTGCCTGCCAGTCTGCCGTGGGTCAGTGGACATAGCCAGATCCACACAGCACCCTCTCTGCCCGTCTCCCGTGGGTGAATGCACACAGCCAGATCCACACTGCGCCTTGCCTGCTCGCCTCCCGTGGGTGAGTGGACACAGCCAGATTCGCACTGCACCCTGCATGTCAGTCTGCCGTGGGTGAGTGGACACAGCCAGATCCGCACTGCGCCCTGCCTGCCTGTCTCCCGTGGGACAGTGGACATAGCCAGATCCAACAGCACACTCTCTGCCCGTCTCCCGTGGGTGAGTGGACACAGCCAGATCCACACTGCGCCTTGCCTGACCACCTCCCGTGGGTGAGTTGACACAGCCACATCCGCACTGAGCCCTGGCTGCCCATCCCCCGTGGGTGAGTTGACACAGCCAGATCCGCACTGCGCCCTGCCTGCCCGTCTCCCGTGGGTGAGTAGACACAGGAAGATCCGCACTGCGCATTGCCTGCCCGTCTTCCGTGGGTGAGTGGACCCAGCCAGATCCCCACTGCGCCATGCCTGACCGTCTGCCGTGGGTGAGTGGACACAGCCAGATCCGTACTGCGCCTTGCATGCCCGTCTGCCGTGGGTCAAAGGACACAGCCAGATCCACACAGCACCCTCTCTGCCCGTCTCCCGTGGGTGAGTGGACACAGCCAGATCCGCACTGCGCCCTGCCTGCCCGTCTGCCGTGGGTGAGTGGACACAGCCAGATCCGCACTGCACCCTGCCTGCTCATCCCCCGTGGGTGAGTGGACTCAGCCAGATCCACACTGCGCCCTGCCTGCCCGTCTCCCGTGGGTGAGTGGACACAGCCATATCTGCACTGCGCCCTGCCTGCCCGTCTCCTGTGGGTGAGTGGACACAGCTAGATCCACACTGTGCCCTGCCTGACCCCTTGCCGTGGGTGAGTGGACACAGCCAGATCCGTACTGCGCCCTGCCTGCCCGTCTCCCGTGGGTGAGTAGACACAGGAAGATCCGCACTGCGCCTTGCCTGCCCGTCTTCCGTGGGTGAGTGGACACAGCCAGATCCCCACTGCGCCCTGCCTGACCGTCTGCCGTGGGTGAGTGGACACAGCCAGATCCGTACTGCGCCTTGCCTGCCCGTATGCCGTGGGTCAAAGGACACAGCCAGATCCACACAGCACCCTCTCTGCCCGTCTCCCGTGGGTGAGTGGACACAGCCAGATCCACACTGTGCCTTGCCTTCCCGTCTCCTATGGGTGAGTGGACACAGCCAGATCCGCACTGCGCCCTGCCGGCCCGTCTGCCGTGGGTGATTGGACACTGCCAGATCTGCACTGCGCCCTGCCTGCCCGTCTGCCATGGGTCAGTGGACATAGCCAGATCCACACAGCATCCTCTCTGCCCGTCTCCCGTGGGTGAGTGGACACAGCCAGATCTGCATTGCACCTTGCCTGCCCGTCTCCCCTGGGTTATTGGACACAGCCAGATCCACACTGCGCCCTGCCTGCCCGTCTCCCATGGGTGAGTGGACACAGCCAGATCCACACTGCGCCCTGCCTGCCCGTCTGCCGTGGGTGAGTGGACACAGCCAGATTCGCACTGCACCCTGCCTGCCCTTCCCCCGTGGGTGAGTGGACTCAGCCAGATCCACACTTCTCCCTGCCTGCCCATCTCCCGTGGGTGAGTGGACACAGCCAGATCTGCACTGCGCCCTGCCTGCCCGTCTCCTGTGGGTGAGTGGACACAGCTAGATCCACACTGCGCCTTGCCTGACCGCCTCCCGTGGGTGAGTGGACACAGCCAGATCCGCACTGCGCCCTGCCTGCCCGTCTGCCGTGGGTGAGTGGACACAGCCAGATCCGCACTGCGCCCTGCCTGCCCGTCTGCCGTGGGTGAGTTGACACAGCCAGATCCGCACTGCGCCCTGCCTGCCCGTCTCCCGTGGGTGAGTGGACACAGCCAGATCCACACTGCGCCCTGCCTGCCCATCCCCCGTGTGTGAGTGGACACAGCCAGATCCACATTGCGCCCTGCCTGCCCGTCTCCCGTGGGTGAGTGGACACAGCCAGATCCGCACTGCGCCCTTCCTGCCCATCCCCCGTGCGTGAGTTGACACAGCCAGATCCGCACTGAGCCCTGGCTGCCCATCCCCCGTGGGTGAGTTGACACAGCCAGATCCGCACTGTGCCCTGCCTGCCCGTCTCCCGTGGGTGAGTAGACACAGGAAGATCCGCACTGCGCCTTGCCTGCCCGTCTTCCGTGGGTGAGTGGACCCAGCCAGATCCCCACTGCGCCCTGCCTGACCGTCTGCCGTTCGTGAGTGGACACAGCCAGATCCGTACTGCGCCTTGCCTGCCCGTCTGCCGTGGGTCAAAGGACACAGCCAGATCCACACAGCACCCTCTCTGCCCGTCTCCCGTGGGTGAGTGGACACAGCCAGATCCACACTGTGCCTTGCCTGCCCGTCTCCCATGGGTGAGTGGTCACAGCCAGATCCGCACTGCGCCCTGCCGGCCCGTCTGCCGTGGGTGATTGGACACAGCCAGATCCACACTGCGCCTTGCCTGCTCGCCTCCCGTGGTTGAGTGGACACAGCCAGATTCGCACTGCACCCTGCATGTCAGTCTGCCGTGGGTGAGTGGACACAGCCAGATCCGCACTGCGCCCTGCCTGCCTGTCTCCCGTGGGACAGTGGACATAGCCAGATCCAACAGCACACTCTCTGCCCGTCTCCCGTGGGTGAGTGGACAAAGCCAGATCCACACTGCGCCTTGCCTGACCACCTCCCATGGGTGAGTTGACACAGCCAGATCCGCACTGAGGCCTGGCTGCCCATCCCCCGTGGGTGAGTTGACACAGCCAGATCCACACTGCGCCCTGCCTGCCCGTCTCCCGTGGGTGAGTAGACACAGGAAGATCCGCACTGCGCATTGCCTGCCCGTCTTCCGTGGGTGAGTGGACCCAGCCAGATCCCCACTGCGCCCTGCCTGACCGTCTGCCGTGGGTGAGTGGACACAGCCAGATCCGTACTGCGCCTTGCCGGCCCGTCTGCCGTGGGTCAAAGGACACAGCCAGATCCACACAGCACCCTCTGTGCCCGTCTCCCGTGGGTGAGTGGACACAGCCAGATCCGCACTGCGCCCTGCCTGCCCGTCTGCCGTGGGTGAGTGGACACAGCCAGATCCGCACTGCACCCTGCCTGCCCATCCCCCGTGGGTGAGTGGACACAGCCATATCTGCACTGCGCCCTGCCTGCCCGTCTCCTGTGGGTGAGTGGACACAGCCAGATCCGCACTGCGCCCTGCCTGACCGTCTGCCGTGGGTGAGTGGACACAGCCAGATCCGCACTGCGCCCTGCCTGCCCGTCTGCCGTGGGTGATTGGACACAGCCAGATCCGCACTGCGCCCAGCCTGCCCGTCTGCCGTGAGTCAGTGGACATAGCCAGATACATACAGCGCCCTCTCTGCCCGTCTCCCGTGGGTGAGTGGACACAGCCAGATCCACACTGCGCCTTGCCTGCCCGTTTCCCGTGGGTGAGTGGACACAGCCAGATCCGCACTGCGCCCTGCCTGCCCGTCTGCCGTGGGTGAGTGGACACAGCCAGATCCGCACTGCGCCCTGCCTGCCCGTCTGCCGTCGGTCCGTGGACACAGCCAGATCCACACAGCACCCTCTTTGCCCGTCTCCCGTGGGTGAGTGGACACAGCCAGATCCACACTGCGCCTTGCCTGCCCGTCTGCCGTGGGTGAGTGGACATAGCCAGATCCACACAGCACCCTCTCTGCCCGTCTGCCGTGGGTGAGTGGACACAGCCAGATCCGCACTGCGCCTTGCCTGCCCGTCTTTCGTGGGTGAGTGGACACAGCCAGATCCGCACTGCGCCCTGCCTGCCCGTCTGACTTGGGTGAGTGGACACAGCCAGATCCGCACTGCGCCCTGCCTGCCGATCTCCCGTGGGTGAGTGGACACAGCCAGATCCGCCCTGCGCCCTGCCTGACCGCCTGCCGTAGGTGAGTGGAAACAGCCAGATCCGTACAGCGCCCTGCCTGCCCGTGTGCCGTGGGTCAGTGGACATAGCCAGATCCACACAGCACCGTCTCTGCCCGTCGCCCGTGGGTGAGTGGACTCAGCCAGATCCGCACTGCGCCTTGCCTGCCCGTCTCCCGTGGGTGAGTGGACACAGCCAGATCCGCACTGCGCCATGCCTGCCCGTCTGCCTTGGGTGAGTGGACACAGCCAGATCCGCACGGTGCCCTGCCTACCCGTCTGCCGTGGGTGAGTGGACACAACCAGATCCGCACTGTGCCCTGCCTGCCCATCTCCCGTGGGTGAGTGGACACAGCCAGATCCACCCTGCGCCCTGCCTGACCGCCTGCCGTAGGTGAGTGGTAACAGCCAGATCCGTACAGCGCCCTGCCTGCCCGTGTTCCGTGGGACAGTTGACATAGCCAGATCCACACAGCACCGTCTCTGCCCGTCGCCCGTGGGTGAGTGGACACAGCCAGATCCACACTGCGCCTTGCCTGACCACCTCCCGTGGGTGAGTTGACACAGCCACATCCGCACTGAGCCCTGGCTGCCCATCCCCCGTGGGTGAGTTGACACAGCCAGATCCGCACTGCGCCCTGCCTGCCCGTCTCCCGTGGGTGAGTAGACACAGGAAGATCCGCACTGCGCATTGCCTGCCCGTCTTCCGTGGGTGAGTGGACCCAGCCAGATCCCCACTGCGCCATGCCTGACCGTCTGCCGTGGGTGAGTGGACACAGCCAGATCCGTACTGCGCCTTGCCTGCCCGTCTGCCGTGGGTCAAAGACACAGCCAGATCCACACAGCACCCTCTCTGCCCGTCTCCCGTGGGTGAGTGGACACAGCCAGATCCGCACTGCGCCCTGCCTGCCCGTCTGCCGTGGGTGAGTGGACACAGCCAGATCCGCACTGCACCCTGCCTGCCCATCCCCCGTGGGTGAGTGGACTCAGCCAGATCCACACTGCGCCCTGCCTGCCCGTCTCCCGTGGTTGAGTGGACACAGCCATATCTGCACTGCGCCCTGCCTGCCCGTCTCCTGTGGGTGAGTGGACACAGCTAGGACCACACTGTGCCCTGCCTGACCCCTTGCCGTGGGTGAGTGGACACAGCCAGATCCGTACTGCGCCCTGCCTGCCCGTCTCCCGTGGGTGAGTAGACACAGGAAGATCCGCACTGCGCCTTGCCTGCCCGTCTTCCGTGGGTGAGTGGACACAGCCAGATCCCCACTGCGCCCTGCCTGACCGTCTGCCGTGGGTGAGTGGACACAGCCAGATCCGTACTGCGCCTTGCCTGCCCGTATGCCGTGGGTCAAAGGACACAGCCAGATCCACACAGCACCCTCTCTGCCCGTCTCCCGTGGGTGAGTGGACACAGCCAGATCCACACGGCGCCCTGCCTGCCCATCCCCCGTGTGTGAGTGGACACAGCCAGATCCACATTGCGCCCTGCCTGCCCGTCTCCCGTGGGTGAGTGGACACAGCCAGATCCGCACTGCGCCCTTCCTGCCCATCCCCCGTGCGTGAGTTGACACAGCCAGATCCGCACTGAGCCCTGGCTGCCCATCCCCCGTGGGTGAGTTGACACAGCCAGATCCGCACTGTGCCCTGCCTGCCCGTCTCCCGTGGGTGAGTGGACACAGCCAGATCCACACTGTGCCTTGCCTGCCCGTCTCCCATGGGTGAGTGGTCACAGCCAGATCCGCACTGCGCCCTGCCGGCCCGTCTGCCGTGGGTGATTGGACACAGCCAGATCCACACTGCGCCTTGCCTGCTCGCCTCCCGTGGGTGAGTGGACACAGCCAGATTCGCACTGCACCCTGCATGTCAGTCTGCCGTGGGTGAGTGGACACAGCCAGATCCGCACTGCGCCCTGCCTGCCTGTCTCCCGTGGGACAGTGGACATAGCCAGATCCAACAGCACACTCTCTGCCCGTCTCCCGTGGGTGAGTGGACACAGCCAGATCCACACTGCGCCTTGCCTGACCGCCTCCCGTGGGTGAGTTGACACAGCCAGATCCGCACTGAGGCCTGGCTGCCCATCCCCCGTGGGTGAGTTGACACAGCCAGATCCGCACTGCGCCCTGCCTGCCCGTCTCCCGTGGGTGAGTAGACACAGGAAGATCCGCACTGCGCCTTGCCTGCCCGTCTTCCGTGGGTGAGTGGACCCAGCCAGATCCCCACTGCGCCCTGCCTGACCGTCTGCCGTGGGTGAGTGGACACAGCCAGATCCGTACTGCGCCTTGCCGGCCCGTCTGCCGTGGGTCAAAGGACACAGCCAGATCCACACAGCACCCTCTGTGCCCGTCTCCCGTGGGTGAGTGGACACAGCCAGATCCGCACTGCGCCCTGCCTGCCCGTCTGCCGTGGGTGAGTGGACACAGCCAGATCCGCACTGCACCCTGCCTGCCCATCCCCCGTGGGTGAGTGGACACAGCCATATCTGCACTGCGCCCTGCCTGCCCGTCTCCTGTGGGTGAGTGGACACAGCCAGATCCGCACTGCGCCCTGCCTGACCGTCTGCCGTGGGTGAGTGGACACAGCCAGATCCGCACTGCGCCCTGCCTGCCCGTCTGCCGTGGGTGATTGGACACAGCCAGATCCGCACTGCGCCCAGCCTGCCCGTCTGCCGTGAGTCAGTGGACATAGCCAGATACATACAGCGCCCTCTCTGCCCGTCTCCCGTGGGTGAGTGGACACAGCCATATCCACACTGCGCCTTGCCTGCCCGTTTCCCGTGGGTGAGTGGACACAGCCAGATCCGCACTGCGCCCTGCCTGCCCGCCTGCCGTGGGTGAGTGGACACAGCCAGATCCGCACTGCGCCCTGCCTGCCCGTCTGCCGTCGGTCCGTGGACACAGCCAGATCCACACAGCACCCTCTTTGCCCGTCTCCCGTGGGTGAGTGGACACAGCCACATCCACACTGCGACTTGCCTGCCCGTCTGCCGTGGGTGAGTGGACATAGCCAGATCCACACAGCACCCTCTCTGCCCGTCTGCCGTGGGTGAGTGGACACAGCCAGATCCGCACTGCGCCTTGCCTGCCCGTCTTTCGTGGGTGAGTGGACACAGCCAGATCCGCACTGCGCCCTGCCTGCCCGTCTGACTTGGGTGAGTGGACACAGCCAGATCCGCACTGCGCCCTGCCTGCCCATCTCCCGTGGGTGAGTGGACACAGCCAGATCCGCCCTGCGCCCTGCCTGACCGCCTGCCGTAGGTGAGTGGAAACAGCCAGATCCGTACAGCGCCCTGCCTGCCCGTGTGCCGTGGGTCAGTGGACATAGCCAGATCCACACAGCACCGTCTCTGCCCTTCGCCCGTGGGTGAGTGGACTCAGCCAGATCCGCACTGCGCCTTACCTGCCCGTCTCCCGTGGGTGAGTGGACACAGCCAGATCCGCACTGCGCCATGCCTGCCCGTCTGCCTTGGGTGAGTGGACACAGCCAGATCCGCACGGTGCCCTGCCTACCCGTCTGCCGTGGGTGAGTGGACACAACCAGATCCGCACTGTGCCCTGCCTGCCCATCTCCCGTGGGTGAGTGGACACAGCCAGATCCACCCTGCGCCCTGCCTGACCGCCTGCCGTAGGTGAGTGGTAACAGCCAGATCCGTACAGCGCCCTGCCTGCCCGTGTTCCGTGGGACAGTTGACATAGCCAGATCCACACAGCACCGTCTCTGCCCGTCGCCCGTGGGTGAGTGGACACAGCCAGATCCGCACTGCGCCCTGCCTGCAAGTCTGCCGTGGGTCAGTGGACATAGCCAGATCCACACAGCACACTCTCTGCCAGTCTCCCGTGGGTGAGTGGACACAGCCAGATCCTCACTGCGCCTTGCCTGCTCGCCTCCCGTGGGTGAGTGGACACAGCCAGATCCGCATTGCGCCCGGCCTGCCCGTCTGCCGTGGGTGAGTGGACACAGCCAGATTCGCACTGCGCCCTGCATGCCCGTCTGCCGTGGGTGAGTGGACACAGCCAGATCCGCACTGCGCCCTGCCTGCCCGTCTCCCGTGGGTGAGTGGACACAGCCAGATCCACACTGCGCCCTGCCTGCCCATCCCCCGTGTGTGAGTGGACACAGCCAGATCCACATTGCGCCCTGCCTGCCCGTCTCCCATGGGTGAGTGGACACAGCCAGATCCGCACTGCGCCCTGCCTGCCCATCCCCCGTGTGTGAGTTGACACAGCCAGATCCGCACTGCGCCCTGCCTGACAGTCTGCCGTGGGTGAGTGGACACAGCCAGATCCGCACTGCGCCCTGCCTGCCCGTCTGCCGTGGGTCAGTGGACATAGCCATATCCACACAGCACCATCTCTGCCCGTCTCCCGTGGGTGAGTGGACACAGCCAGATCCACACTGCGCCTTGCCTACCCGTCTCCCCTGGGTGAGTGGACATAGCCAGATCCGCACTGCGCCCTGCCTGCCCGTCTCCCGTGGGTGAGTGGACACAGCCAGATCCGCACTGCGCCCTGCATGCCCCTCTCCCGTGGAAGAGTGGACACAGCCAGATCCGCACTGCGCCCTGAGTGCCCGTCTGCCGTGGGTCAGTGGACATGGCCAGATCCACACATCACCCTCTCTACCCGTCTCCCCTGGGTAGTGGACACAGCCAGATCCACACTGCGCATTGCCTACCCGTCTCCCGTGGGAGAGTGGACACAGCCAGATACGCACTGCGCCCTGCCTGACCATCTGCCGTGGGTGTGTGGACACAGCCAGATCCGCACTACACCCTGCCTGCCCATCTCCCGTGGGTGAGTAGACACAGCCAGATACGCACTGCGCCCTGCATGCCCGTCTCCCGTGGGTGAGTGGACACAGTCAGATCTGCACTGCGCAATGCCTGATCGTCTGCCGTGGGTGAGTGGACACAGCCAGATGCGCACTGCGCCCTGCCTGCCCGTCTGCCGTGGGTGAGTGGACACAGCCAGATCCGCACTGCGCCCTGCCTGCCCGTCTGCCGTCAGTCCGTGGACATAGCCAGATCCACACAGCACCCTCTTTGCCCGTCTCCCGTGGGTGAGTGGACACAGCCAGATCCACACTGTGCCTTGCCTGCCCATCAGCCGTGGGTGAGTGGACATAGCCAGATCCACACAGCACCCTCTCTGCCCGTCTGCCGTGGGTGAGTGGACACAGCCAGATCCGCACTGCGCCTTGCCTGCCCGTCTTTCGTGGGTGAGTGGACACAGCCAGATCCGCACTGCGCCCTGCCTGCCTGTCTGACTTGGGTGAGTGGACACAGCTAGATCCGCACTGCGCCCTGCCTGCCCATCTCCCGTGGGTGAGTGGACACAGCCAGATCCGCCCTGCGCCCTGCCTGACCGCCTGCCGTAGGTGAGTGGAAACAGCCAAATCCGCACAGCGCCCTGCCTGCCCGTGTGCCGTGGGTCAGTGGACATAGCCAGATCCACACAGCACCGTCTCTGCCCGTCGCCCGTGGGTGAGTGGACACAGCCAGATCCGCATTGCGCCCGGCCTGCCCGTCTGCCGTGGGTGAGTGGACACAGCCAGATTCGCACTGCGCCCTGCATGCCCGTCTGCCGTGGGTGAGTGGACACAGCCAGATCCGCACTGCGCCCTGCCTGCCCGTCTCCCGTGGGTGAGTGGACACAGCCAGATCCACACTGCGCCCTGCCTGCCCATCCCCCGTGTGTGAGTAGACACAGCCAGATCCACATTGCGCCCTGCCTGCCCGTCTCCCGTGGGTGAGTGGACACAGCCAGATCCGCACTGCGCCCTGCCTGCCCATCCCCCGTGTGTGAGTTGACACAGCCAGGTCCGCACTGCGCCCTGCCTGACAGTCTGCCGTGGGTGAGTGGACACAGCCAGATCTGCACTGCGCCCTGCCTGCCCGTCTGCCGTGGGTCAGTGGACATAGCCATATCCACACAGCACCATCTCTGCCCGTCTCCCGTGGGTGAGTGGACACAGCCAGATCCACACTGCGCCCTGCCTGCCCTTCTCCCGTGGGTGAGTGGACACAGCCAGATCCGCTCTGCGCCCTGCCTGACCGTCTCCCGTGGGTGAGTGGACACAGCCAGATCCGCACTGTGCGCTGCCTGACCCCCTGCCGTGGGTGAGTGGACACAGCCAGATCCGTACTGCGCCCTGCCTGCCCGTCTGCCGTGGGTCAGTGGACATAGCCAGATCCACACAGCACCGTCTTTTCCCGTCTCCCGTGGGTGAGTGGACACAGCCAGATCCACACTGCAACTTGCCTGCAAGTCTCCCGTGGGTGAGTGGACACAGCCAGATCCGTACTGCGCCCTGCCTACCCGTCTGCCGTGGGTCAGTGGACATAGCCAGATCCACACAGCACCGTCTTTTCCCGTCTCCCGTGGGTGAGTGGACACAGCCAGATCCACACTGCAACTTGCCTGCAAGTCTCCCGTGGGTGAGTGGACACAGCCAGATCCGCACTGAGCCCTGCCTGCCCGTCTGCCGTGGGTCAGTGGACATAGCCAGATGCACACAGAATACTCTCTGCCCGTATGCCGTGGGTGAGTGTACACAGCCAGATTCACACTGCGCCCTGCCTGCCCGTCTGCCGTGGGTGAGTGGACACAGCCAGATCCGAACTGCGCCCTGCCTGCCCGTCTGCCATGGGTGATTGGACACAGCAGATCCGCACTGCGCCCTGCCTGCCCGTCTGCCGTGAGTCAGTGGACATAGAAAGATCCAAACAGCACCCTCTCTGCCCGTCTCCCGTGGTTGAGTGGACACAGCCAGATCCACACTGCGCCTTGCCTGACTGCCTCCCGTGGGTGAGTGGACACAGCCAGATCCGTACTGCGCCCTGCCTGCCCGTCTGCCGTGGGTGAATGGACACAGCCAGATCCGCACTGCACCCTGCCTGCCCGTCTGCCGTCAGTGAGTGGACACAGCCAGATCCGCACTGCGCCCTGCCTGCCGGTCTCCCGTGGGTGAGTGGACACAGCCAGATCCACACTGCGCCCTGCCTGCCCTTCTCCCGTGGGTGAGTGGACACAGCCAGATCCACACTGCGCACTGCCTGCCCGTCTCCCGTGGGTGAGTGGACACAGCCAGATCCGCACTGCGCCCTGCCTGTCCGTCTGCCGTGGGTGAGTTGACACAGCCAGATCCGCACTGCGCTCTGCCTGTTCGTCTCCCGTGGGTGAGTAGACACAGGAAGATCCGCACTGCGCATTGCCTGCCCGTCTTCCGTGGGTGAGTGGACCCAGCCAGATCCCCACTGCGCCCTGCCTGACCGTCTGCCGTGGGTGAGTGGACACAGCCATTTCCGTACTGCGCCTTGCCGGCCCGTCTGCCGTGGGTCAAAGGACACAGCCAGATCCACACAGCACCCTCTCTGCCCGTCTCCCGTGGGTGAGTGGACACAGCCAGATCCGCACTGCGCCCTGCCTGCCCGTCTGCCGTGGGTGAGTGGACACAGCCAGATCCGCACTGCACCCTGCCTGCCCATCCCCCGTGGGTGAGTGGACACAGCCATATCTGCACTGCGCCCTGCCTGCCCGTCTCCTGTGGGTGAGTGGACACAGCCAGATCCGCACTGCGCCCTGCCTGACCGTCTGCCGTGGGTGAGTGGACACAGCCAGATCCGCACTGCGCCCTGCCTGCCCGTCTGCCGTGGGTGATTGGACACAGCCAGATCCGTACTGCGCCCAGCCTGCCCGTCTGCCGTGAGTCAGTGGACATAGCCAGATACATACAGCGCCCTCTCTGCCCGTCTCCCGTGGGTGAGTGGACACAGCCAGATCCACACTGCGCCTTGCCTGCCCGTCTCCCGTGGGTGAGTGGACACAGCCAGATCTTCACTGCGCCCTGCCTGCCCGTCTCCCGTGGGTGAGTGGACACAGCCAGATCCGCACTGCGCCCTGCCTACCCGTCTCCCGTGGGTGAGTGGACACAGCCAGATCCGCACTGCACCCTGCCTTACCGTCTGCCGTGGGTGAGTGGACACAGCCAGATCCGCACTGCGCCCTGCCTGCCAGTCTGCCGTGGGTCAGTGGACATAGCCAGATCCACACAGCACCCTCTCTGCCCGTCTCCCGTGGGTGAATGGACACAGCCAGATCCACACTGCGCCTTGCCTGCTCGCCTCCCGTGGGTGAGTGGACACAGCCAGATTCGCACTGCACCCTGCATGTCAGTCTGCCGTGGGTGAGTGGACACAGCCAGATCCGCACTGCGCCCTGCCTGCCTGTCTCCCGTGGGACAGTGGACATAGCCAGATCCAACAGCACACTCTCTGCCCGTCTCCCGTGGGTGAGTGGACACAGCCAGATCCACACTGCGCCTTGCAAGACCACCTCTCGTGGGTGAGTTGACAGAGCCAGATCCGCACTGTGCCCTGCCTGCCCGTCTGTCGTGGGTGAGTGGACACAGCCAGATCCGCACTGCGCCCTGCCTGCCCGTCTGCCGTGGGTCTGTGGACATAGCCAGATCCACACAGCACCCTCTCTGCCCGTCTCCCGTGGGTGAGTGGACACAGCCAGATCCGCACTGCGCCTTGCCTGACCGCCTCCCGTGGGTGAGTTGACACAGCCAGAACCGCACTGCGCCCTGCCTGCCCGTCTGCCGTGGGTGAGTGGACACAGCCAGATCCGCACTGCGCCCTGCCTGCCCGTCTGCCGTGGGTCAGTGGACATAGCCAGATCCACACAGCACCGTCTCTGCCCGTCTCCCGTGGGTGAGTGGACACAGCCAGATCCGCACTGCGCCCTGCCTGCCCGTCTCCCGTGGGTAAGTAGACACAGCCAGATCCGCACAGCGCCCTGCCTGCCCGTCTCACGTGGGTGAGTGGACACAGCCAGATCCGCACTGCGCCCTGCCTGACAGTCTGCCGTGGGTGAGTGGACACAGCCAGATCCGCACTGCGCCCTGCCTGCCCGTCTGCCGTGGGTCAGTGGACATAGCCATATCCACACAGCACCCTCTCTGCCCGTCTCCCGTGGGTGAGTGGACACAGCCAGATCCACACTGCGCCTTGCCTACCCGTCTCCCCTGGGTGAGTGGACAGAGCCAGATCCGCACTGCGCCCTGCCTGCCCGTTTCCCGTGGGTGAGTGGACACAGCCAGATCCGCACTGCGCCCTGCATGCCCCTCTCCCGTGGAAGAGTGGACACAGCCAGATCCGCACTGCGCCCTGAGTGCCCGTCTGCCGTGGGTCAGTGGACATGGCCAGATCCACACATCACCCTCTCTACCCGTCTCCCGTGGGTAGTGGACACAGCCAAATCCACAGTGCGCATTGCCTACCCGTCTCCCGTGGGAGAGTGGACACAGCCAGATACGCACTGCGCCCTCCCTGACCATCTGCCGTGGGTGTGTGGACACAGCCAGATCCGCACTACACCCTGCCTGTCCATCTCCCGTGGGTGAGTGGACACAGCCAGATACGCACTGCGCCCTGCATGCCCGTCTCCCGTGGGTGAGTGGACACAGTCAGATCTGCACTGCGCAATGCCTGATCGTCTGCCGTGGGTGAGTGGACACAGCCAGATGCGCACTGCGCCCTGCCTGCCCGTCTGCCGTGGGTGAGTGGACACAGCCAGATCCGCACTGCGCCCTGCCTGCCCGTCTGCCGTCAGTCCGTGGACATAGCCAGATCCACACAGCACCCTCTTTGCCCGTCTCCCGTGGGTGAGTGGACACAGCCAGATCCACACTGTGCCTTGCCTGCCCATCAGCCGTGGGTGAGTGGACATAGCCAGATCCACACAGCACCCTCTCTGCCCGTCTGCCGTGGGTGAGTGGACACAGCCAGATCCGCACTGCGCCTTGCCTGCCCGTCTTTCGTGGGTGAGTGGACACAGCCAGATCCGCACTGCGCCCTGCCTGCCTGTCTGACTTGGGTGAGTGGACACAGCCAGATCCGCACTGCGCCCTGCCTGCCCATCTCCCGTGGGTGAGTGGACACAGCCAGATCCGCCCTGCGCCCTGCCTGACCGCCTGCCGTAGGTGAGTGGAAACAGCCAAATCCGCACAGCGCCCTGCCTGCCCGTGTGCCGTGGGTCAGTGGACATAGCCAGATCCACACAGCACCGTCTCTGCCCGTCGCCCGTGGGTGAGTGGACACAGCCAGATCCGCATTGCGCCCGGCCTGCCCGTCTGCCGTGGTTGAGTGGACACAGCCAGATTCGCACTGCGCCCTGCATGCCCGTCTGCCGTGGGTGAGTGGACACAGCCAGATCCGCACTGCGCCCTGCCTGCCCGTCTCCCGTGGGTGAGTGGACACAGCCAGATCCACACTGCGCCCTGCCTGCCCATCCCCCGTGTGTGAGTAGACACAGCCAGATCCACATTGCGCCCTGCCTGCCCGTCTCCCGTGGGTGAGTGGACACAGCCAGATCCGCACTGCGCCCTGCCTGCCCATCCCCCGTGTGTGAGTTGACACAGCCAGGTCCGCACTGCGCCCTGCCTGACAGTCTGCCGTGGGTGAGTGGACACAGCCAGATCTGCACTGCGCCCTGCCTGCCCGTCTGCCGTGGGTCAGTGGACATAGCCATATCCACACAGCACCATCTCTGCCCGTCTCCCGTGGGTGAGTGGACACAGCCAGATCCACACTGCGCCCTGCCTGCCCTTCTCCCGTGGGTGAGTGGACACAGCCAGATCCGCACTGCGCCCTGCCTGACCGTCTCCCGTGGGTGAGTGGACACAGCCAGATCCGCACTGTGCGCTGCCTGACCCCCTGCCGTGGGTGAGTGGACACAGCCAGATCCGTACTGCGCCCTGCCTGCCCGTCTGCCGTGGGTCAGTGGACATAGCCAGATCCACACAGCACCGTCTTTTCCCGTCTCCCGTGGGTGAGTGGACACAGCCAGATCCACACTGCAACTTGCCTGCAAGTCTCCCGTGGGTGAGTGGACACAGCCAGATCCGTACTGCGCCCTGCCTGCCCGTCTGCCGTGGGTCAGTGGACATAGCCAGATCCACACAGCACCGTCTTTTCCCGTCTCCCGTGGGTGAGTGGACACAGCCAGATCCACACTGCAACTTGCCTGCAAGTCTCCCGTGGGTGAGTGGACACAGCCAGATCCGCACTGCGCCCTGCCTGCCCGTCTGCCGTGGGTCAGTGGACATAGCCAGATGCACACAGAATACTCTCTGCCCGTATGCCGTGGGTGAGTGTACACAGCCAGATTCACACTGCGCCCTGCCTGCCCGTCTGCCGTGGGTGAGTGGACACAGCCAGATCCGAACTGCGCCCTGCCTGCCCGTCTGCCATGGGTGATTGGACACAGCAGATCCGCACTGCGCCCTGCCTGCCCGTCTGCCATGAGTCAGTGGACATAGAAAGATCCAAACAGCACCCTCTCTGCCCGTCTCCCGTGGGTGAGTGGACACAGCCAGATCCACACTGCGCCTTGCCTGACTGCCTCCCGTGGGTGAGTGGACACAGCCAGATCCGCACTGCGCCCTGCCTGCCCGTCTGCCGTGGGTGAGTGGACACAGCCAGATCCGCACTGCACCCTGCCTGCCCGTCTGCCGTCAGTGAGTGGACACAGCCAGATCCGCACTGCGCCCTGCCTGCCGGTCTCCCGTGGGTGAGTGGACACAGCCAGATCCACACTGCGCCCTGCCTGCCCTTCTCCCGTGGGTGAGTGGACACAGCCAGATCCACACTGCGCACTGCCTGCCCGTCTCCCGTGGGTGAGTGGACACAGCCAGATCCGCACTGCGCCCTGCCTGTCCGTCTGCCGTGGGTGAGTTGACACAGCCAGATCCGCACTGCGCTCTGCCTGCCCGTCTCCCGTGGGTGAGTAGACACAGGAAGATCCGCACTGCGCATTGCCTGCCCGTCTTCCGTGGGTGAGTGGACCCAGCCAGATCCCCACTGCGCCCTGCCTGACCGTCTGCCGTGGGTGAGTGGACACAGCCATTTCCGTACTGCGCCTTGCCGGCCCGTCTGCCGTGGGTCAAAGGACACAGCCAGATCCACACAGCACCCTCTCTGCCCGTCTCCCGTGGGTGAGTGGACACAGCCAGATCCGCACTGCGCCCTGCCTGCCCGTCTGCCGTGGGTGAGTGGACACAGCCAGATCCGCACTGCACCCTGCCTGCCCATCCCCCGTGGGTGAGTGGACACAGCCATATCTGCACTGCGCCCTGCCTGCCCGTCTCCTGTGGGTGAGTGGACACAGCCAGATCCGCACTGCGCCCTGCCTGACCGTCTGCCGTGGGTGAGTGGACACAGCCAGATCCGCACTGCGCCCTGCCTGCCCGTCTGCCGTGGGTGATTGGACACAGCCAGATCCGTACTGCGCCCAGCCTGCCCGTCTGCCGTGAGTCAGTGGACATAGCCAGATACATACAGCGCCCTCTCTGCCCGTCTCCCGTGGGTGAGTGGACACAGCCAGATCCACACTGCGCCTTGCCTGCCCGTCTCCCGAGGGTGAGTGGACACAGCCAGATCTTCACTGCGCCCTGCCTGCCCGTCTCCCGTGGGTGAGTGGACACAGCCAGATCCGCACTGCGCCCTGCCTACCCGTCTCCCGTGGGTGAGTGGACACAGCCAGATCCGCACTGCACCCTGCCTTACCGTCTGCCGTGGGTGAGTGGACACAGCCAGATCCGCACTGCGCCCTGCCTGCCAGTCTGCCGTGGGTCAGTGGACATAGCCAGATCCACACAGCACCCTCTCTGCCCGTCTCCCGTGGGTGAATGGACACAGCCAGATCCACACTGCGCCTTGCCTGCTCGCCTCCCGTGGGTGAGTGGACACAGCCAGATTCGCACTGCACCCTGCATGTCAGTCTGCCGTGGGTGAGTGGACACAGCCAGATCCGCACTGCGCCCTGCCTGCCTGTCTCCCGTGGGACAGTGGACATAGCCAGATCCAACAGCACACTCTCTGCCCGTCTCCCGTGGGTGAGTGGACACAGCCAGATCCACACTGCGCCTTGCAAGACCACCTCCCGTGGGTGAGTTGACAGAGCCAGATCCGCACTGCGCCCTGCCTGCCCGTCTGTCGTGGGTGAGTGGACACAGCCAGATCCGCACTGCGCCCTGCCTGCCCGTCTGCCGTGGGTCTGTGGACATAGCCAGATCCACACAGCACCCTCTCTGCCCGTCTCCCGTGGGTGAGTGGACACAGCCAGATCCGCACTGCGCCTTGCCTGACCGCCTCCCGTGGGTGAGTTGACACAGCCAGAACCGCACTGCGCCCTGCCTGCCCGTCTGCCGTGGGTGAGTGGACACAGCCAGATCCGCACTGCGCCCTGCCTGCCCGTCTGCCGTGGGTCAGTGGACATAGCCAGATCCACACAGCACCATCTCTGCCCGTCTCCCATGGGTGAGTGGACACAGCCAGATCCGCACTGCGCCCTGCATGCCCGTCTCCCTTGGGTGAGTGGACACAGCCAGATCCGTACTGCGCCTTGCCTGACGGTGTGCCGTGGGTGAGTGGACTCAGCCAGATCCGCACTGAGCCCTGCCTGCCAGTTTGCCGTGGGTCAGTGGACATTGCCATATCCACACAGCACCCTCTCTGCCCGTCTCCGTGGGTGAATGGACACAGCCAGATCCACACTGCACCTTGACTACCCGTCTCCCGTGGTTGTGTGGACACAGCCAGATACGAATTGCGCCCTGCCTGCCCGTCTGACGTGGGTGAGTGGACACAGCCAGATCCGCACTGCGCCCTGCCTGCCCATCTGCCGTGGGTCCGTGGACATAGCCAGATCCACACAGCACCCTCTCTGCCCATCTCCCGTGGGTGAGTGGACACAGCCAGATCCACACAGCGCCTTGCCTGCCCGTCTCCCGTGGGTCAGTGGACATAGCCAGATCCACACAGCACCGTCTCTGCCCGTCTCCCGTGGGTGAGTGGACACAGCCAGATCCGCACTGCGCCCTGCCTGCCCGTCTCCCGTGGGTGAGTAGACACAGCCAGATCCGCACTGCGCCCTGCCTGCCCGTCTCACGTGGGTGAGTGGACACAGCCAGATCCGCACTGCGCCCTGCCTGACAGTCTGCCGTGGGTGAGTGGACACAGCCAGATCCGCACTGCGCCCTGCCTGCCCGTCTGCCGTGGGTCAGTGGACATAGCCATATCCACACAGCACCCTCTCTGCCCGTCTCCCGTGGGTGAGTGGACACAGCCAGATCCACACTGCGCCTTGCCTACCCGTCTCCCCTGGGTGAGTGGACAGAGCCAGATCCGCACTGCGCCCTGCCTGCCCGTTTCCCGTGGGTGAGTGGACACAGCCAGATCCGCACTGCGCCCTGCATGCCCCTCTCCCGTGGAAGAGTGGACACAGCCAGATCCGCACTGCGCCCTGAGTGCCCGTCTGCCGTGGGTCAGTGGACATGGCCAGATCCACACATCACCCTCTCTACCCGTCTCCCGTGGGTAGTGGACACAGCCAAATCCACAGTGCGCATTGCCTACCCGTCTCCCGTGGGAGAGTGGACACAGCCAGATACGCACTGCGCCCTCCCTGACCATCTGCCGTGGGTGTGTGGACACAGCCAGATCCGCACTACACCCTGCCTGCCCATCTCCCGTGGGTGAGTGGACACAGCCAGATACGCACTGCGCCCTGCATGCCCGTCTCCCGTGGGTGAGTGGACACAGTCAGATCTGCACTGCGCAATGCCTGATCGTCTGCCGTGGGTGAGTGGACACAGCCAGATGCGCAATGCGCCCTGCCTGCCCGTCTGCCGTGGGTGAGTGGACACAGCCAGATCCGCACTGCGCCCTGCCTGCCGGTCTGCCGTCGGTCCGTGGACACAGCCAGATCCACACAGCACCCTCTTTGCCCGTCTCCCGTGGGTGAGTGGACACAGCCAGATCCACACTGCGCCTTGCCTGCCCGTCTGCCGTGGGTGAGTGGACATAGCCAGATCCACACAGCACCCTGTCTGCCCGTCTGCCGTGGGTGAGTGGACACAGCCAGATCCGCACTGCGCCTTGCCTGCCCGTCTTTCGTGGGTGAGTGGACACAGCCAGATCCGCACTGCGCCCTGCCTGCCCGTCTGACTTGGGTGAGTGGACACAGCCAGATCCGCACTGCGCCCTGCCTGCCCATCTCCCGTGGGTGAGTGGACACAGCCAGATCCGCCCTGCGCCCTGCCTGACCGCCTGCCGTAGGTGAGTGGAAACAGCCAGATCCGTACAGCGCCCTGCCTGCCCGTGTGCCGTGGGTCAGTGGACATAGCCAGATCCACACAGCACCGTCTCTGCCCGTCGCCCGTGGGTGAGTGGACTCAGCCAGATCCGCACTGCGCCTTGCCTGCCCGTCTCCCGTGGGTGAGTGGACACAGCCAGATCCGCACTGCGCCATGCCTGCCCGTCTGCCTTGGGTGAGTGGACACAGCCAGATCCGCACGGTGCCCTGCCTACCCGTCTGCCGTGGGTGAGTGGACACAACCAGATCCGCACTGTGCCCTGCCTGCCCATCTCCCGTGGGTGAGTGGACACAGCCAGATCCACCCTGCGCCCTGCCTGACCGCCTGCCGTAGGTGAGTGGTAACAGCCAGATCCGTACAGCGCCCTGCCTGCCCGTGTTCCGTGGGACAGTTGACATAGCCAGATCCACACAGCACCGTCTCTGCCCGTCGCCCGTGGGTGAGTGGACACAGCCAGATCCGCACTGCGCCCTGCCTGCAAGTCTGCCGTGGGTCAGTGGACATAGCCAGATCCACACAGCACACTCTCTGCCAGTCTCCCGTGGGTGAGTGGACACAGCCAGATCCTCACTGCGCCTTGCCTGCTCGCCTCCCGTGGGTGAGTGGACACAGCCAGATCCGCATTGCGCCCGGCCTGCCCGTCTGCCGTGGGTGAGTGGACACAGCCAGATTCGCACTGCGCCCTGCATGCCCGTCTGCCGTGGGTGAGTGGACACAGCCAGATCCGCACTGCGCCCTGCCTGCCCGTCTCCCGTGGGTGAGTGGACACAGCCAGATCCACACTGCGCCCTGCCTGCCCATCCCCCGTGGGTTAGTGGACACAGCGAGATCCGTACTGCGTCCTGCCTGCCCGTCTCCCGTGGGTGAGTGGACACATCCAGATCCGCACTGCGCCCTGCCTGCCCGTCTGCCGTGGGTGATTGGACACAGCCAGATCCGCACTGCGCCCAGCCTGCCCGTCTGCCGTGAGTCAGTGGACATAGCCAGATACATACAGCGCCCTCTCTGCCCGTCTCCCGTGGGTGAGTGGACACAGCCAGATCCACACTGCGCCTTGCCTGCCCGTCTCCCGTGGGTGAGTGAACACAGCCAGATCCGCACTGCGCCCTGCCTGCCCGTCTCCCGTGGGTGAGTGGACACAGCCAGATCCGCACTGCGCCCTGCCTACCCGTCCCCCGTGGGTGAGTGGACACAGCCAGATCCGCACTGCACCCTGCCTTACCGTCTGCCGTGGGTGAGTGGACACAGCCAGATCCGCACTGGGCCCTGCCTGCCAGTCTGCCGTGGGTCAGTGGACATAGCCAGATCCACACAGCACCCTCTCTGCCCGTCTCCCGTGGGTGAATGCACACAGCCAGATCCACACTGCGCCTTGCCTGCTCGCCTCCCGTGGGTGAGTGGACACAGCCAGATTCGCACTGCACCCTGCATGTCAGTCTGCCGTGGGTGAGTGGACACAGCCAGATCCGCACTGCGCCCTGCCTGCCTGTCTCCCGTGGGACAGTGGACATAGCCAGATCCAACAGCACACTCTCTGCCCGTCTCCCGTGGGTGAGTGGACACAGCCAGATCCACACTGCGCCTTGCCTGACCACCTCCCGTGGGTGAGTTGACACAGCCACATCCGCACTGAGCCCTGGCTGCCCATCCCCCGTGGGTGAGTTGACACAGCCAGATCCGCACTGCGCCCTGCCTGCCCGTCTCCCGTGGGTGAGTAGACACAGGAAGATCCGCACTGCGCATTGCCTGCCCGTCTTCCGTGGGTGAGTGGACCCAGCCAGATCCCCACTGCGCCATGCCTGACCGTCTGCCGTGGGTGAGTGGACACAGCCAGATCCGTACTGCGCCTTGCATGCCCGTCTGCCGTGGGTCAAAGGACACAGCCAGATCCACACAGCACCCTCTCTGCCCGTCTCCCGTGGGTGAGTGGACACAGCCAGATCCGCACTGCGCCCTGCCTGCCCGTCTGCCGTGGGTGAGTGGACACAGCCAGATCCGCACTGCACCCTGCCTGCCCATCCCCCGTGGGTGAGTGGACTCAGCCAGATCCACACTGCGCCCTGCCTGCCCGTCTCCCGTGGGTGAGTGGACACAGCCATATCTGCACTGCGCCCTGCCTGCCCGTCTCCTGTGGGTGAGTGGACACAGCTAGATCCACACTGTGCCCTGCCTGACCCCTTGCCGTGGGTGAGTGGACACAGCCAGATCCGTACTGCGCCCTGCCTGCCCGTCTCCCGTGGGTGAGTAGACACAGGAAGATCCGCACTGCGCCTTGCCTGCCCGTCTTCCGTGGGTGAGTGGACACAGCCAGATCCCCACTGCGCCCTGCCTGACCGTCTGCCGTGGGTGAGTGGACACAGCCAGATCCGTACTGCGCCTTGCCTGCCCGTATGCCGTGGGTCAATGGACACAGCAAGATCCACACAGCACCCTCTCTGCCCGTCTCCCGTGGGTGAGTGGACACAGCCAGATCCACACTGTGCCTTGCCTTCCCGTCTCCTATGGGTGAGTGGACACAGCCAGATCCGCACTGCGCCCTGCCGGCCCGTCTGCCGTGGGTGATTGGACACTGCCAGATCTGCACTGCGCCCTGCCTGCCCGTCTGCCATGGGTCAGTGGACATAGCCAGATCCACACAGCATCCTCTCTGCCCGTCTCCCGTGGGTGAGTGGACACAGCCAGATCTGCATTGCACCTTGCCTGCCCGTCTCCCCTGGGTTATTGGACACAGCCAGATCCACACTGCGCCCTGCCTGCCCGTCTCCCATGGGTGAGTGGACACAGCCAGATCCACACTGCGCCCTGCCTGCCCGTCTGCCGTGGGTGAGTGGACACAGCCAGATTCGCACTGCACCCTGCCTGCCCTTCCCCCGTGGGTGAGTGGACTCAGCCAGATCCACACTTCTCCCTGCCTGCCCATCTCCCGTGGGTGAGTGGACACAGCCAGATCTGCACTGCGCCCTGCCTGCCCGTCTCCTGTGGGTGAGTGGACACAGCTAGATCCACACTGCGCCTTGCCTGACCGCCTCCCGTGGGTGAGTGGACACAGCCAGATCCGCACTGCGCCCTGCCTGCCCGTCTGCCGTGGGTGAGTGGACACAGCCAGATCCGCACTGCGCCCTGCCTGCCCGTCTGCCGTGGGTGAGTTGACACAGCCAGATCCGCACTGCGCCCTGCCTGCCCGTCTCCCGTGGGTGAGTGGACACAGCCAGATCCACACTGCGCCCTGCCTGCCCATCCCCCGTGTGTGAGTGGACACAGCCAGATCCACATTGCGCCCTGCCTGCCCGTCTCCCGTGGGTGAGTGGACACAGCCAGATCCGCACTGCGCCCTTCCTGCCCATCCCCCGTGCGTGAGTTGACACAGCCAGATCCGCACTGAGCCCTGGCTGCCCATCCCCCGTGGGTGAGTTGACACAGCCAGATCCGCACTGTGCCCTGCCTGCCCGTCTCCCGTGGGTGAGTAGACACAGGAAGATCCGCACTGCGCCTTGCCTGCCCGTCTTCCGTGGGTGAGTGGACCCAGCCAGATCCCCACTGCGCCCTGCCTGACCGTCTGCCGTGCGTGAGTGGACACAGCCAGATCCGTACTGCGCCTTGCCTGCCCGTCTGCCGTGGGTCAAAGGACACAGCCAGATCCACACAGCACCCTCTCTGCCCGTCTCCCGTGGGTGAGTGGACACAGCCAGATCCACACTGTGCCTTGCCTGCCCGTCTCCCATGGGTGAGTGGTCACAGCCAGATCCGCACTGCGCCCTGCCGGCCCGTCTGCCGTGGGTGATTGGACACAGCCAGATCCACACTGCGCCTTGCCTGCTCGCCTCCCGTGGTTGAGTGGACACAGCCAGATTCGCACTGCACCCTGCATGTCAGTCTGCCGTGGGTGAGTGGACACAGCCAGATCCGCACTGCGCCCTGCCTGCCTGTCTCCCGTGGGACAGTGGACATAGCCAGATCCAACAGCACACTCTCTGCCCGTCTCCCGTGGGTGAGTGGACAAAGCCAGATCCACACTGCGCCTTGCCTGACCACCTCCCATGGGTGAGTTGACACAGCCAGATCCGCACTGAGGCCTGGCTGCCCATCCCCCGTGGGTGAGTTGACACAGCCAGATCCACACTGCGCCCTGCCTGCCCGTCTCCCGTGGGTGAGTAGACACAGGAAGATCCGCACTGCGCATTGCCTGCCCGTCTTCCGTGGGTGAGTGGACCCAGCCAGATCCCCACTGCGCCCTGCCTGACCGTCTGCCGTGGGTGAGTGGACACAGCCAGATCCGTACTGCGCCTTGCCGGCCCGTCTGCCGTGGGTCAAAGGACACAGCCAGATCCACACAGCACCCTCTGTGCCCGTCTCCCGTGTGTGAGTGGACACAGCCAGATCCGCACTGCGCCCTGCCTGCCCGTCTGCCGTGGGTGAGTGGACACAGCCAGATCCGCACTGCACCCTGCCTGCCCATCCCCCGTGGGTGAGTGGACACAGCCATATCTGCACTGCGCCCTGCCTGCCCGTCTCCTGTGGGTGAGTGGACACAGCCAGATCCGCACTGCGCCCTGCCTGACCGTCTGCCGTGGGTGAGTGGACACAGCCAGATCCGCACTGCGCCCTGCCTGCCCGTCTGCCGTGGGTGATTGGACACAGCCAGATCCGCACTGCGCCCAGCCTGCCCGTCTGCCGTGAGTCAGTGGACATAGCCAGATACATACAGCGCCCTCTCTGCCCGTCTCCCGTGGGTGAGTGGACACAGCCAGATCCACACTGCGCCTTGCCTGCCCGTTTCCCGTGGGTGAGTGGACACAGCCAGATCCGCACTGCGCCCTGCCTGCCCGTCTGCCGTGGGTGAGTGGACACAGCCAGATCCGCACTGCGCCCTGCCTGCCCGTCTGCCGTCGGTCCGTGGACACAGCCAGATCCACACAGCACCCTCTTTGCCCGTCTCCCGTGGGTGAGTGGACACAGCCAGATCCACACTGCGCCTTGCCTGCCCGTCTGCCGTGGGTGAGTGGACATAGCCAGATCCACACAGCACCCTCTCTGCCCGTCTGCCGTGGGTGAGTGGACACAGCCAGATCCGCACTGCGCCTTGCCTGCCCGTCTTTCGTGGGTGAGTGGACACAGCCAGATCCGCACTGCGCCCTGCCTGCCCGTCTGACTTGGGTGAGTGGACACAGCCAGATCCGCACTGCGCCCTGCCTGCCGATCTCCCGTGGGTGAGTGGACACAGCCAGATCCGCCCTGCGCCCTGCCTGACCGCCTGCCGTAGGTGAGTGGAAACAGCCAGATCCGTACAGCGCCCTGCCTGCCCGTGTGCCGTGGGTCAGTGGACATAGCCAGATCCACACAGCACCGTCTCTGCCCGTCGCCCGTGGGTGAGTGGACTCAGCCAGATCCGCACTGCGCCTTGCCTGCCCGTCTCCCGTGGGTGAGTGGACACAGCCAGATCCGCACTGCGCCATGCCTGCCCGTCTGCCTTGGGTGAGTGGACACAGCCAGATCCGCACGGTGCCCTGCCTACCCGTCTGCCGTGGGTGAGTGGACACAACCAGATCCGCACTGTGCCCTGCCTGCCCATCTCCCGTGGGTGAGTGGACACAGCCAGATCCACCCTGCGCCCTGCCTGACCGCCTGCCGTAGGTGAGTGGTAACAGCCAGATCCGTACAGCGCTCTGCCTGCCCGTGTTCCGTGGGACAGTTGACATAGCCAGATCCACACAGCACCGTCTCTGCCCGTCGCCCGTGGGTGAGTGGACACAGCCAGATCCGCACTGCGCCCTGCCTGCAAGTCTGCCGTGGGTCAGTGGACATAGCCAGATCCACACAGCACACTCTCTGCCAGTCTCCCGTGGGTGAGTGGACACAGCCAGATCCTCACTGCGCCTTGCCTGCTCGCCTCCCGTGGGTGAGTGGACACAGCCATATCCGCATTGCGCCCGGCCCGCCCGTCTGCCGTGGGTGAGTGGACACAGCCAGATTCGCACTGCGCCCTGCATGCCCGTCTGCCGTGGGTGAGTGGACACAGCCAGATCCGCACTGCGCCCTGCCTGCCCGTCTCCCGTGGGTGAGTGGACACAGCCAGATCCACACTGCGCCCTGCCTGCCCATCCCCCGTGTGTGACTGGACACAGCCAGATCCACATTGCGCCCTGCCTGCCCGTCTCCCATGGGTGAGTGGACACAGCCAGATCCGCACTGCGCCCTGCCTGCCCATCCCCCGTGTGTGAGTTGACACAGCCAGATCCGCACTGCGCCCTGCCTGACAGTCTGCCGTGGGTGAGTGGACACAGCCAGATCCGCACTGCGCCCTGCCTGCCCGTCTGCCGTGGGTCAGTGGACATAGCCATATCCACACAGCACCATCTCTGCCCGTCTCCCGTGGGTGAGTGGACACAGCCAGATCCACACTGCGCCTTGCCTACCCGTCTCCCCTGGGTGAGTGGACATAGCCAGATCCGCACTGCGCCCTGCCTGCCCGTCTCCCGTGGGTGAGTGGACACAGCCAGATCCGCACTGCGCCCTGCATGCCCCTCTCCCGTGGAAGAGTGGACACAGCCAGATCCGCACTGCGCCCTGAGTGCCCGTCTGCCGTGGGTCAGTGGACATGGCCAGATCCACACATCACCCTCTCTACCCGTCTCCCCTGGGTAGTGGACACAGCCAGATCCACACTGCGCATTGCCTACCCGTCTCCCGTGGGAGAGTGGACACAGCCAGATACGCACTGCGCCCTGCCTGACCATCTGCCGTGGGTGTGTGGACACAGCCAGATCCGCACTACACCCTGCCTGCCCATCTCCCGTGGGTGAGTAGACACAGCCAGATACGCACTGCGCCCTGCATGCCCGTCTCCCGTGGGTGAGTGGACACAGTCAGATCTGCACTGCGCAATGCCTGATCGTCTGCCGTGGGTGAGTGGACACAGCCAGATGCGCACTGCGCCCTGCCTGCCCGTCTGCCGTGGGTGAGTGGACACAGCCAGATCCGCACTGCGCCCTGCCTGCCCGTCTGCCGTCAGTCCGTGGACATAGCCAGATCCACACAGCACCCTCTTTGCCCGTCTCCCGTGGGTGAGTGGACACAGCCAGATCCACACTGTGCCTTGCCTGCCCATCAGCCGTGGGTGAGTGGACATAGCCAGATCCACACAGCACCCTCTCTGCCCGTCTGCCGTGGGTGAGTGGACACAGCCAGATCCGCACTGCGCCTTGCCTGCCCGTCTTTCGTGGGTGAGTGGACACAGCCAGATCCGCACTGCGCCCTGCCTGCCTGTCTGACTTGGGTGAGTGGACACAGCCAGATCCGCACTGCGCCCTGCCTGCCCATCTCCCGTGGGTGAGTGGACACAGCCAGATCCGCCCTGCGCCCTGCCTGACCGCCTGCCGTAGGTGAGTGGAAACAGCCAAATCCGCACAGCGCCCTGCCTGCCCGTGTGCCGTGGGTCAGTGGACATAGCCAGATCCACACAGCACCGTCTCTGCCCGTCGCCCGTGGGTGAGTGGACACAGCCAGATCCGCATTGCGCCCGGCCTGCCCGTCTGCCGTGGGTGAGTGGACACAGCCAGATTCGCACTGCGCCCTGCATGCCCGTCTGCCGTGGGTGAGTGGACACAGCCAGATCCGCACTGCGCCCTGCCTGCCCGTCTCCCGTGGGTGAGTGGACACAGCCAGATCCACACTGCGCCCTGCCTGCCCATCCCCCGTGTGTGAGTAGACACAGCCAGATCCACATTGCGCCCTGCCTGCCCGTCTCCCGTGGGTGAGTGGACACAGCCAGATCCGCACTGCGCCCTGCCTGCCCATCCCCCGTGTGTGAGTTGACACAGCCAGATCCGCACTGCGCCCTGCCTGACAGTCTGCCGTGGGTGAGTGGACACAGCCAGATCTGCACTGCGCCCTGCCTGCCCGTCTGCCGTGGGTCAGTGGACATAGCCATATCCACACAGCACCATCTCTGCAGGTCTCCCGTGGGTGAGTGGACACAGCCAGATCCACACTGCGCCTTGCCTGCCCTTCTCCCGTGGGTGAGTGGACACAGCCAGATCCGCACTGCGCCCTGCCTGACCATCTCCCGTGGGTGAGTGGACACAGCCAGATCCGCACTGTGCGCTGCCTGACCCCCTGCCGTGGGTGAGTGGACACAGCCAGATCCGTACTGCGCCCTGCCTGCCCGTCTGCCGTGGGTCAGTGGACATAGCCAGATCCACACAGCACCGTCTTTTCCCGTCTCCCGTGGGTGAGTGGACACAGCCAGATCCACACTGCAACTTGCCTGCAAGTCTCCCGTGGGTGAGTGGACACAGCCAGATCCGCACTGCGCCCTGCCTGCCCGTCTGCCGTGGGTCAGTGGACATAGCCAGATGCACACAGAATACTCTCTGCCCGTATGCCGTGGGTGAGTGTACACAGCCAGATTCACACTGCGCCCTGCCTGCCCGTCTGCCGTGGGTGAGTGGACACAGCCAGATCCGAACTGCGCCCTGCCTGCCCGTCTGCCATTGGTGATTGGACACAGCAGATCCGCACTGCGCCCTGCCTGCCCGTCTGCCGTGAGTCAGTGGACATAGAAAGATCCAAACAGTACCCTCTCTGCCCGTCTCCCGTGGGTGAGTGGACACAGCCAGATCCGCACTGCGCCCTGCCTGCCTGTCTCCCGTGGGACAGTGGACATAGCCAGATCCAACAGCACACTCTCTGCCCGTCTCCCGTGGGTGAGTGGACACAGCCAGATCCACACTGCGCCTTGCCTGACCACCTCCCGTGGGTGAGTTGACACAGCCAGATCCGCACTGAGGCCTGGCTGCCCATCCCCCGTGGGTGAGTTGACACAGCCAGATCCGCACTGCGCCCTGCCTGCCCGTCTCCCGTGGGTGAGTAGACACAGGAAGATCCGCACTGCGCATTGCCTGCCCGTCTTCCGTGGGTGAGTGGACCCAGCCAGATCCCCACTGCGCCCTGCCTGACCGTCTGCCGTGGGTGAGTGGACACAGCTAGATCCGTACTGCGCCTTGCCGGCCCGTCTGCCGTGGGTCAAAGGACACAGCCAGATCCACACAGCACCCTCTCTGCCCGTCTCCCGTGGGTGAGTGGACACAGCCAGATCCGCACTGCGCCCTGCCTGCCCGTCTGCCGAGGGTGAGTGGACACAGCCAGATCCGCACTGCGCCCTGCCTGCCCGTCTGCCATGGGTCAGTGGACATAGCCAGATCCACACAGCATCCTCTCTGCCCGTCTCCCGTGGGTGAGTGGACACAGCCAGATCTGCATTGCACCTTGCCTGCCCGTCTCCCCTGGGTTAGTGGACACAGCCAGATCCGCACTGCGCCCTGCCTGCCCGTCTCCCATGGGTGAGTGGACACAGCCAGATCCGCACTGCGCCCTGCCTGCCCGTCTGCCGTGGGTGAGTGGACACAGCCAGATCCGCACTGCACCCTGCCTGCCCATCCCCCGTGGGTGAGTGGACTCAGCCAGATCCACACTGCGCCCTGCCTGCCCGTCTCCCGTGGGTGAGTGGACACAGCCAGATCCGCACTGCGCCCTGCCTGACCGTCTCCCGTGGGTGAGTGGACACAGCCAGATCCTCACTGCGCCCTGCCTGCCCGTCTCCCGTGGGTTAGTGGACACAGCGAGATCCGCACTGCGTCCTGCCTGCCCGTCTCCCGTGGGTGAGTGTACACAGCCAGATCCGCACTGCGCCCTGCCAGCCCGTCTCCCGTGGGTGAGTGGACACAGCCAGATCCGCACTGCGCCTTGCCTGCCCGTCTCCCGTGGGTGAGTGGACACAGCCAGATCCGCACTGCGCCCTGCCTGCCCGTCTGCCGTGGGTGAGTGGACACAGCCAGATCCGCACTGCTCCCTGCCTGCCCGTCTGCCGTGGGTGAGTGGACACAGCCAGATCCGCACTGCGCCCTGCCTGCACGTCTCCCGTGGGTGAGTGGACACAGCCAGATCCACACTGCGCCCTGCCTGCCCGTCTCCCGTGGGTTAGTGGACACAGCGAGATCCGTACTGCGTCCTGCCTGCCCGTCTCCCGTGGGTGAGTGGACACAGCCAGATCCGCACTGCGCCCTGCCTGCCCGTCTGCCGTGGGTGATTGGACACAGCCAGATCCGCACTGCGCCCAGCCTGCCCGTCTGCCGTGAGTCAGTGGACATAGCCAGATACATACAGCGCCCTCTCTGCCCGTCTCCCGTGGGTGAGTGGACACAGCCAGATCCACACTGCGCCTTGCATGCCCGTCTCCCGTGGGTGAGTGGACACAGCCAGATCCGCACTGCGCCCTGCCTGCCCGTCTCCCGTGGGTGAGTGGACACAGCCAGATCCGCACTGCGCCCTGCCTACCCGTCCCCCGTGGGTGAGTGGACACAGCCAGATCCGCACTGCACCCTGCCTTACCGTCTGCCGTGGGTGAGTGGACACAGCCAGATCCGCACTGGGCCCTGCCTGCCAGTCTGCCGTGGGTCAGTGGACATAGCCAGATGCACACAGCACCCTCTCTGCCCGTCTCCCGTGGGTGAATGGACACAGCCAGATCCACACTGCGCCTTGCCTGCTCGCCTCCCGTGGGTGAGTGGACACAGCCAGATTCGCACTGCACCCTGCATGTCAGTCTGCCGTGGGTAAGTGGACACAGCCAGATCCGCACTGCGCCCTGCCTGCCTGTCTCCCGTGGGACAGTGGACATAGCCAGATCCAACAGCACACTCTCTGCCCGTCTCCCGTGGGTGAGTGGACACAGCCAGATCCACACTGCGCCTTGCCTGACCACCTCCCGTGGGTGAGTTGACACAGCCACATCCGCACTGAGCCCTGGCTGCCCATCCCCCGTGGGTGAGTTGACACAGCCAGATCCGCACTGCGCCCTGCCTGCCCGTCTCCCGTGGGTGAGTAGACACAGGAAGATCCGCACTGCGCATTGCCTGCCCGTCTTCCGTGGGTGAGTGGACCCAGCCAGATCCCCACTGCGCCATGCCTGACCGTCTGCCGTGGGTGAGTGGACACAGCCAGATCCGTACTGCGCCTTGCCTGCCCGTCTGCCGTGGGTCAAAGACACAGCCAGATCCACACAGCACCCTCTCTGCCCGTCTCCCGTGGGTGAGTGGACACAGCCAGATCCGCACTGCGCCCTGCCTGCCCGTCTGCCGTGGGTGAGTGGACACAGCCAGATCCGCACTGCACCCTGCCTGCCCATCCCCCGTGGGTGAGTGGACTCAGCCAGATCCACACTGCGCCCTGCCTGCCCGTCTCCCGTGGTTGAGTGGACACAGCCATATCTGCACTGCGCCCTGCCTGCCCGTCTCCTGTGGGTGAGTGGACACAGCTAGGACCACACTGTGCCCTGCCTGACCCCTTGCCGTGGGTGAGTGGACACAGCCAGATCCGTACTGCGCCCTGCCTGCCCGTCTCCCGTGGGTGAGTAGACACAGGAAGATCCGCACTGCGCCTTGCCTGCCCGTCTTCCGTGGGTGAGTGGACACAGCCAGATCCCCACTGCGCCCTGCCTGACCGTCTGCCGTGGGTGAGTGGACACAGCCAGATCCGTACTGCGCCTTGCCTGCCCGTATGCCGTGGGTCAAAGGACACAGCCAGATCCACACAGCACCCTCTCTGCCCGTCTCCCGTGGGTGAGTGGACACAGCCAGATCCACACGGCGCCCTGCCTGCCCATCCCCCGTGTGTGAGTGGACACAGCCAGATCCACATTGCGCCCTGCCTGCCCGTCTCCCGTGGGTGAGTGGACACAGCCAGATCCGCACTGCGCCCTTCCTGCCCATCCCCCGTGCGTGAGTTGACACAGCCAGATCCGCACTGAGCCCTGGCTGCCCATCCCCCGTGGGTGAGTTGACACAGCCAGATCCGCACTGTGCCCTGCCTGCCCGTCTCCCGTGGGTGAGTGGACACAGCCAGATCCACACTGTGCCTTGCCTGCCCGTCTCCCATGGGTGAGTGGTCACAGCCAGATCCGCACTGCGCCCTGCCGGCCCGTCTGCCGTGGGTGATTGGACACAGCCAGATCCACACTGCGCCTTGCCTGCTCGCCTCCCGTGGGTGAGTGGACACAGCCAGATTCGCACTGCACCCTGCATGTCAGTCTGCCGTGGGTGAGTGGACACAGCCAGATCCGCACTGCGCCCTGCCTGCCTGTCTCCCGTGGGACAGTGGACATAGCCAGATCCAACAGCACACTCTCTGCCCGTCTCCCGTGGGTGAGTGGACACAGCCAGATCCACACTGCGCCTTGCCTGACCGCCTCCCGTGGGTGAGTTGACACAGCCAGATCCGCACTGAGGCCTGGCTGCCCATCCCCCGTGGGTGAGTTGACACAGCCAGATCCGCACTGCGCCCTGCCTGCCCGTCTCCCGTGGGTGAGTAGACACAGGAAGATCCGCACTGCGCCTTGCCTGCCCGTCTTCCGTGGGTGAGTGGACCCAGCCAGATCCCCACTGCGCCCTGCCTGACCGTCTGCCGTGGGTGAGTGGACACAGCCAGATCCGTACTGCGCCTTGCCGGCCCGTCTGCCGTGGGTCAAAGGACACAGCCAGATCCACACAGCACCCTCTGTGCCCGTCTCCCGTGGGTGAGTGGACACAGCCAGATCCGCACTGCGCCCTGCCTGCCCGTCTGCCGTGGGTGAGTGGACACAGCCAGATCCGCACTGCACCCTGCCTGCCCATCCCCCGTGGGTGAGTGGACACAGCCATATCTGCACTGCGCCCTGCCTGCCCGTCTCCTGTGGGTGAGTGGACACAGCCAGATCCGCACTGCGCCCTGCCTGACCGTCTGCCGTGGGTGAGTGGACACAGCCAGATCCGCACTGCGCCCTGCCTGCCCGTCTGCCGTGGGTGATTGGACACAGCCAGATCCGCACTGCGCCCAGCCTGCCCGTCTGCCGTGAGTCAGTGGACATAGCCAGATACATACAGCGCCCTCTCTGCCCGTCTCCCGTGGGTGAGTGGACACAGCCATATCCACACTGCGCCTTGCCTGCCCGTTTCCCGTGGGTGAGTGGACACAGCCAGATCCGCACTGCGCCCTGCCTGCCCGCCTGCCGTGGGTGAGTGGACACAGCCAGATCCGCACTGCGCCCTGCCTGCCCGTCTGCCGTCGGTCCGTGGACACAGCCAGATCCACACAGCACCCTCTTTGCCCGTCTCCCGTGGGTGAGTGGACACAGCCAGATCCACACTGCGACTTGCCTGCCCGTCTGCCGTGGGTGAGTGGACATAGCCAGATCCACACAGCACCCTCTCTGCCCGTCTGCCGTGGGTGAGTGGACACAGCCAGATCCGCACTGCGCCTTGCCTGCCCGTCTTTCGTGGGTGAGTGGACACAGCCAGATCCGCACTGCGCCCTGCCTGCCCGTCTGACTTGGGTGAGTGGACACAGCCAGATCCGCACTGCGCCCTGCCTGCCCATCTCCCGTGGGTGAGTGGACACAGCCAGATCCGCCCTGCGCCCTGCCTGACCGCCTGCCGTAGGTGAGTGGAAACAGCCAGATCCGTACAGCGCCCTGCCTGCCCGTGTGCCGTGGGTCAGTGGACATAGCCAGATCCACACAGCACCGTCTCTGCCCGTCGCCCGTGGGTGAGTGGACTCAGCCAGATCCGCACTGCGCCTTACCTGCCCGTCTCCCGTGGGTGAGTGGACACAGCCAGATCCGCACTGCGCCATGCCTGCCCGTCTGCCTTGGGTGAGTGGACACAGCCAGATCCGCACGGTGCCCTGCCTACCCGTCTGCCGTGGGTGAGTGGACACAACCAGATCCGCACTGTGCCCTGCCTGCCCATCTCCCGTGGGTGAGTGGACACAGCCAGATCCACCCTGCGCCCTGCCTGACCGCCTGCCGTAGGTGAGTGGTAACAGCCAGATCCGTACAGCGCCCTGCCTGCCCGTGTTCCGTGGGACAGTTGACATAGCCAGATCCACACAGCACCGTCTCTGCCCGTCGCCCGTGGGTGAGTGGACACAGCCAGATCCGCACTGCGCCCTGCCTGCAAGTCTGCCGTGGGTCAGTGGACATAGCCAGATCCACACAGCACACTCTCTGCCAGTCTCCCGTGGGTGAGTGGACACAGCCAGATCCTCACTGCGCCTTGCCTGCTCGCCTCCCGTGGGTGAGTGGACACAGCCAGATCCGCATTGCGCCCGGCCTGCCCGTCTGCCGTGGGTGAGTGGACACAGCCAGATTCGCACTGCGCCCTGCATGCCCGTCTGCCGTGGGTGAGTGGACACAGCCAGATCCGCACTGCGCCCTGCCTGCCCGTCTCCCGTGGGTGAGTGGACACAGCCAGATCCACACTGCGCCCTGCCTGCCCATCCCCCGTGTGTGAGTGGACACAGCCAGATCCACATTGCGCCCTGCCTGCCCGTCTCCCATGGGTGAGTGGACACAGCCAGATCCGCACTGCGCCCTGCCTGCCCATCCCCCGTGTGTGAGTTGACACAGCCAGATCCGCACTGCGCCCTGCCTGACAGTCTGCCGTGGGTGAGTGGACACAGCCAGATCCGCACTGCGCCCTGCCTGCCCGTCTGCCGTGGGTCAGTGGACATAGCCATATCCACACAGCACCATCTCTGCCCGTCTCCCGTGGGTGAGTGGACACAGCCAGATCCACACTGCGCCTTGCCTACCCGTCTCCCCTGGGTGAGTGGACATAGCCAGATCCGCACTGCGCCCTGCCTGCCCGTCTCCCGTGGGTGAGTGGACACAGCCAGATCCGCACTGCGCCCTGCATGCCCCTCTCCCGTGGAAGAGTGGACACAGCCAGATCCGCACTGCGCCCTGAGTGCCCGTCTGCCGTGGGTCAGTGGACATGGCCAGATCCACACATCACCCTCTCTACCCGTCTCCCCTGGGTAGTGGACACAGCCAGATCCACACTGCGCATTGCCTACCCGTCTCCCGTGGGAGAGTGGACACAGCCAGATACGCACTGCGCCCTGCCTGACCATCTGCCGTGGGTGTGTGGACACAGCCAGATCCGCACTACACCCTGCCTGCCCATCTCCCGTGGGTGAGTAGACACAGCCAGATACGCACTGCGCCCTGCATGCCCGTCTCCCGTGGGTGAGTGGACACAGTCAGATCTGCACTGCGCAATGCCTGATCGTCTGCCGTGGGTGAGTGGACACAGCCAGATGCGCACTGCGCCCTGCCTGCCCGTCTGCCGTGGGTGAGTGGACACAGCCAGATCCGCACTGCGCCCTGCCTGCCCGTCTGCCGTCAGTCCGTGGACATAGCCAGATCCACACAGCACCCTCTTTGCCCGTCTCCCGTGGGTGAGTGGACACAGCCAGATCCACACTGTGCCTTGCCTGCCCATCAGCCGTGGGTGAGTGGACATAGCCAGATCCACACAGCACCCTCTCTGCCCGTCTGCCGTGGGTGAGTGGACACAGCCAGATCCGCACTGCGCCTTGCCTGCCCGTCTTTCGTGGGTGAGTGGACACAGCCAGATCCGCACTGCGCCCTGCCTGCCTGTCTGACTTGGGTGAGTGGACACAGCTAGATCCGCACTGCGCCCTGCCTGCCCATCTCCCGTGGGTGAGTGGACACAGCCAGATCCGCCCTGCGCCCTGCCTGACCGCCTGCCGTAGGTGAGTGGAAACAGCCAAATCCGCACAGCGCCCTGCCTGCCCGTGTGCCGTGGGTCAGTGGACATAGCCAGATCCACACAGCACCGTCTCTGCCCGTCGCCCGTGGGTGAGTGGACACAGCCAGATCCGCATTGCGCCCGGCCTGCCCGTCTGCCGTGGGTGAGTGGACACAGCCAGATTCGCACTGCGCCCTGCATGCCCGTCTGCCGTGGGTGAGTGGACACAGCCAGATCCGCACTGCGCCCTGCCTGCCCGTCTCCCGTGGGTGAGTGGACACAGCCAGATCCACACTGCGCCCTGCCTGCCCATCCCCCGTGTGTGAGTAGACACAGCCAGATCCACATTGCGCCCTGCCTGCCCGTCTCCCGTGGGTGAGTGGACACAGCCAGATCCGCACTGCGCCCTGCCTGCCCATCCCCCGTGTGTGAGTTGACACAGCCAGGTCCGCACTGCGCCCTGCCTGACAGTCTGCCGTGGGTGAGTGGACACAGCCAGATCTGCACTGCGCCCTGCCTGCCCGTCTGCCGTGGGTCAGTGGACATAGCCATATCCACACAGCACCATCTCTGCCCGTCTCCCGTGGGTGAGTGGACACAGCCAGATCCACACTGCGCCCTGCCTGCCCTTCTCCCGTGGGTGAGTGGACACAGCCAGATCCGCTCTGCGCCCTGCCTGACCGTCTCCCGTGGGTGAGTGGACACAGCCAGATCCGCACTGTGCGCTGCCTGACCCCCTGCCGTGGGTGAGTGGACACAGCCAGATCCGTACTGCGCCCTGCCTGCCCGTCTGCCGTGGGTCAGTGGACATAGCCAGATCCACACAGCACCGTCTTTTCCCGTCTCCCGTGGGTGAGTGGACACAGCCAGATCCACACTGCAACTTGCCTGCAAGTCTCCCGTGGGTGAGTGGACACAGCCAGATCCGTACTGCGCCCTGCCTACCCGTCTGCCGTGGGTCAGTGGACATAGCCAGATCCACACAGCACCGTCTTTTCCCGTCTCCCGTGGGTGAGTGGACACAGCCAGATCCACACTGCAACTTGCCTGCAAGTCTCCCGTGGGTGAGTGGACACAGCCAGATCCGCACTGAGCCCTGCCTGCCCGTCTGCCGTGGGTCAGTGGACATAGCCAGATGCACACAGAATACTCTCTGCCCGTATGCCGTGGGTGAGTGTACACAGCCAGATTCACACTGCGCCCTGCCTGCCCGTCTGCCGTGGGTGAGTGGACACAGCCAGATCCGAACTGCGCCCTGCCTGCCCGTCTGCCATGGGTGATTGGACACAGCAGATCCGCACTGCGCCCTGCCTGCCCGTCTGCCGTGAGTCAGTGGACATAGAAAGATCCAAACAGCACCCTCTCTGCCCGTCTCCCGTGGGTGAGTGGACACAGCCAGATCCACACTGCGCCTTGCCTGACTGCCTCCCGTGGGTGAGTGGACACAGCCAGATCCGTACTGCGCCCTGCCTGCCCGTCTGCCGTGGGTGAGTGGACACAGCCAGATCCGCACTGCACCCTGCCTGCCCGTCTGCCGTCAGTGAGTGGACACAGCCAGATCCGCACTGCGCCCTGCCTGCCGGTCTCCCGTGGGTGAGTGGACACAGCCAGATCCACACTGCGCCCTGCCTGCCCTTCTCCCGTGGGTGAGTGGACACAGCCAGATCCACACTGCGCACTGCCTGCCCGTCTCCCGTGGGTGAGTGGACACAGCCAGATCCGCACTGCGCCCTGCCTGTCCGTCTGCCGTGGGTGAGTTGACACAGCCAGATCCGCACTGCGCTCTGCCTGCCCGTCTCCCGTGGGTGAGTAGACACAGGAAGATCCGCACTGCGCATTGCCTGCCCGTCTTCCGTGGGTGAGTGGACCCAGCCAGATCCCCACTGCGCCCTGCCTGACCGTCTGCCGTGGGTGAGTGGACACAGCCATTTCCGTACTGCGCCTTGCCGGCCCGTCTGCCGTGGGTCAAAGGACACAGCCAGATCCACACAGCACCCTCTCTGCCCGTCTCCCGTGGGTGAGTGGACACAGCCAGATCCGCACTGCGCCCTGCCTGCCCGTCTGCCGTGGGTGAGTGGACACAGCCAGATCCGCACTGCACCCTGCCTGCCCATCCCCCGTGGGTGAGTGGACACAGCCATATCTGCACTGCGCCCTGCCTGCCCGTCTCCTGTGGGTGAGTGGACACAGCCAGATCCGCACTGCGCCCTGCCTGACCGTCTGCCGTGGGTGAGTGGACACAGCCAGATCCGCACTGCGCCCTGCCTGCCCGTCTGCCGTGGGTGATTGGACACAGCCAGATCCGTACTGCGCCCAGCCTGCCCGTCTGCCGTGAGTCAGTGGACATAGCCAGATACATACAGCGCCCTCTCTGCCCGTCTCCCGTGGGTGAGTGGACACAGCCAGATCCACACTGCGCCTTGCCTGCCCGTCTCCCGTGGGTGAGTGGACACAGCCAGATCTTCACTGCGCCCTGCCTGCCCGTCTCCCGTGGGTGAGTGGACACAGCCAGATCCGCACTGCGCCCTGCCTACCCGTCTCCCGTGGGTGAGTGGACACAGCCAGATCCGCACTGCACCCTGCCTTACCGTCTGCCGTGGGTGAGTGGACACAGCCAGATCCGCACTGCGCCCTGCCTGCCAGTCTGCCGTGGGTCAGTGGACATAGCCAGATCCACACAGCACCCTCTCTGCCCGTCTCCCGTGGGTGAATGGACACAGCCAGATCCACACTGCGCCTTGCCTGCTCGCCTCCCGTGGGTGAGTGGACACAGCCAGATTCGCACTGCACCCTGCATGTCAGTCTGCCGTGGGTGAGTGGACACAGCCAGATCCGCACTGCGCCCTGCCTGCCTGTCTCCCGTGGGACAGTGGACATAGCCAGATCCAACAGCACACTCTCTGCCCGTCTCCCGTGGGTGAGTGGACACAGCCAGATCCACACTGCGCCTTGCAAGACCACCTCTCGTGGGTGAGTTGACAGAGCCAGATCCGCACTGTGCCCTGCCTGCCCGTCTGTCGTGGGTGAGTGGACACAGCCAGATCCGCACTGCGCCCTGCCTGCCCGTCTGCCGTGGGTCTGTGGACATAGCCAGATCCACACAGCACCCTCTCTGCCCGTCTCCCGTGGGTGAGTGGACACAGCCAGATCCGCACTGCGCCTTGCCTGACCGCCTCCCGTGGGTGAGTTGACACAGCCAGAACCGCACTGCGCCCTGCCTGCCCGTCTGCCGTGGGTGAGTGGACACAGCCAGATCCGCACTGCGCCCTGCCTGCCCGTCTGCCGTGGGTCAGTGGACATAGCCAGATCCACACAGCACCGTCTCTGCCCGTCTCCCGTGGGTGAGTGGACACAGCCAGATCCGCACTGCGCCCTGCCTGCCCGTCTCCCGTGGGTAAGTAGACACAGCCAGATCCGCACTGCGCCCTGCCTGCCCGTCTCACGTGGGTGAGTGGACACAGCCAGATCCGCACTGCGCCCTGCCTGACAGTCTGCCGTGGGTGAGTGGACACAGCCAGATCCGCACTGCGCCCTGCCTGCCCGTCTGCCGTGGGTCAGTGGACATAGCCATATCCACACAGCACCCTCTCTGCCCGTCTCCCGTGGGTGAGTGGACACAGCCAGATCCACACTGCGCCTTGCCTACCCGTCTCCCCTGGGTGAGTGGACAGAGCCAGATCCGCACTGCGCCCTGCCTGCCCGTTTCCCGTGGGTGAGTGGACACAGCCAGATCCGCACTGCGCCCTGCATGCCCCTCTCCCGTGGAAGAGTGGACACAGCCAGATCCGCACTGCGCCCTGAGTGCCCGTCTGCCGTGGGTCAGTGGACATGGCCAGATCCACACATCACCCTCTCTACCCGTCTCCCGTGGGTAGTGGACACAGCCAAATCCACAGTGCGCATTGCCTACCCGTCTCCCGTGGGAGAGTGGACACAGCCAGATACGCACTGCGCCCTCCCTGACCATCTGCCGTGGGTGTGTGGACACAGCCAGATCCGCACTACACCCTGCCTGTCCATCTCCCGTGGGTGAGTGGACACAGCCAGATACGCACTGCGCCCTGCATGCCCGTCTCCCGTGGGTGAGTGGACACAGTCAGATCTGCACTGCGCAATGCCTGATCGTCTGCCGTGGGTGAGTGGACACAGCCAGATGCGCACTGCGCCCTGCCTGCCCGTCTGCCGTGGGTGAGTGGACACAGCCAGATCCGCACTGCGCCCTGCCTGCCCGTCTGCCGTCAGTCCGTGGACATAGCCAGATCCACACAGCACCCTCTTTGCCCGTCTCCCGTGGGTGAGTGGACACAGCCAGATCCACACTGTGCCTTGCCTGCCCATCAGCCGTGGGTGAGTGGACATAGCCAGATCCACACAGCACCCTCTCTGCCCGTCTGCCGTGGGTGAGTGGACACAGCCAGATCCGCACTGCGCCTTGCCTGCCCGTCTTTCGTGGGTGAGTGGACACAGCCAGATCCGCACTGCGCCCTGCCTGCCTGTCTGACTTGGGTGAGTGGACACAGCCAGATCCGCACTGCGCCCTGCCTGCCCATCTCCCGTGGGTGAGTGGACACAGCCAGATCCGCCCTGCGCCCTGCCTGACCGCCTGCCGTAGGTGAGTGGAAACAGCCAAATCCGCACAGCGCCCTGCCTGCCCGTGTGCCGTGGGTCAGTGGACATAGCCAGATCCACACAGCACCGTCTCTGCCCGTCGCCCGTGGGTGAGTGGACACAGCCAGATCCGCATTGCGCCCGGCCTGCCCGTCTGCCGTGGTTGAGTGGACACAGCCAGATTCGCACTGCGCCCTGCATGCCCGTCTGCCGTGGGTGAGTGGACACAGCCAGATCCGCACTGCGCCCTGCCTGCCCGTCTCCCGTGGGTGAGTGGACACAGCCAGATCCACACTGCGCCCTGCCTGCCCATCCCCCGTGTGTGAGTAGACACAGCCAGATCCACATTGCGCCCTGCCTGCCCGTCTCCCGTGGGTGAGTGGACACAGCCAGATCCGCACTGCGCCCTGCCTGCCCATCCCCCGTGTGTGAGTTGACACAGCCAGGTCCGCACTGCGCCCTGCCTGACAGTCTGCCGTGGGTGAGTGGACACAGCCAGATCTGCACTGCGCCCTGCCTGCCCGTCTGCCGTGGGTCAGTGGACATAGCCATATCCACACAGCACCATCTCTGCCCGTCTCCCGTGGGTGAGTGGACACAGCCAGATCCACACTGCGCCCTGCCTGCCCTTCTCCCGTGGGTGAGTGGACACAGCCAGATCCGCACTGCGCCCTGCCTGACCGTCTCCCGTGGGTGAGTGGACACAGCCAGATCCGCACTGTGCGCTGCCTGACCCCCTGCCGTGGGTGAGTGGACACAGCCAGATCCGTACTGCGCCCTGCCTGCCCGTCTGCCGTGGGTCAGTGGACATAGCCAGATCCACACAGCACCGTCTTTTCCCGTCTCCCGTGGGTGAGTGGACACAGCCAGATCCACACTGCAACTTGCCTGCAAGTCTCCCGTGGGTGAGTGGACACAGCCAGATCCGTACCGCGCCCTGCCTGCCCGTCTGCCGTGGGTCAGTGGACATAGCCAGATCCACACAGCACCGTCTTTTCCCGTCTCCCGTGGGTGAGTGGACACAGCCAGATCCACACTGCAACTTGCCTGCAAGTCTCCCGTGGGTGAGTGGACACAGCCAGATCCGCACTGCGCCCTGCCTGCCCGTCTGCCGTGGGTCAGTGGACATAGCCAGATGCACACAGAATACTCTCTGCCCGTATGCCGTGGGTGAGTGTACACAGCCAGATTCACACTGCGCCCTGCCTGCCCGTCTGCCGTGGGTGAGTGGACACAGCCAGATCCGAACTGCGCCCTGCCTGCCCGTCTGCCATGGGTGATTGGACACAGCAGATCCGCACTGCGCCCTGCCTGCCCGTCTGCCATGAGTCAGTGGACATAGAAAGATCCAAACAGCACCCTCTCTGCCCGTCTCCCGTGGGTGAGTGGACACAGCCAGATCCACACTGCGCCTTGCCTGACTGCCTCCCGTGGGTGAGTGGACACAGCCAGATCCGCACTGCGCCCTGCCTGCCCGTCTGCCGTGGGTGAGTGGACACAGCCAGATCCGCACTGCACCCTGCCTGCCCGTCTGCCGTCAGTGAGTGGACACAGCCAGATCCGCACTGCGCCCTGCCTGCCGGTCTCCCGTGGGTGAGTGGACACAGCCAGATCCACACTGCGCCCTGCCTGCCCTTCTCCCGTGGGTGAGTGGACACAGCCAGATCCACACTGCGCACTGCCTGCCCGTCTCCCCTGGGTGAGTGGACACAGCCAGATCCGCACTGCGCCCTGCCTGTCCGTCTGCCGTGGGTGAGTTGACACAGCCAGATCCGCACTGCGCTCTGCCTGCCCGTCTCCCGTGGGTGAGTAGACACAGGAAGATCCGCACTGCGCATTGCCTGCCCGTCTTCCGTGGGTGAGTGGACCCAGCCAGATCCCCACTGCGCCCTGCCTGACCGTCTGCCGTGGGTGAGTGGACACAGCCATTTCCGTACTGCGCCTTGCCGGCCCGTCTGCCGTGGGTCAAAGGACACAGCCAGATCCACACAGCACCCTCTCTGCCCGTCTCCCGTGGGTGAGTGGACACAGCCAGATCCGCACTGCGCCCTGCCTGCCCGTCTGCCGTGGGTGAGTGGACACAGCCAGATCCGCACTGCACCCTGCCTGCCCATCCCCCGTGGGTGAGTGGACACAGCCATATCTGCACTGCGCCCTGCCTGCCCGTCTCCTGTGGGTGAGTGGACACAGCCAGATCCGCACTGCGCCCTGCCTGACCGTCTGCCGTGGGTGAGTGGACACAGCCAGATCCGCACTGCGCCCTGCCTGCCCGTCTGCCGTGGGTGATTGGACACAGCCAGATCCGTACTGCGCCCAGCCTGCCCGTCTGCCGTGAGTCAGTGGACATAGCCAGATACATACAGCGCCCTCTCTGCCCGTCTCCCGTGGGTGAGTGGACACAGCCAGATCCACACTGCGCCTTGCCTGCCCGTCTCCCGAGGGTGAGTGGACACAGCCAGATCTTCACTGCGCCCTGCCTGCCCGTCTCCCGTGGGTGAGTGGACACAGCCAGATCCGCACTGCGCCCTGCCTACCCGTCTCCCGTGGGTGAGTGGACACAGCCAGATCCGCACTGCACCCTGCCTTACCGTCTGCCGTGGGTGAGTGGACACAGCCAGATCCGCACTGCGCCCTGCCTGCCAGTCTGCCGTGGGTCAGTGGACATAGCCAGATCCACACAGCACCCTCTCTGCCCGTCTCCCGTGGGTGAATGGACACAGCCAGATCCACACTGCGCCTTGCCTGCTCGCCTCCCGTGGGTGAGTGGACACAGCCAGATTCGCACTGCACCCTGCATGTCAGTCTGCCGTGGGTGAGTGGACACAGCCAGATCCGCACTGCGCCCTGCCTGCCTGTCTCCCGTGGGACAGTGGACATAGCCAGATCCAACAGCACACTCTCTGCCCGTCTCCCGTGGGTGAGTGGACACAGCCAGATCCACACTGCGCCTTGCAAGACCACCTCCCGTGGGTGAGTTGACAGAGCCAGATCCGCACTGCGCCCTGCCTGCCCGTCTGTCGTGGGTGAGTGGACACAGCCAGATCCGCACTGCGCCCTGCCTGCCCGTCTGCCGTGGGTCTGTGGACATAGCCAGATCCACACAGCACCCTCTCTGCCCGTCTCCCGTGGGTGAGTGGACACAGCCAGATCCGCACTGCGCCTTGCCTGACCGCCTCCCGTGGGTGAGTTGACACAGCCAGAACCGCACTGCGCCCTGCCTGCCCGTCTGCCGTGGGTGAGTGGACACAGCCAGATCCGCACTGCGCCCTGCCTGCCCGTCTGCCGTGGGTCAGTGGACATAGCCAGATCCACACAGCACCATCTCTGCCCGTCTCCCATGGGTGAGTGGACACAGCCAGATCCGCACTGCGCCCTGCATGCCCGTCTCCCTTGGGTGAGTGGACACAGCCAGATCCGTACTGCGCCTTGCCTGACGGTGTGCCGTGGGTGAGTGGACTCAGCCAGATCCGCACTGAGCCCTGCCTGCCAGTTTGCCGTGGGTCAGTGGACATTGCCATATCCACACAGCACCCTCTCTGCCCGTCTCCGTGGGTGAATGGACACAGCCAGATCCACACTGCACCTTGACTACCCGTCTCCCGTGGTTGTGTGGACACAGCCAGATACGAATTGCGCCCTGCCTGCCCGTCTGACGTGGGTGAGTGGACACAGCCAGATCCGCACTGCGCCCTGCCTGCCCATCTGCCGTGGGTCCGTGGACATAGCCAGATCCACACAGCACCCTCTCTGCCCATCTCCCGTGGGTGAGTGGACACAGCCAGATCCACACAGCGCCTTGCCTGCCCGTCTCCCGTGGGTCAGTGGACATAGCCAGATCCACACAGCACCGTCTCTGCCCGTCTCCCGTGGGTGAGTGGACACAGCCAGATCCGCACTGCGCCCTGCCTGCCCGTCTCCCGTGGGTGAGTAGACACAGCCAGATCCGCACTGCGCCCTGCCTGCCCGTCTCACGTGGGTGAGTGGACACAGCCAGATCCGCACTGCGCCCTGCCTGACAGTCTGCCGTGGGTGAGTGGACACAGCCAGATCCGCACTGCGCCCTGCCTGCCCGTCTGCCGTGGGTCAGTGGACATAGCCATATCCACACAGCACCCTCTCTGCCCGTCTCCCGTGGGTGAGTGGACACAGCCAGATCCACACTGCGCCTTGCCTACCCGTCTCCCCTGGGTGAGTGGACAGAGCCAGATCCGCACTGCGCCCTGCCTGCCCGTTTCCCGTGGGTGAGTGGACACAGCCAGATCCGCACTGCGCCCTGCATGCCCCTCTCCCGTGGAAGAGTGGACACAGCCAGATCCGCACTGCGCCCTGAGTGCCCGTCTGCCGTGGGTCAGTGGACATGGCCAGATCCACACATCACCCTCTCTACCCGTCTCCCGTGGGTAGTGGACACAGCCAAATCCACAGTGCGCATTGCCTACCCGTCTCCCGTGGGAGAGTGGACACAGCCAGATACGCACTGCGCCCTCCCTGACCATCTGCCGTGGGTGTGTGGACACAGCCAGATCCGCACTACACCCTGCCTGCCCATCTCCCGTGGGTGAGTGGACACAGCCAGATACGCACTGCGCCCTGCATGCCCGTCTCCCGTGGGTGAGTGGACACAGTCAGATCTGCACTGCGCAATGCCTGATCGTCTGCCGTGGGTGAGTGGACACAGCCAGATGCGCAATGCGCCCTGCCTGCCCGTCTGCCGTGGGTGAGTGGACACAGCCAGATCCGCACTGCGCCCTGCCTGCCGGTCTGCCGTCGGTCCGTGGACACAGCCAGATCCACACAGCACCCTCTTTGCCCGTCTCCCGTGGGTGAGTGGACACAGCCAGATCCACACTGCGCCTTGCCTGCCCGTCTGCCGTGGGTGAGTGGACATAGCCAGATCCACACAGCACCCTGTCTGCCCGTCTGCCGTGGGTGAGTGGACACAGCCAGATCCGCACTGCGCCTTGCCTGCCCGTCTTTCGTGGGTGAGTGGACACAGCCAGATCCGCACTGCGCCCTGCCTGCCCGTCTGACTTGGGTGAGTGGACACAGCCAGATCCGCACTGCGCCCTGCCTGCCCATCTCCCGTGGGTGAGTGGACACAGCCAGATCCGCCCTGCGCCCTGCCTGACCGCCTGCCGTAGGTGAGTGGAAACAGCCAGATCCGTACAGCGCCCTGCCTGCCCGTGTGCCGTGGGTCAGTGGACATAGCCAGATCCACACAGCACCGTCTCTGCCCGTCGCCCGTGGGTGAGTGGACTCAGCCAGATCCGCACTGCGCCTTGCCTGCCCGTCTCCCGTGGGTGAGTGGACACAGCCAGATCCGCACTGCGCCATGCCTGCCCGTCTGCCTTGGGTGAGTGGACACAGCCAGATCCGCACGGTGCCCTGCCTACCCGTCTGCCGTGGGTGAGTGGACACAACCAGATCCGCACTGTGCCCTGCCTGCCCATCTCCCGTGGGTGAGTGGACACAGCCAGATCCACCCTGCGCCCTGCCTGACCGCCTGCCGTAGGTGAGTGGTAACAGCCAGATCCGTACAGCGCCCTGCCTGCCCGTGTTCCGTGGGACAGTTGACATAGCCAGATCCACACAGCACCGTCTCTGCCCGTCGCCCGTGGGTGAGTGGACACAGCCAGATCCGCACTGCGCCCTGCCTGCAAGTCTGCCGTGGGTCAGTGGACATAGCCAGATCCACACAGCACACTCTCTGCCAGTCTCCCGTGGGTGAGTGGACACAGCCAGATCCTCACTGCGCCTTGCCTGCTCGCCTCCCGTGGGTGAGTGGACACAGCCAGATCCGCATTGCGCCCGGCCCGCCCGTCTGCCGTGGGTGAGTGGACACAGCCAGATTCGCACTGCGCCCTGCATGCCCGTCTGCCGTGGGTGAGTGGACACAGCCAGATCCGCACTGCGCCCTGCCTGCCCGTCTCCCGTGGGTGAGTGGACACAGCCAGATCCACACTGCGCCCTGCCTGCCCATCCCCCGTGTGTGAGTGGACACATCCAGATCCACATTGCGCCCTGCCTGCCCGTCTCCCATGGGTGAGTGGACACAGCCAGATCCGCACTGCGCCCTGCCTGCCCATCCCCCGTGTGTGAGTTGACACAGCCAGATCCGCACTGCGCCCTGCCTGACAGTCTGCCGTGGGTGAGTGGACACAGCCAGATCCGCACTGCGCCCTGCCTGCCCGTCTGCCGTGGGTCAGTGGACATAGCCATATCCACACAGCACCATCTCTGCCCGTCTCCCGTGGGTGAGTGGACACAGCCAGATCCACACTGCGCCTTGCCTACCCGTCTCCCCTGGGTGAGTGGACAGAGCCAGATCCGCACTGCGCCCTGCCTGCCCGTCTCCCGTGGGTGAGTGGACACAGCCAGATCCGCACTGCGCCCTGCATGCCCCTCTCCCGTGGAAGAGTGGACACAGCCAGATCCGCACTGCGCCCTGAGTGCCCGTCTGCCGTGGGTCAGTGGACATGGCCAGATCCACACATCACCCTCTCTACCCGTCTCCCCTGGGTAGTGGACACAGCCAGATCCACACTGCGCATTGCCTACCCGTCTCCCGTGGGAGAGTGGACACAGCCAGATACGCACTGCGCCCTGCCTGACCATCTGCCGTGGGTGTGTGGACACAGCCAGATCCGCACTACACCCTGCCTGCCCATCTCCCGTGGGTGAGTAGACACAGCCAGATACGCACTGCGCCCTGCATGCCCGTCTCCCGTGGGTGAGTGGACACAGTCAGATCTGCACTGCGCAATGCCTGATCGTCTGCCGTGGGTGAGTGGACACAGCCAGATGCGCACTGCGCCCTGCCTGCCCGTCTGCCGTGGGTGAGTGGACACAGCCAGATCCGCACTGCGCCCTGCCTGCCCGTCTGCCGTCAGTCCGTGGACATAGCCAGATCCACACAGCACCCTCTTTGCCCGTCTCCCGTGGGTGAGTGGACACAGCCAGATCCACACTGTGCCTTGCCTGCCCATCAGCCGTGGGTGAGTGGACATAGCCAGATCCACACAGCACCCTCTCTGCCCGTCTGCCGTGGGTGAGTGGACACAGCCAGATCCGCACTGCGCCTTGCCTGCCCGTCTTTCGTGGGTGAGTGGACACAGCCAGATCCGCACTGCGCCCTGCCTGCCCGTCTGACTTGGGTGAGTGGACACAGCCAGATCCGCACTGCGCCCTGCCTGCCCATCTCCCGTGGGTGAGTGGACACAGCCAGATCCGCACTGCGCCCTGCATGCCCCTCTCCCGTGGAAGAGTGGACACAGCCAGATCCGCACTGCGCCCTGAGTGCCCGTCTGCCGTGGGTCAGTGGACATGGCCAGATCCACACATCACCCTCTCTACCCGTCTCCCCTGGGTAGTGGACACAGCCAGATCCACACTGCGCATTGCCTACCCGTCTCCCGTGGGAGAGTGGACACAGCCAGATACGCACTGCGCCCTCCCTGACCATCTGCCGTGGGTGTGTGGACACAGCCAGATCCGCACTACACCCTGCCTGCCCATCTCCCGTGGGTGAGTGGACACAGCCAGATATGCACTGCGCCCTGCATGCCCGTCTCCCGTGGGTGAGTGGACACAGCCAGATTCGCACTGCACCCTGCATGTCAGTCTGCCGTGGGTGAGTGGACACAGCCAGATCCGCACTGCGCCCTGCCTGCCTGTCTCCCGTGGGACAGTGGACATAGCCAGATCCAACAGCACACTCTCTGCCCGTCTCCCGTGGGTGAGTGGACACAGCCAGATCCACACTGCGCCTTGCAAGACCACCTCCCGTGGGTGAGTTGACAGAGCCAGATCCGCACTGCGCCCTGCCTGCCCGTCTGCCGTGGGTGAGTGGACACAGCCAGATCCGCACTGCGCCCTGCCTGCCCGTCTGCCGTGGGTCTGTGGACATAGCCAGATCCACACAGCACCCTCTCTGCCCGTCTCCCGTGGGTGAGTGGACACAGCCAGATCCGCACTGCGCCTTGCCTGACCGCCTCCCGTGGGTGAGTTGACACAGCCAGAACCGCACTGCGCCCTGCCTGCCCGTCTGCCGTGGGTGAGTGGACACAGCCAGATCCGCACTGCGCCCTGCCTGCCCGTCTGCCGTGGGTCAGTGGACATAGCCAGATCCACACAGCACCATCTCTGCCCGTCTCCCATGGGTGAGTGGACACAGCCAGATCCGCACTGCGCCCTGCATGCCCGTCTCCCTTGGGTGAGTGGACACAGCCAGATCCGCACTGTGCCTTGCCTGACGGTGTGCCGTGGGTGAGTGGACTCAGCCAGATCCGCACTGAGCCCTGCCTGCCAGTTTGCCGTGGGTCAGTGGACATTGCCATATCCACACAGCACCCTCTCTGCCCGTCTCCGTGGGTGAATGGACACAGCCAGATCCACACTGCACCTTGACTACCCGTCTCCCGTGGTTGTGTGGACACAGCCAGATACGAATTGCGCCCTGCCTGCCCGTCTGACGTGGGTGAGTGGACACAGCCAGATCCGCACTGCGCCCTGCCTGCCCATCTGCCGTGGGTCCGTGGACATAGCCAGATCCACACAGCACCCTCTCTGCCCATCTCCCGTGGGTGAGTGGACACAGCCAGATCCACACTGCGCCTTGCCTGCCCGTCTCCCGTGGGTCAGTGGACATAGCCAGATCCACACAGCACCGTCTCTGCCCGTCTCCCGTGGGTGAGTGGACACAGCCAGATCCGCACTGCGCCCTGCCTGCCCGTCTCCCGTGGGTGAGTAGACACAGCCAGATCCGCACTGCGCCCTGCCTGCCCGTCTCACGTGGGTGAGTGGACACAGCCAGATCCGCACTGCGCCCTGCCTGACAGTCTGCCGTGGGTGAGTGGACACAGCCAGATCCGCACTGCGCCCTGCCTGCCCGTCTGCCGTGGGTCAGTGGACATAGCCATATCCACACAGCACCCTCTCTGCCCGTCTCCCGTGGGTGAGTGGACACAGCCAGATCCACACTGCGCCTTGCCTACCCATCTCCCCTGGGTGAGTGGACAGAGCCAGATTCGCACTGCGCCCTGCCTGCCCGTTTCCCGTGGGTGAGTGGACACAGCCAGATCCGCACTGCGCCCTGCATGCCCCTCTCCCGTGGAAGAGTGGACACAGCCAGATCCGCACTGCGCCCTGAGTGCCCGTCCTCCGTGGGTCAGTGGACATGGCCAGATCCACACATCACCCTCTCTACCCGTCTCCCGTGGGTAGTGGACACAGCCAAATCCACACTGCGCATTGCCTACCCGTCTCCCGTGGGAGAGTGGACACAGCCAGATACGCACTGCGCCCTCCCTGACCATCTGCCGTGGGTGTGTGGACACAGCCAGATCCGCACTACACCCTGCCTGCCCATCTCCCGTGGGTGAGTGGACACAGCCAGATACGCACTGCGCCCTGCATGCCCGTCTCCCGTGGGTGAGTGGACACAGTCAGATCTGCACTGCGCAATGCCTGATCGTCTGCCGTGGGTGAGTGGACACAGCCAGATGCGCAATGCGCCCTGCCTGCCCGTCTGCCGTGGGTGAGTGGACACAGCCAGATCCGCACTGCGCCCTGCCTGCCCGTCTGCCGTCGGTCCGTGGACACAGCCAGATCCACACAGCACCCTCTTTGCCCGTCTCCCGTGGGTGAGTGGACACAGCCAGATCCACACTGCGCCTTGCCTGCCCGTCTGCCGTGGGTGAGTGGACATAGCCAGATCCACACAGCACCCTCTCTGCCCGTCTGCCGTGGGTGAGTGGACACAGCCAGATCCGCACTGCGCCTTGCCTGCCCGTCTTTCGTGGGTGAGTGGACACAGCCAGATCCGCACTGCGCCCTGCCTGCCTGTCTGACTTGGGTGAGTGGACACAGCCAGATCCGCACAGCGCCCTGCCTGCCCATCTCCCGTGGGTGAGTGGACACAGCCAGATCCGCCCTGCGCCCTGCCTGACCGCCTGCCGTAGGTGAGTGGAAACAGCCAGATCCGTACAGCGCCCTGCCTGCCCGTGTGCCGTGGGTCAGTGGACATAGCCAGATCCACACAGCACCGTCTCTGCCCGTCGCCCGTGGGTGAGTGGACTCAGCCAGATCCGCACTGCGCCATGCCTGCCCGTCTGCCTTGGGTGAGTGGACACAGCCAGATCCACACGGTGCCCTGCCTACCCGTCTGCCGTGGGTGAGTGGACACAACCAGATCCGCACTGTGCCCTGCCTGCCCATCTCCCGTGGGTGAGTGGACACAGCCAGATCCACCCTGCGCCCTGCCTGACCGCCTGCCGTAGGTGAGTGGTAACAGCCAGATCCGTACAGCGCCCTGCCTGCCCGTGTTCCGTGGGACAGTTGACATAGCCAGATCCACACAGCACCGTCTCTGCCCGTCGCCCGTGGGTGAGTGGACACAGCCAGATCCGCAGTGCGCCCTGCCTGCAAGTCTGCCGTGGGTCAGTGGACATAGCCAGATCCACACAGCACAATCTCTGCCAGTCTCCCGTGGGTGAGTGGACACAGCCAGATCCTCACTGCGCCTTGCCTGCTCGCCTCCCGTGGGTGAGTGGACACAGCCAGATCCGCATTGCGCCCGGCCTGCCCGTCTGCCGTGGGTGAGTGGACACAGCCAGATTCGCACTGCGCCCTGCATGCCCGTCTGCCGTGGGTGAGTGGACACAGCCAGATCCGCACTGCGCCCTGCCTGCCCGTCTCCCGTGGGTGAGTGGACACAGCCAGATCCACACTGCGCCCTGCCTGCCCATCCCCCGTGTGTGAGTGGACACAGCCAGATCCACATTGCGCCCTGCCTGCCCGTCTCCCATGGGTGAGTGGACACAGCCAGATCCGCACTGCGCCCTGCCTGCCCATCCCCCGTGTGTGAGTTGACACAGCCAGATCCGCACTGCGCCCTGCCTGACAGTCTGCCGTGGGTCAGTGGACATAGCCATATCCACACAGCACCATCTCTGCCCGTCTCCCGTGGGTGAGTGGACACAGCCAGATCCACACTGCGCCTTGCCTACCCGTCTCCCCTGGGTGAGTGGACAGAGCCAGATCCGCACTGCGCCCTGCCTGCCCGTCTCCCGTGGGTGAGTGGACACAGCCAGATCCGCACTGCGCCCTGCATGCCCCTCTCCCGTGGAAGAGTGGACACAGCCAGATCCACACTGCGCCCTGAGTGCCCGTCTGCCGTGGGTCAGTGGACATGGCCAGATCCACACATCACCCTCTCTACCCGTCTCCCCTGGGTAGTGGACACAGCCAGATCCACACTGCGCATTGCCTACCCGTCTCCCGTGGGAGAGTGGACACAGCCAGATACGCACTGCGCCTTGCCTGACCATCTGCCGTGGGTGTGTGGACACAGCCAGATCCGCACTACACCCTGCCTGCCCATCTCCCGTGGGTGAGTAGACACAGCCAGATACGCACTGCGCCCTGCATGCCCGTCTCCCGTGGGTGAGTGGACACAGTCAGATCTGCACTGCGCAATGCCTGATCGTCTGCCGTGGGTGAGTGGACACAGCCAGATGCGCACTGCGCCCTGCCTGCCCGTCTGCCGTGGGTGAGTGGACACAGCCAGATCCGCACTGCGCCCTGCCTGCCCGTCTGCCGTCAGTCCGTGGACATAGCCAGATCCACACAGCACCCTCTTTGCCCGTCTCCCGTGGGTGAGTGGACACAGCCAGATCCACACTGTGCCTTGCCTGCCCATCAGCCGTGGGTGAGTGGACATAGCCAGATCCACACAGCACCCTCTCTGTCCGTCTGCCGTGGGTGAGTGGACACAGCCAGATCCGCACTGCGCCTTGCCTGCCCGTCGCCCGTGGGTGAGTGGACACAGCCAGATCCGCACTGCGCCCTGCCTGCCCGTCTGACTTGGGTGAGTGGACACAGCCAGATCCGCACTGCGCCCTGCCTGCCCGTCTCCCGTGGGTGAGTGGACACAGCCAGATCCACACTGCGCCCTGCCTGCCCATCCCCCGTGTGTGAGTGGACACAGCCAGATCCTCATTGCGCCCTGCCTGCCCGTCTCCCGTGGGTGAGTGGACACAGCCAGATCCGCACTGCGCCCTGCCTGCCCATCCCCCGTGTGTGAGTTGACACAGCCAGATCCGCACTGCGCCCTGCCTGACAGTCTGCCGTGGGTGAGTGGACACAGCCAGATCTGCACTGCGCCCTGCCTGCCCGTCTGCCGTGGGTCAGTGGACATAGCCATATCCACACAGCACCATCTCTGCCCGTCTCCCGTGGGTGAGTGGACACAGCCAGATCCACACTGCGCCCTGCCTGCCCTTCTCCCGTGGGTGAGTGGACACAGCCAGATCCGCACTGCGCCCTGCCTGACCGTCTCCCGTGGGTGAGTGGACACAGCCAGATCCGCACTGTGCGCTGCCTGACCCCCTGCCGTGGGTGAGTGGACACAGCCAGATCCGCACTGCGCCCTGCCTGCCCGTCTGCCGTGGGTCAGTGGACATAGCCAGATCCACACAGCACCGTCTTTACCCGTCTCCCGTGGGTGAGTGGACACAGCCAGATCCGCACTGCAACTTGCCTGCAAGTCTCCCGTGGGTGAGTGGACACAGCCAGATCCGCACTGCGCCCTGCCTGCCGGTCTCCCGTGGGTGAGTGGACACAGGCAGATCCACACTGCGCCCTGCCTGCCCGTCTCCCATGGGTGAGTGGACACAGCCAGATCCACACTGCGCCCTGCCTGCCCTTCTCCCGTGGGTGAGTGGACACAGCCAGATCCGCACTGCGCCCTGCCTGCCCGTCTCCCGTGGGTGAGTGGACACAGCCAGATCCGCACTGCGCCCTGCCTGTCCGTCTGCCGTGGGTGAGTGGACACAGCCAGATCCGCACTGCGCCCTGCCTGCCCGTCTCCCGTGGGTGAGTGGACACAGCCAGATCCACACTGCGCCTTGCCTGACCGCCTCCCGTAGGTGAGTGGACACAGCCAGATCCGCACTGCGCCCTGCCTGCCCGTCTGCCGTGGGTGAGTGGACACAGCCAGATCTGCACTGCGCCCTGCCTGCCCATCTGCCGTGGGTCAGTGGACATAGCCAGATCCACACAGCACCCTCTCTGCCCGTCTCCCGTGGGTGAGGGGACACAGCCAGATCCACACTGTGCCTTGCCTGCCCGTCTCCCCTGGGTTAGTGGACACAGCCAGATCCGCACTGCGCCCTGCCTGCCCGTCTGCCATGAGTCAGTGGACATAGAAAGATCCAAACAGCACCCTCTCTGCCCGTCTCCCGTGGGTGAGTGGACACAGCCAGATCCGCACTGCGCCCTGCCTGCCTGTCTCCCGTGGGTGAGTGGACACAGCAAGATCCACACTGCGCCCTGCCTGCCCATCCCCCGTGTGTGAGTGGACACAGCCAGATCCACACTGCGCCCTGCCTGCCCGTCTCCCGTGGGTGAGTGGACACAGCCAGATCCGCACTGCGCCCTGCCGGCCCGTCTGCCGTGGGTGAGTGGACACAGGCAGATCCACACTGCGCCCTGCCTGCCCGTCTGCCATGGGTTAGTGGACACAGCCAGATCCGCACTGCGCCCTGCCGGCCCGTCTGCCGTGGGTGAGTGGACACAGCCAGATCCACACTGCGCCCTGCCTGCCCGTCTGCCATGGGTTAGTGGACATAGGCAGATCCACACAGCATCCTCTCTGCCCGTCTCCCGTGGGTGAGTGGACACAACCAGAATCGCATTGCACCTTGCCTGCCCGTCTCCCCTGGGTTAGTGGACACAGCCAGATCCGCACTGCGCCCTGCCTGCCCGTCTCCCATGGGTGAGTGGACACAGCCAGATCCGCATTGCGCCCTGCCTGCCCGTCTGCTGTGGGTGAGTGGACACAGCCAGATCCGCACTGCGCCCTGCCTGCCCGTCTCTGTGGGTTAGTGGACACAGCCAGATCCACACTGCGCCCTGCCTGCCCGTCTGCCGTGGGTGAGTGGACACAGCCAGATCCACACAGCACCCTCTCTGCCCGTCTCACTAGGGTGAGTGGACACAGCCAGATCCACACTGCGCCTTGCCTGCCCATCCCCCGTGGGTGAGTTGACACAGCCAGATCCGCACTGCGCCCTGCCTGCCCGTCTCCCGTGGGTGAGTGGACACAGCCAGATCCACACTGCGCCCTGCCTGCCCATCCCCCGTGGGTGAGTGGACACAGCCAGATCCACACTGCGCCCTGCCTGCCCTTCCCCCGTGTTTGAGTGGACACAGCCAGATCCACATTGCGCCCTGCCTGCCCGTCTCCCGTGGGTGAGTGGACACAGCCAGATCCGCACTGCGCCCTTCCTGCCCATCCCCCGTGTGTGAGTGGACACAGCCAGATCCGCACTGAGCCCTGCCTGCCCAACCCCGTGGGTGAGTTGACACAGCCAGATCCGCACTGCGCCCTGCCTGCCCGTCTCCCCTGGGTGAGTAGACACAGGAAGATCCGCACTGCGCCTTGCCTGCCCGTCTTCCTTGGGTGAGTGAACACAGCCAGATCCCCACTGCGCCCTGCCTGACCGTCTGCCGTGGGTGAGTGGACACAGCCAGATCCGTACTGCGCCTTGCCTGCCCGTATGCCGTGGGTCAAAGGACACAGCCAGATCCACACAGCACCCTCTCTGCCCGTCTCCCGTGGGTGAGTGGACACAGCCAGATCCACACTGTGCCTTGCCTGCCCGTCTCCTATGGGTGAGTGGACACAGCCAGATCCGCACTGCGCCCTGCCGGCCCGTCTGCCGTGGGTGATTGGACACAGCCAGATCCGCACTGCGCCCTGCCTGCCCGTCTGCCATGGGTCAGTGGACATAGCCAGATCCACACAGCATCCTCTCTGCCCGTCTCTCGTGGGTGAGTGGACACAGCCAGATCTGCATTGCACCTTGCCTGCCCGTCTCCCCTGGGTTATTGGACACAGCCAGATCCACACTGCGCCCTGCCTGCCCGTCTCCCATGGGTGAGTGGACACAGCCAGATCCACACTGCGCCCTGCCTGCCCGTCTGCCGTGGGTGAGTGGACACAGCCAGATCCGCACTGCACCCTGCCTGCCCTTCCCCCGTGGGTGAGTGTACTCAGCCAGATCCGCACTGCGCCCTGCCTGCCTGTCTCCCGTGGGACAGTGGACATAGCCAGATCCAACAGCACACTCTCTGCCCGTCTCCAGTGGGTGAGTGGACACAGCCAGATCCACACTGCGCCTTGCAAGACCACCTCCCATGGGAGAGTGGACACAGCCAGATCCGCACTGCGCCCTGCCTGCCCGTCTGCCGTGGGTGAGTGGACACAGCCAGATCCGCACTGCAACCTGCCTGCCCATCCCCCGTGGGTGAGTGGACTCAGCCAGATCCACACTGCGCCCTGCCTGCCCGTCTCCCGTGGGTGAGTGGACACAGCCAGATCCGCACTGCGCCCTGCCTGCCCGTCTCCCGTGGGTTAGTGGACACAGCCAGATCCGCACTGCGCCTTGCCTGCCCGTCTCCCGTGGGTGAGTGGACACAGCCAGATCCGCACTGCGCCCTGCCTGCCCGTCTGCCGTGGGTGAGTGGACACAGCCAGATCCGCACTGCGCCCTGCCTGCCCGTCTGCCGTGGGTGAGTGGACACAGCCAGATCCGCACTGCGCCCTGCCTGCACGTCTCCCGTGGGTGAGTGGACACAGCCAGATCCACACTGCGCCCTGCCTGCCCGTCTCCCGTGGGTTAGTGGACAAAGCGAGATCCGTACTGCGTCCTGCCTGCCCGTCTCCCGTGGGTGAGTGGACACAGCCAGATCCGCACTGCGCCCTGCCTGCCCGTCTCCCGTGGGTGAGTGGACACAGCCAGATCCGCACTGCGCCTTGCCTGCCCGACTCCCGTGGGTGAGTGGACACAGCCAGATCCGCACTGCGCCCTGCCTGACCGTCTGCCGTGGGTGAGTGGACACAGCCAGATCCGCACTGCGCCCTACCTGCCCGTCTGCCGTGGGTGATTGGACACAGCCAGATCCGCACTGCGCCCAGCCTGCCCGTCTGCCGTGAGTCAGTGGACATAGCCAGATACATACAGCGCCCTCTCGGCCCGTCTCCCGTGGGTGAGTGGACACAGCCAGATCCACACTGCGCCTTGCCTGCCCGTCTCCCGTGGGTGAGTGGACACAGCCAGATCCGCACTGCGCCCTGCCTGCCCGTCTGCCATGGGTCAGTGGACATAGCCAGATCCACACAGCATCCTCTCTGCCCGTCTCCCGTGGGTGAGTGGACACAGCCAGATCTGCATTGCACCTTGCCTGCCCGTCTCCCCTGGGTTAGTGGACACAGCCAGATCCGCACTGCGCCCTGCCTGCCCGTCTCCCATGGGTGAGTGGACACAGCCAGATCCGCACTGCGCCCTGCCTGCCCGTCCGCCGTGGGTGAGTGGACACAGCCAGATCCGCACTGCACCCTGCCTGCCCATCCCCCGTGGGTGAGTGGACTCAGCCAGATCCACACTGCGCCCTGCCTGCCCGTCTCCCGTGGGTGAGTGGACACAGCCAGATCCGCACTGCGCCCTGCCTGCCCGTCTCCCGTGGGTGAGTGGACACAGCCAGATCCTCACTGCGCCCTGCCTGCCCGTCTCCCGTGGGTTAGTGGACACAGCGAGATCCGCACTGCGTCCTGCCTGCCCGTCTCCCGTGGGTGAGTGTACACAGCCAGATCCGCACTGCGCCCTGCCTGCCCGTCTCCCGTGGGTGAGTGGACACAGCCAGATCCTCACTGCGCCCTGCCTGCCCGTCTCCCGTGGGTTAGTGGACACAGCGAGATCCGCACTGCGTCCTGCCTGCCCGTCTCCCGTGGGTGAGTGGACACAGCCAGATCCGCACTGCGCCTTGCCTGCCCGTCTCCCGTGGGTGAGTGGACATAGCCAGATCCGCACTGCGCCCTGCCTGCCCGTCTGCCGTGGGTGAGTGGACACAGCCAGATCTGCACTGCGCCCTGCCTGCACGTCTCCCGTTGGTGAGTGGACACAGCCAGATCCACACTGCGCCCTGCCTGCCCGTCTCCCGTGGGTTAGTGGACACAGCGAGATCCGTACTGCGTCCTGCCTGCCCGTCTCCCGTGGGTGAGTGGACACAGCCAGATCCGCACTGCGCCCTGCCTGCCCGTCTCCCGTGGGTGAGTGGACACAGCCAGATCCGCACTGCGCCTTGCCTGCCCGTCTCCCGTGGGTTAGTGGACACAGCCAGATCCGCACTGCACCCTGCCTTACCGTCTGCCGTGGGTGAGTGGACACAGCCAGATCCGCACTGCGCCCTGCCTGCCAGTCTGCCGTGGGTCAGTGGACATAGCCATATCCACACAGCACCCTCTCTGCCCGTCTCCCGTGGGTGAATGGACACAGCCAGATCCACACTGCGCCTTGCCTGCTCACCTCCCGTGGGTGATTGGACACAGCCAGATTCGCACTGCACCCTGCATGTCAGTCTGCCGTGGGTGAGTGGACACAGCCAGATCCGCATTGCGCCCTGCCTGCCTGTCTCCCGTGGGACAGTGGACATAGCCAGATCCAACAGCACACTCTTTGCCCGTCTCCCGTGGGTGAGTGGACACAGCCAGATCCACACTGCGCCTTGCCTGACCACCTCCCGTGGGTGAGTTGACACAGCCAGATCCGCACTGAGCCCTGGCTGCCCATCCCCCGTGGGTGAGTTGACACAGCCAGATCCGCACTGCGCCCTGCCTGCCCGTCTCCCGTGGGTGAGTAGACACAGGAAGATCCGCACTGCGCATTGCCTGCCCGTCTTCCGTGGGTGAGTGGACCCAGCCAGATCCCCACTGCGCCCTGCCTGACCGTCTGCCGTGGGTGAGTGGACACAGCCAGATCCGTACTGCGCCTTGCCTGCCCGTCTGCCGTGGGTTAAAGGACACAGCCAGATCCACACAGCACCCTCTCTGCCCGTCTCCCGTGGGTGAGTGGACACAGCCAGATCCGCACTGCGCCCTGCCTGCCCGTCTGCCGTGGGTGAGTGGACACAGCCAGATCCGCACTGCACCCTGCCTGCCCATCCCCCGTGGGTGAGTGGACTCAGCCAGATCCACACTGCGCCCTGCCTGCCCGTCTCCCGTGGGTGAGTGGACACAGCCATATCTGCACTGCGCCCTGCCTGCCCGTCTCCTGTGGGTGAGTGGACACAGCTAGATCCACACTGTGCCCTGCCTGACCCCTTGCCGTGGGTGAGTGGACACAGCCAGGTCCGTACTGCGCCCTGCCTGCCCGTCTCCCGTGGGTGAGTAGACACAGGAAGATCCGCACTGCGCCTTGCCTGCCCGTCTTCCGTGGGTGAGTGGACACAGCCAGATCCCCACTGCGCCCTGCCTGACCGTCTGCCGTGGGTGAGTGGACACAGCCAGATCCGTACTGCGCCTTGCCTGCCCGTATGCCGTGGGTCAAAGGACACAGCCAGATCCACACAGCACCCTCTCTGCCCGTCTCCCGTGGGTGAGTGGACACAGCCAGATCCACACTGTGCCTTGCCTTCCCGTCTCCTATGGGTGAGTGGACACAGCCAGATCCGCACTGCGCCCTGCCGGCCCGTACGCCGTGGGTGATTGGACACAGCCAGATCTGCACTGCGCCCTGCCTGCCCGTCTGCCATGGGTCAGTGGACATAGCCAGATCCACACAGCATCCTCTCTGCCCGTCTCCCGTGGGTGAGTGGACACAGCCAGATCTGCATTGCACCTTGCCTGCCCGTCTCCCCTGGGTTATTGGACACAGCCAGATCCACACTGCGCCCTGCCTGCCCGTCTCCCATGGGTGAGTGGACACAGCCAGATCCGCACTGCGCCCTGCCTGCCCGTCTGCCGTGGGTGAGTGGACACAGCCAGATCCGCACTGCACCCTGCCTGCCCTTCCCCCGTGGGTGAGTGGACTCAGCCAGATCCACACTGCGCCCTGCCTGCCCGTCTCCCGTGGGAGAGTGGACACAGCCAGATCTGCACTGCGCCCTGCCTGCCCGTCTCCTGTGGGTGAGTGGACACAGCTAGATCCACACTGCGCCTTGCCTGACCGCCTCCCGTGGGTGAGTGGACACAGCCAGATCCGCACTGCGCCCTGCCTGCCCGTCTGCCGTGGGTGAGTGGACACAGCCAGATCCGCACTGCGCCCTGCCTGCCCGTCTGCCGTGGGTGAGTGGACACAGCCAGATCCTCACTGCGCCCTGCCTGCCCGTCTCCCGTGGGTGAGTGGACACAGCCAGATCCACACTGCGCCCTGCCTGCCCATCCCCCGTGTGTGAGTGGACACAGCCAGATCCACATTGCGCCCTGCCTGCCCGTCTCCCGTGGGTGAGTGGACACAGCCAGATCCGCACTGCGCCCTTCCTGCCCATCCCCCGTGCGTGAGTTGACACAGCCAGATCCGCACTGAGCCCTGGCTGCCCATCCCCCGTGGGTGAGTTGACACAGCCAGATCCGCACTGTGCCCTGCCTGCCCGTCTCCCGTGGGTGAGTAGACACAGGAAGATCCGCACTGCGCCTTGCCTGCCCGTCTTCCGTGGGTGAGTGGACCCAGCCAGATCCCCACTGCGCCCTGCCTGACCGTCTGCCGTGGGTGAGTGGACACAGCCAGATCCGTACTGCGCCTTGCCTGCCCGTCTGCCGTGGGTCAAAGGACACAGCCAGATCCACACAGCACCCTCTCTGCCCGTCTCCCGTGGGTGAGTGGACACAGCCAGATCCACACTGTGCCTTGCCTGCCCGTCTCCCATGGGTGAGTGGTCACAGCCAGATCCGCACTGCGCCCTGCCGGCCCGTCTGCCGTGGGTGATTGGACACAGCCAGATCCGCACTGCTCCCTGCCTGCCCGTCTGCCATGGGTCAGTGGACATAGCCAGATGCACACAGCATCCTCTCTGCCCGTCTCCCATGGGTGAGTGGACACAGCCAGATCTGCATTGCACCTTGCCTGGACGTCTCCCCTGGGCTAGTGGACACAGCCAGATCCGCACTGCACCCTGCCTGCCCGTCTCCCATGGGAGAGTGGACACAGCCAGATCCGCACTGCGCCCTGCCTGCCCGTCTGCCGAGGGTGAGTGGACACAGCCAGATCCGCACTGCGCCCTGCCTTCCCGTCTGCCATGGGTCAGTGGACATAGCCAGATCCACACAGCATCCTCTCTGCCCGTCTCCCGTGGGTGAGTGGACACAGCCAGATCTGCATTGCACCTTGCCTGCCCGTCTCCCCTGGGTTAGTGGACACAGCCAGATCCGCACTGCGCCCTGCCTGCCCGTCTCCCATGGGTGAGTGGACACAGCCAGATCCGCACTGCGCCCTGCCTGCCCGTCTGCCGTGGGTGAGTGGACACAGCCAGATCCGCACTGCACCCTGCCTGCCCATCCCCCGTGGGTGAGTGGACTCAGCCAGATCCACACTGCGCCCTGCCTGCCCGTCTCCCGTGGGTGATTGGACACAGCCAGATCCGCACTGCGCCCAGCCTGCCCGTCTGCCGTGAGTCAGTGGACATAGCCAGATACATACAGCGCCCTCTCTGCCCGTCTCCCGTGGGTGAGTGGACACAGCCAGATCCACACTGCGCCTTGCCTGCCCGTCTCCCGTGGGTGAGTGGACACAGCCAGATCCGCACTGCGCCCTGCCTGCCCGTCTCCCGTGGGTGAGTGGACACAGCCAGATCCGCACTGCGCCCTGCCTACCCGTCTCCCGTGGGTGAGTGGACACAGCCAGATCCGCACTGCACCCTGCCTTACCGTCTGCCGTGGGTGAGTGGACACAGCCAGATCCGCACTGCGCCCTGCCTGCCAGTCTGCCGTGGGTCAGTGGACATAGCCAGATCCACACAGCACCCTCTCTGCCCGTCTCCCGTGGGTGAATGGACACAGCCAGATCCACACTGCGCCTTGCCTGCTCGCCTCCCGTGGGTGAGTGGACACAGCCAGATTCGCACTGCACCCTGCATGTCAGTCTGCCGTGGGTGAGTGGACACAGCCAGATCCGCACTGCGCCCTGCCTGCCTGTCTCCCGTGGGACAGTGGACATAGCCAGATCCAACAGCACACTCTCTGCCCGTCTCCCGCGGGTGAGTGGACACAGCCAGATCCACACTGCGCTTTGCCTGACCACCTCCCGTGGGTGAGTTGACACAGCCAGATCCGCACTGAGCCCTGGCTGCCCATCCCCCGTGGGTGAGTTGACACAGCCAGATCCGCACTGCGCCCTGCCTGCCCGTCTCCCGTGGGTGAGTAGACACAGGAAGATCCGCACTGCGCATTGCCTGCCCGTCTTCCGTGGGTGAGTGGACCCAGCCAGATCCCCACTGCGCCCTGCCTGACCGTCTGCCGTGGGTGAGTGGACACAGCCAGATCCGTACTGCGCCTTGCCGGCCCGTCTGCCGTGGGTCAAAGGACACAGCCAGATCCACACAGCACCCTCTCTGCCCGTCTCCCGTGGGTGAGTGGACACAGCTAGATCCGCACTGCGCCCTGCCTGCCCGTCTGCCGTGGGTGAGTGGACACAGCCAGATCCGCACTGCACCCTGCCTGCCCATCCCCCGTGGGTGAGTGGACACAGCCATATCTGCACTGCGCCCTGCCTGCCCGTCTCCTGTGGGTGAGTGGACACAGCCAGATCCGCACTGCGCCCTGCCTGACCGTCTGCCGTGGGTGAGTGGACACAGCCAGATCCGCACTGCGCCCTGCCTGCCCGTCTGCCGTGGGTGATTGGACACAGCCAGATCCGCACTGCGCCCAGCCTGCCCGTCTGCCGTGGGTCAGTGGACATAGCCAGATCCACACAGCACCATCTCTGCCCGTCTCCCATGGGTGAGTGGACACAGCCAGATCCGCACTGCGCCCTGCATGCCCGTCTCCCTTGGGTGAGTGGACACAGCCAGATCCGCACTGCGGCTTGCCTGACGGTGTGCCGTGGGTGAGTGGACTCAGCCAGATCCGCACTGAGCCCTGCCTGCCAGTTTGCCGTGGGTCAGTGGACATTGCCATATCCACACAGCACCCTCTCTGCCCGTCTCCGTGGGTGAATGGACACAGCCAGATCCACACTGCACCTTGACTACCCGTCTCCCGTGGTTGTGTGGACACAGCCAGATACGAATTGCGCCCTGCCTGCCCGTCTGACGTGGGTGAGTGGACACAGCCAGATCCGCACTGCGCCCTGCCTGCCCATCTGCCGTGGGTCCGTGGACATAGCCAGATCCACACAGCACCCTCTCTGCCCATCTCCCGTGGGTGAGTGGACACAGCCAGATCCACACTGCGCCTTGCCTGCCCGTCTCCCGTGGGTCAGTGGACATAGCCAGATCCACACAGCACCGTCTCTGCCCGTCTCCCGTGGGTGAGTGGACACAGCCAGATCCGCACTGCGCCCTGCCTGCCCGTCTTCCGTATGTGAGTAGACACAGCCAGATCCGCACTGCGCCCTGCCTGCCCGTCTCACGTGGGTGAGTGGACACAGCCAGATCCGCACTGCGCCCTGCATGCCCCTCTCCCGTGGAAGAGTGGACACAGCCAGATCCGCACTGCGCCCTGAGTGCCCGTCTGCCGTGGGTCAGTGGACATGGCCAGATCCACACATCACCCTCTCTACCCGTCTCCCCTGGGTAGTGGACACAGCCAGATCCACACTGCGCATTGCCTACCCGTCTCCCGTGGATGAGTGGACACAGCCAGATCCGTACTGCGCCCTGCCTGCCCGTCTGCCGTGGGTCAGTGGACATAGCCAGATCCACACAGCACCGTCTCTGCCCGTCTCCCGTGGGTGAGTCGACACAGACAGATCCGCACTGCGCCTTGCCTGCCCGTCTCCCGTGGGTGAGTGGACACAGCCAGATCCGCACTGCGCCCTGCATGCCCGTCTGCCGTGGGTGAGTGAACACAGCCAGATCCGCACTGCGCCCTGCCTGCCCGAATCCCGTGGGTGAGTGGACACAGCCAGATCCACACTGCGCCCTGCCTGCCCGTCTCCCGTGGGTTAGTGGACACAGCGAGATCCACACTGCGTCCTGCCTGCCCGTCTCCCGTGGGTGAGTGGACACAGCCAGATCCGCACTGCGCCCTGCGTGCCCGTCTCCCGTGGGTGAGTGGACACAGCCAGATCCGCACTGAGCCTTGCCTGCCAGTCTCCCGTGGGTGAGTGGACACAGCCAGATCCGCACTGCGCCCTGCCTGACCGTCTGCCGTGGGTGAGTGGACACAGCCAGATCCGCACTGCGCCCTGCCTGCCCGTCTGCCGTGGGTGATTGGACAAAGCCAGATCCGCACTGCGCACAGCCTGCCCGTCTGCCGTGAGTCAGTGGACATAGCCAGATACATACAGCGCCCTCTGTGCCCGTCTCCCGTGGGTGAGTGGACACAGCCAGATGCACACTGCGCCTTGCCTGCCCGTCTCCCGTGGGTGAGTGGACACAGCCAGATCCGCACTGCGCCCTGCCTGCCCGTCTCCCGTGGGTGAGTGGACACAGACAGATCCGCACTGCGCCCTGCCTACCCGTCTCCCGTGGGTGAGTGGACACAGCCAGATCCGCACTGCACCCTGCCTTACCGTCTGCCGTGGGTGAGTGGACACAGCCAGATCCGCACTGCGCCCTGCCTGCCCGTCTGCCGTGGGTCAGTGGACATAGCCAGATCCACACAGCACCCTCTCTGCCCGTCTCCCGTGGGTGAATGGACACAGCCAGATCCACACTGCGCCTTGCCTGCTCGCCTCCCGTGGGTGAGTGGACACAGCCAGATTCGCACTGCACCCTGCATGTCAGTCTGCCGTGGGTGAGTGGACACAGCCAGATCCGCACTGCGCCCTGCCTGCCTGTCTCCCGTGTGACAGTGGACATAGCCAGATCCAACAGCACACTCTCTGCCCGTCTCCCGTGGTTGAGTGGACACAGCCAGATCCACACTGCGCCTTGCCTGACCGCCTCCCGTGGGTGAGTTGGCACAGCCAGATCCGCACTGAGCCCTGCCTGCCCGTCTGCCGTGGGTGAGTGGACACAGCCAGATCCGCACTGCGCCCTGCCTGCCCGTCTGCCGTGGGTGTGTGGACATAGCCAGATCCACACAGCACCCTCTCTGCCCGTCTCCCGTGGGTGAGTGGACACAGCCAGATCCGCACTGCGCCTTGCCTGACCGCCTCCCGTGGGTGAGTTGACACAGCCAGATCCGCACTGCGCCCTGCCTGCCCGTCTGCCGTGGGTGAGTGGACACAGCCAGATCCGCACTGCGCCCTGCCTGCCCGTCTGCCGTGGGTCAGTGGACATAGCCAGATCCACACAGCACCCTCTCTGCCCGTCTCCCATGGGTGAGTGGACACAGCCAGATCCGCACTGCGCCCTGCCTGCCCGTCTCCCTTGGGTGAGTGGACACAGCCAGATCCGCACTGCGCCTTGCCTGCCAGTCTCCCGTGGGTGAGTGGACACAGTCAGATCCGCACTGCGCCCTGCCTGCCCGTCTCCCGTGGTTGATTGGACACAGCCAGATCCGCACTGCGCCCTGTCTGCCCGTCTCCCGTGGGTGAGTGGACACAGCCAGATCCGCACTGCGCCTTGCCTGCCCGTCTCCCGTGGGTGAGTGGACACAGTCAGATCCGCACTGCGCCTTGCCTGCCCGTCTCCTGTGGGTGAGTGGACACAGCCAGATCCGCACTGCGCCGTGCCTGACCGTCTGCCGTGTGTGAGTGGACACAGCCAGATCCGCACTGCGCCCTGCCTGCCCGTCTGCCGTGGGTCAGTGGACATAGCCAGATGCACACAGAACACTCTCTGCCCGTATGCCGTGGGTGAGTGTACACAGCGAGATTCACACTGCGCCCTGCCTGCCCGTCTGCCGTGGGTGAGTGGACACAGCCAGATCCGAACTGCGCCCTGCCTGCCCGTCTGCCATGGGTGATTGGACACAGCAGATCCGCACTGCGCCCTGCCTGCCCGTCTGCCGTGAGTCAGTGGACATAGAAAGATCCAAACAGCACCCTCTCTGCCGTCTCCCGTGGGTGAGTGGACACAGCCAGATCCACACTGCGCCTTGCCTGCCCGTCTCCCGTGGGTCAGTGGACATAGCCAGATCCACACAGCACCGTCTCTGCCCGTCTCCCGTGGGTGAGTGGACACAGCCAGATCCGCACTGCGCCCTGTCTGACAGTCTGCCGTGGGTGAGTGGACACAGCCAGATCCGCACTGCGCCCTGCCTGCCCGTCTGCCGTGGGTCAGTGGACATAGCCATATCCACACAGCACCCTCTCTGCCCGTCTCCCGTGGGTGAGTGGACACAGCCAGATCCACACTGCGCCTTGCCTACCCGTCTCCCCTGGGTGAGTGGACAGAGCCAGATTCGCACTGCGCCCTGCCTGCCCGTTTCCCGTGGGTGAGTGGACACAGCCAGATCCGCACTGCGCCCTGCATGCCCCTCTCCCGTGGAAGAGTGGACACAGCCAGATCCGCACTGCGCCCTGAGTGCCCGTCCTCCGTGGGTCAGTGGACATGGCCAGATCCACACATCACCCTCTCTACCCGTCTCCCGTGGGTAGTGGACACAGCCAAATCCACACTGCGCATTGCCTACCCGTCTCCCGTGGGAGAGTGGACACAGCCAGATACGCACTGCGCCCTCCCTGACCATCTGCCGTGGGTGTGTGGACACAGCCAGATCCGCACTACACCCTGCCTGCCCATCTCCCGTGGGTGAGTGGACACAGCCAGATACGCACTGCGCCCTGCATGCCCGTCTCCCGTGGATGAGTGGACACAGTCAGATCTGCACTGCGCAATGCCTGATCGTCTGCCGTGGGTGAGTGGACACAGCCAGATGCGCAATGCGCCCTGCCTGCCCGTCTGCCGTGGGTGAGTGGACACAGCCAGATCCGCACTGCGCCCTGCCTGCCCGTCTGCCGTCGGTCCGTGGACACAGCCAGATCCACACAGCACCCTCTTTGCCCGTCTCCCGTGGGTGAGTGGACACAGCCAGATCCACACTGCGCCTTGCCTGCCCGTCTGCCGTGGGTGAGTGGACATAGCCAGATCCACACAGCACCCTCTCTGCCCGTCTGCCGTGGGTGAGTGGACACAGCCAGATCCGCACTGCGCCTTGCCTGCCCGTCTTTCGTGGGTGAGTGGACACAGCCAGATCCGCACTGCGCCCTGCCTGCCCGTCTGACTTGGGTGAGTGGACACAGCCAGATCCGCACAGCGCCCTGCCTGCCCATCTCCCGTGGGTGAGTGGACACAGCCAGATCCGCCCTGCGCCCTGCCTGACCGCCTGCCGTAGGTGAGTGGAAACAGCCAGATCCGTACAGCGCCCTGCCTGCCCGTGTGCCGTGGGTCAGTGGACATAGCCAGATCCACACAGCACCGTCTCTGCCCGTCGCCCGTGGGTGAGTGGACTCAGCCAGATCCGCACTGCGCCATGCCTGCCCGTCTGCCTTGGGTGAGTGGACACAGCCAGATCCACACGGTGCCCTGCCTACCCGTCTGCCGTGGGTGAGTGGACACAACCAGATCCGCACTGTGCCCTGCCTGCCCATCTCCCGAGGGTGAGTGGACACAGCCAGATCCACCCTGCGCCCTGCCTGACCGCCTGCCGTAGGTGAGTGGTAACAGCCAGATCCGTACAGCGCCCTGCCTGCCCGTGTTCCGTGGGACAGTTGACATAGCCAGATCCACACAGCACCGTCTCTGCCCGTCGCCCGTGGGTGAGTGGACACAGCCAGATCCGCAGTGCGCCCTGCCTGCAAGTCTGCCGTGGGTCAGTGGACATAGCCAGATCCACACAGCACAATCTCTGCCAGTCTCCCGTGGGTGAGTGGACACAGCCAGATCCTCACTGCGCCTTGCCTGCTCGCCTCCCGTGGGTGAGTGGACACAGCCAGATCCGCATTGCGCCCGGCCTGCCCGTCTGCCGTGGGTGAGTGGACACAGCCAGATTCGCACTGCGCCCTGCATGCCCGTCTGCCGTGGGTGAGTGGACACAGCCAGATCCGCACTGCGCCCTGCCTGCCCGTCTCCCGTGGGTGAGTGGACACAGCCAGATCCACACTGCGCCCTGCCTGCCCATCCCCCGTGTGTGAGTGGACACAGCCAGATCCACATTGCGCCCTGCCTGCCCGTCTCCCATGGGTGAGTGGACACAGCCAGATCCGCACTGCGCCCTGCCTGCCCATCCCCCGTGTGTGAGTTGACACAGCCAGATCCGCACTGCGCCCTGCCTGACAGTCTGCCGTGGGTCAGTGGACATAGCCATATCCACACAGCACCATCTCTGCCCGTCTCCCGTGGGTGAGTGGACACAGCCAGATCCACACTGCGCCTTGCCTACCCGTCTCCCCTGGGTGAGTGGACAGAGCCAGATCCGCACTGCGCCCTGCCTGCCCGTCTCCCGTGGGTGAGTGGACACAGCCAGATCCGCACTGCGCCCTGCATGCCCCTCTCCCGTGGAAGAGTGGACACAGCCAGATCCACACTGCGCCCTGAGTGCCCGTCTGCCGTGGGTCAGTGGACATGGCCAGATCCACACATCACCCTCTCTACCCGTCTCCCCTGGGTAGTGGACACAGCCAGATCCACACTGCGCATTGCCTACCCGTCTCCCGTGGGAGAGTGGACACAGCCAGATACGCACTGCGCCTTGCCTGACCATCTGCCGTGGGTGTGTGGACACAGCCAGATCCGCACTACACCCTGCCTGCCCATCTCCCGTGGGTGAGTAGACACAGCCAGATACGCACTGCGCCCTGCATGCCCGTCTCCCGTGGGTGAGTGGACACAGTCAGATCTGCACTGCGCAATGCCTGATCGTCTGCCGTGGGTGAGTGGACACAGCCAGATGCGCACTGCGCCCTGCCTGCCCGTCTGCCGTGGGTGAGTGGACACAGCCAGATCCGCACTGCGCCCTGCCTGCCCGTCTGCCGTCAGTCCGTGGACATAGCCAGATCCACACAGCACCCTCTTTGCCCGTCTCCCGTGGGTGAGTGGACACAGCCAGATCCACACTGTGCCTTGCCTGCCCATCAGCCGTGGGT